>NC_138778.1:187639666-188032166 GCF_965119305.1 Pelophylax lessonae
AAGGGAGCACTACACTGACCACCAATGTAAGGAGGCACCACATTGACCACCAATGTAAGGGGGAACTACACTGACCGCCAATGTAAGGGGGCACTACACTGACCATCAATGTAAGGAGGCACTACATTGACCGCCAATGTAAGGGGGAATTACATTGACCGCCAATGTAAGGGGGGCACTACACTGACTACCAATGAAAGGAGGCACTATATTGACCGCCAGTGTAAGGGGGAACTACACTGACCATCAGTGTTACAGGGGGCACTACACTGCAAGTGTGACAAGGGGTACTATACTGGCCAACATGTAGGTGGTGACGCTAGGCCCCATTGAGGTCACTGGCTCTGCACATTGGGTACCTTTACTCGTGTACCCTTGAGCAAATCAACTGGACTCCATATGTGCACTTATTTAAACTCTTCCTCTTCCGTACCAGGGCACAAGCTGGGGACCTCTGTGGTGCTGATCTGCTACGATTGCTATGGAAGATGGACTGCTCATTGAGTGAGTGCCGACAACAAATCTTCCTGCAAGAGGCTATCCCACCTGCCACATGTACACAATTGTAACTGGCTGCATGTCAAACCTTCATTAGGCTTTTTGGCAACCACTTGCTGCTTTCTGTACCGCATTAACTCTTGTACTGCTGTCTTCATACCCCAATGCGCTTTAACTAACTCTCGCTGTAGACAATGTGTGCCAGTTACTTGCATTACACCCCTTGAGTAACATCTAACCAGACAAGGACGAAGTTTCAAAAGCTTTACTGGTAACTTTCAGCATAACAGTTCCAAAACAAATTGCACAGTCTTTTCCCTAAACGTATCCCCTACTCAGGCTTGTGGCTGCCCCAGCATCCCTGCAAAGGCAAGAGTTCACATAAAGCAGGGTCCACAGTGGCAGATCTCCAGAACTAGTGTCTTCCGTGAGGACTGCAAGCCCCAGCAATCCACCTTCTATCTTCTCTGTAATCGGCTGGAGATTAAATTCTTTGGCTTGACTGTATCTTTCCTTCTCAATCAGACTGTCCAGGCAGAGCCCTCCCCCCTTTTATAATCAGCACAGGGAGAGAGGCCGAGCTCCCAGGTTAACTGTTTCCTCCCAGCTGGGGCAGCTATCTCACTAACTAACATTTAAACCTGCTTACGAACAGCATAATGAGGATTACTACACTGACCATGATTGTAATGGGGAACTACACTGGCCATCAGTGTGACAGTGGGCACTGCAATGTAAAGAGGCACCTTCATTTTCACTGTCTTAATTGCTTTTCTGGTCATTATTATTAGTTTAACTTTATAATTAATAATGAAAATATTGTGTTCTTTTGAGAAGGAGGAGGTGTTAAAGAAATGATCCACCCTGTGGGTCAAATTCTTTATGTATGCCTCTAATTTCTGTGTTTTTTTATAACAACGGAAGTAAAGGGATAGAGGGAAACCTGTGAGAAGGAACCTGAGAAGGAAGCTCCACCTGCTAGCTGAATGAAATAGCACAAAGCCACTATACTTTCTCTTTATGATCTTTCCAATTTGCTAATTATTGCATTCAGGGAAAAAATGCACTGGCATTATGACTCTATCCATGGTGCTGAAGTGACATGGAATCTTTCAATTACAAAACATTAAAAATAGATGCATTAACTGTTGTCTTTGGAAGACATGCACCCTGATGGAATAACTACCCAGTTTCAGGAGCGTCTAGTGATTCTGCTCCTCATTCCAGCATCCTGGTTTTGGCTGTGGCATTCTCATCTGTCTGTCCACCTGTAAGGTGATTAATATGGCCGGTCTCTAGGTGGAGACAAAACCTGATTTAAGCCCGCCAAGCCTGCAGTCTCATGCTTGTGATAGAGTGTGTAATACCTGATCAAGCTACCTGTTTGTGTGGCCTGCTCTGCTAGATTGGATTACGTCTTTGACGACCTTGGATCAGATATCGACTATTCTCTGAACTCTGCCTGCTTTTTGACTTTGAACATTGAACCTTGCCTGTCTGCCAACCTCAAGTACCTGTTGCTTTGCTCAATTTAGCGCATGCCCTTGTGTGGTAGCTAGGCACTATAGCATTGTGTATACGTCCCGGGGGCAACCAAGTACTGGTAGGCCTGCTTGCATTGTGGGAAGAGGGGGCCGCTATAGGTGAAGAACACAGAAGCAAGCTATAGTGTCTGACTACCTGCGTTAGGGGTAAGCATGACACCCAGGAATCAAATAAGGCTGCAGCTAGAAGAGGAAACCTAAAGGGCCACAGGTTCAAGTTTAAGTTAAGTTTTGTTTTGTGCTTAGAAAAAAGAGGGCAAAATAGCTGTGATTTTCAAAGTGTCAGCAGCAAGGCATTCTAGGGTGACGCCTATAAGTTTGTTACACGTAATTAGTGCCTACATTTCAGCATGTAGGAGTTAAGGTGGACCATTAATTAGTCCCTTCCTTTCTTGGACAGGGCAGGAGTGGTAAAATGTTTGGGGAAAAGCAAATGAGCAAAGAATCCCTGAAGGAAAAATGTTACAAAGGAAAATACCAGTATGAGAAACCTCAGATAGAAGCTTACATTCTGTCATTCCTACATTGCATTCTTAGAGGGACTCCAGCCCCACAGTTCAGTCATGGTTTTGAGAGGAACAATAGAAGATATATAAGGGACACAAATATAAGGGTCACAAATTAGTGCAGTTCTGTATATGCCAATACATTACATGTATTTTTTAAAGCGAATGGTGCTGGTACCTGAATCTAACTTAGTGTTACCCTCTTGCAGCCCTTGTACAGCAGAGTTCACAATGGTAGAAGAAAAAACATCACAAGAAGTCAGGCAGTTGTGCTAATAAGAAGCATGCAGATGTGAGAAGAAACCATAGTGATAGAGAGATAAACTCATCACTATGCTGCTTCTCCTTCACGCCCAGTCACAGGGTGGAGGTGGCTGGGCTCATGCTGGCCATCACTCAACCTGGAAGACTGAGGACATCTAGTGGCAGAAAAGAAGTGCTGTTGGGGACAGGTAAGCATTACAGCAAAAGCTATTTTTCTCTCTTAAATTGCTAGCGTATTTTTTTTTTTTTTTTTTTGACAGGAGAGTTCTCCTGTAAGAGTCTTTTGTGGGTATTAATAATATTTTTTACTATAACATTGATTGTTTAAATGATGGCTTCAGTTCTAGCCACTTTTAGCAGCTGATTTCATCACTTAATGAGTATGCAGCTTCTTTATTTTCTAATCCTTGTCTATGTTCCAGATTAAATCATGACCGCTGCCCCAGATTTTCTGTTTTAGGGTGGCTCCTTTCTCCCACAGTGTTCTATGGAGTCACCCTTGTATACAATGACTATAGTTATGTCTACCTACACTGTGTGTATCAATATAAACACACAGCCTCATTGCCTAGGATGGCACAGCATTCCCTGCTCATCCCTCCCCTTTCTCTAGTAGACTGACTGGAGACTCTTTTCTGTGAGGACAGGATGTTCAGGAAAGCAGCAGCAAGAGAGCAGGAACCAGCAGCATTGAAAGTTGTAAGTAAGTTGTAACTGCAAGTGCTGGGGTAACAATTTTAACCACTTGCCGACCGCTCACATTGAGCGTACTGCGGCAAAGTGGTTAGTTATCGTCCAACGACGTAGGTCTACGTTGCTGGACTCTTCCCCTTGTGGGCGGCCCGCGCACGCCGCCGGAGGCTCGCTTCCCGCTGTATTCAGTCACAGCGGGAGTCGGGCCAGGGGAGGAGCGGCGGTGATCACTGCCGATCTTCCCCGATCGTCGGGGATCGAGTGTGGAGATCCGCCCGCTTGTGTAAACAAAGTGGGCGGATCTCCTAAGTGACAGGCAGGGACAGATTGCAGGATTCAGCATAGCTGAACCTGCGATCTGTGCCTGTGTCACACAGTCCCCTCCCCCCACACACGTCAGTAAGCACCAGGCATACATTAACCCCTTGATCACCAATAAAAGTTAACCCCTTCCCTGCCAGTGTCATTTTTACAGTAACAGTGCATATGTATAGCACTGATTACTGTAGTAATGTCACTGGTACCCTCAAAAGTGTCAAAAATGTCAGTCAAGGGTTCGATCTGTCCGCCGCAATGTTGCAGTCCCACAAACAAAAGTTGCAGATCGCCGCTAGATCGCCGCCATTACTAGTTAAAAAAAAAAACAATAAAAATGACATAAATTTCCCGTAGTTAGTAGCTGCGATAACTTTTGCGCAAACCAATCAAAATACGCTTATTGCGATTTTTTTTTACCAAAAATGTGTAGCAGAAAACAAATTGGCCTAAAATGTTAAAAAATTTTGATTTTTACTTTTTTTTGGGGGCGAATTTCAAATAAAAAAATGTGAAAAATATTGTTATTCTTTCAAAATTGTCGCTCTTTTTTTGCTTATAGCGCAAAAAGTAAAAATCGCACAGGTGATCAAATACCACCAAAAGAAAGCTCTATTTGTGGGAAAAAAAGGACATAAATTTTATTTGGGTACAGCATCGCATGACCGCGCAATTGTCCGTTAAAATAACGCAGTGCCGCATCGCAAAATATAGCCTGGTCAGCAATGGGGTAAAATCTTCCGGTCTTAAAGCGGTTAAAAATACGCTCATTGAGAATTTTTTTGTCAAAGACATGTAGCTAAATACATTTTGGCCTAAATATATGACAAAAATTGAATATATTGGATATTTTTTTAACTGTCAACGTAGAAAAATATTGTTATTTTTTCAAAATTGTCGCATTTTTTTATTAATATCGCAAAAAATGAAAAGCGCAGAGGTGATCAAATACCACCAAAACAAAGCTCTGTTTGTGGGGAAAAAAAAGGACGTCAATTTCGTTTGGGTACGGCGTTGCATGACTGCGCAATTGTCAGTTAAATTCGCACAGTGCCGAATCGCAAAAAGTGGCCTGGATGTAAAGCAGGAAAATCCTCCGGTCCTAAAGTGGTTAACACATAGCTTGCTGGGGAATGTGTATATTATTGTGCTCAATGTATAAAGCTAAAAAAAAAAAAAAAAAAAAAACCTCTGACAGTTTAATACCACTTTTACTGCCAGAATATATAGCAACAATTTTTTTTTCTCAAGGAATTTTATTGAAAAGCAAAAGATCAAACAGAACAATGCAGGTTCCAGATAAAACATTGCCATAGCCATATTGACAAGCAATTTACACTCCACCATTGAAAATGAACATAGTTTGCCCACGAGACCTGCCCACCATACTACAGACAAGGGCCAACATAGCATGTATATAAACAAGCAGTTATTCGTTCCTGACCATATTAACAACTATATTACCCACTTCAGCCACAGAAGGTTTACCCCCCCTTCATGACCAGGCCATTTTTTGCGATGCGGCACTGCGTTACTTTAACTGACTATTGCGTGGTCATGTGACGCTGTACCAAAAAAAAAAAATCAATGTCCTTTTTTTCTAACTAGAGCTTTCTTTTGGTGGTACTTGGATCTGTGGTTTTTATTTTTTGCACTAAAAACAAAAAAAGACCGACAATTTTGAAAAAAAAAAAGTTATTTTTTGCTATAAAACAAAACATATCCAAATAAAAAAATCTAATTTCTTCATCAATTTAGGCCAATATGTATTATGCTACATGTATTTGGTAAAAAAAAAAAAAAAACCCCAATAGGTGTACATTGATTGGTTTGCGCAAACGTTATTGCGTCTACAAACTATGGAATAGATTTATGGAATTTTAATTTATTTATTTATTTTTTTACTAATAATGGCAAGGATCATCGATTTTTAGCGGGACTGCGACATTGCGGTGAACAAATCGGACACTGAGGGGTTCATTTACTAAAGCTAGTGAGGGCAAAATAGTCACAATTCTGCAGAGAAACCAATCAGCTTACAGGTTTTATTGCTAAAGCTTAATTAAACAAGCTGAGGTTAGAAGCAGGTTGGTTTTCCTGCAAAATTGTGACTATTTTTGTCCTCTCTAGCGTTAGTAAATAAACCCCTAATTGACACTTTTTTGGGACCAGTGACCCTGATACAGTGATCAGTGCTAAGAAAAAATGCACTGTCACTGTACTAATGACATTAGCAGGGAAGGGATTAACTTTAGGGGTGATCAAAGGTTTAAATGTGTTCCCTGTGAGTGCTTGCTAACTGTGTGGGGGATGCTTTGACTTGGAGAAGACAGAGATTCGTGTTCCTGCTTAGCAGGAACACAAAATCTCCATCTTCCCCTATCACAGAACGGCGGTCTGTCTTGTTTTCTGCCGTTCTGCCTCTCTCACAAGCGATCGCCGGGTGCCAGCAAACATCAGGTCTACTGGACCCCCTGATTGTCTCTTGCTGTGTCCAATAACAGCAAGAGCGGGTCGCCGGTTAAGTACATCATTTCAAGTAGATGGGCTGCCCTGCCGCATTCGATCTGCGTGGGGTGGCCCATAAGCGGTTAAAGAAGTCTTTCCAGAACCAAATCCACTGGGGAAAGCCCAGGGGTATCTAACCATGAATATCTAAATGTTAATCTAGACTTTTACTTGACAGAGAAGAAAGTGCTAGAAATGCAAGAACTATATCAATTATTAAAGACAACCTTGCACGCTTCTAATTATAAGTCACACAGGTTTAAGGAGAAGAACATTCCAGCTTAGCTCTTGTTGCTGAAGGTTGTAAGAGGAAAGGATGACCTTTCCTACCAAGAAGCTAGAAGTCGCAGACTCTGCTTGCTGAGTTGTGGGTGGAAGTGTCAGGATTTGTTCCTTGACAGCTGATCCTAGACATGATAGAAATATTGAAACGTGTAATATTACAATCTCTCCTGGCATGTCACTGTATACATTGTCACTTTTGTGTGATATCTTCAGATAATACAATATTAATGCAGCCTAATAGAGATCTCTATTTAGACATACAGTGAAGGTTTTTATGAGGCTTGTTCTGTGCATTCTGTAAGCCAGCATGGATCGTATTGCCTTTTTCTGCTGAAACCTTTACCTTCCTCTGTTCTCGCAGGGAGCTCAAACGATGTGTTTTCAGCCCAAAATAACTTGCATCAAAATGCCGCTAAATTACCAGCAGCCTCAGAGGGAGATAATCAATTCAGGATAATCAGCGCTATGTAACCCCCCTCCCCCCCCCTTCCTTGTCACTAGCGTCCCTTCCCAGACCCCCTTCCCCCAGGCTTTTATACTATTCAGACGGTGACTCTTGCATTTAACACTCAGCTAGCTGCACATTTTCTGCTTTTTCTGAAAAAAGAGGTCTTTAACCTTTACTGATTTCACCAAGCACAGAGCAGGGATTCAGTCTGTGTTAGAGAATGGAATTCAAGACTTACTTCAATGTGTTACAGCTCCATGCATTTATTAAAGGCCTGGATGATTGTACCTCTGTATTCACTTATACATTATTAGATGCATTATTTAATGCAGGCCTTATGGCCCCCTGTACAGCAGAGCCAAGACTGAAAGAGGAAGAGGCAACCAAGCCCAAGCTAGCTGTGCTGCAGTGCTCATATGCTAATGTAGCGCTATCCACACAGGAGCCGCTGAATATTTTGGGTTCTCTGTTCGTCTTTGAGCCCTGGGCAGAGCACCACCCCTGCTGACACCACCAAAGTACCTTGGCCAGGTTATTCCCTGGCTGTCACAGAAAGAATACGCACACACTGGTAAAATAACTGATTAGCTTGCATTAGGATGAAAGAATAGTAGGGCAAAATTAGTGCACAGAGCCTATTATAGGCCATACAGGGTGCATAAAATGGATCAGAACACACCACCTGACTGTTGGAGATGCTCTCACCCCAGAGGAGACTTAACTCACATCTTCTTGTCATGCCCTGTAATCACACAATACTGGGAGGCACTGGTTCATATCATACAGTTCTCCAGATGGAACTTTTCCCTTTCTCTATGGGTCTGCCTGCTGGGTTTGGTTGAGGAGCTGGCTCCTGCGGTGGCAGAACAGACATTGCTGAGACTTCTTCTATTTGATGCCAGGAAGGCAATAACCCTTGCATGGAAAAAGCCTACTCCTCCAACGGTCTCAGCCTGAATAAGGCTGTTCAGCTCTGCCTTACCCTTCTATAAGGATTCTTACTATAACAGAGGGTGTCAAAAGAAACCAAACAAAGTCTGAGACAAATGGCTTAAAGATGACTTTAGGTCACTCATGTCAGATGTTTCTCATTACGGGTACGTTTTCATGCCTGGGTTATCTTAGTCTAGTGGGGAGGTGGACAATGCCATTTTGGCCTACTGGAGATGTTTTTATTCTATTTGTTCTACAATTATGTACAGGGATGGGTCACCCACACACGCTTGAGTTGTATTGATTTACTGTACTTTGTTGTTGGGGGCCATGTGGCTGCGCGGCGACCTGCCATGGTTTGACCCCTGCGTGGGTTATTTTTTTTGTTTCTCAAAAATCTAAAAAAAGAATAGTAGGGCAGGCAAAGAAACAGTTAGCCAAATTCATCACTAAGCAAGATAATACAGCAAAGGGACAATACAGCACAGTACAGTATCACTTTGAGACATACCCATCCGTCCTGCAGGACTGAAGATGTAAAGAATAGCTCTTAGGCCGAGAAATTTTCCCCAAATGAGCAAAAAGAGGGTAACAAAAAGCACAGCTACCTCACTTGTAGGCTCTCAGACAGAAGAGATTAAGTTTAAGCTTAAGGAAGTTTGTCAGAGCCATCTCCTACAACTAAACTATAACAATAAGTTGGATTCTTCTGCTGACTTAGTTGGGGCCCTTTTAAGTTGGTGCACAATAAAGAATGCAGTCTCTTTAAGAATGTGCTAGGGTGGTATTAAAACTATAAGAACATATAAATAATTCATTTAAAGTCCGTAAGTCTATATAAAGGTGACTAGTGGCAGCTCTTTAATAAGGGGGAAGTGATCTCTGTAATATAAAGAAGGAACAGCAGAGGGTGCCAACAAAGTGCAGCATGTAAAACCGTTATTTAAAAAAGTCACAAATTTTTCCATTTTGGGCCAGGATAAATCATTGTTGGTTATTCATTTGTCTTTTTTTTTTTGACTGATCATATTGGTTTATTCTTTATACTTCTCTGACCTATGTTACTGATTGGAATTTAGATACTGATGGATCTTTTTTGTACTTCCATTTTCGTGTGTATGGACATTTATATCATTTGGAAATTGCCATCTTATCTGAATTTGAAAACAAAATTATAAATGGCAACTTACATGATGTGTGGTAAATAAGGCATATAATCCACCCAAATGCAGTATATTGTGATGAGCCTCACAGTGTGCTCCCAGGGAGACCAAATGCAGTTGCTGCTGTACAGAACACCAGAAACTGAAACTGGAAGTGCTGGAACCACCATGAAATGGGCTGCCCAGGACCAGAAGTGACATCACACCTGGGAGGGCCGCAACCTGGGGGCTACACATTTCAGAGGCGTTTATTTCCTGGAGTCCAACAAGGGGGCAACAAAGCCTGCATTAAAAATTGCATCTAAGGGCATTAGCTCAGCCATGCAGGCAGGAGGGTGTGCTTAAATGAGAAATCCCCTCCAACCCTCCTCCACATGAAAGAATGACATCTTGGAGGGACCTGTATGTATGAACCACCTATTGCCCAATTGGGCCACAGAATATGGATTCTTCCCAGAAGTTCTATGTAGATTTAAAAGAGAGAAGGAAGATTCTACTCCACTCAGATCACAGTCATCTCTACCTCTTCTCATTGGACTGACCCTGCAGGTTCTGACCTGCCCCCTGATGTAGGACACCACTGTGAAGTTGTTCAGCCGCACTGGAGACTAAAAAGCCTGCGGTCAGGTGACAAAAGGCAAAGGAAGCATGAAAGAGCTGGCCACAAAACCAGAGTGTTCAAACTAACTTTCCAACCAGGGAGTTCTACTGGCAAAACAACTCCCTGACAGGGGATTTCCACTGGCAATAACTCAGTAGCACAGAAGATTTATTACTGTGCCAGCACCCACGGCTGCATCTGCCTGTTTGCAAGACAAGAATCGCTGGGTGCATGATCATCATTGGAGAAAAAAAACCCTTTCAGGACAGGAGGCCTTTTCCATTGAGCACACCTCAATATAGGAATGGGAGAGATCATGGTCCTGATCATCAGGTATTGAGACACTGACCGGTAAAGAGAGGAAAGTCAGGAATACCAAGCATCCTACCACCAGTATGCTCCAGTGGCCAAAGCTGTGTATCCTGAACCGTGATGGATTAAGCTCTCAGATACACAAGGATTTGTGTAGGAGTCACAAGACCTTTTTTTGAAAGACTAGCCAGCCAATCTCTTGTAGGGTTCTGAGAACTCCATCTGCATATTTGACAGGAATTCCTGTCTAGAGGAGAACCCAACCAGCAGACATATATGCTGTATGACGGCTTAATCCATGTAGAAACAGGGGTATGTCAGAAAACAGCTCTGGTATTGGAAATAGGCATCCCTCTGAGCAACAACAGTACTCCTTTTAAAAGCACATCTGCTGGAATTGGAATTGCTTTCCCTAGAGACGGTAAGAACCACGTTGGCTAGCAGAACTTGCTTATTGTTTCCGGAACAAAGGATTCCTCCTGGCACAGTCAGAGGTTTGAAGGTGGCTGATTGAACAACATGGCCTGAAGTGCTTGACCTGAAGGTCTAACCGTCCCAGACCAAAGCTGTATCTTCCTAGCAGAAGAAGAGCAACCAGGTACCCATAATATACCCATGGGTGGCACAAATATGAAAAAGGTCAGTAAGCAACCTTTCCCCCAGAAGTGGAGCTCTTTCCTCATTACTTGGTTGAGGACTCGTTCTATCTTTCTGGACTCCAGGCCGGAACTGCAGGAGCAAACCTTTTTGGAGTTAGACACTGACTCTGAAACTGCAGTCCTCTTTCATTCAGCAGACATGTACTCTGAGGGAAGGAGGCCAGACTAAGCACAGCTCTTAGCTGTCAAATGAGGCTAGCCCTTGAAGAGGACTGTTTAGACTCTCACAATGAAGACAAGATTGTCCCACTTGTAGAATTATTCCCAGATATTTGCTATGAAATGAAGTTTAGCCCTTTAAGGGGATCGCTTAGACTCTCTCAATGCAGACATGAATTTTCTACTTGTTGAAAAATCTCCAGCTATTTGCCATCAAGATAAAGCTAGCCCTTCAAGGGGCAGAATAAACTCTTGCAATGCAGGCCAGATTGTTCCATTTGTCAGAATTGTTATTTAGTATAGAATATTCTTCATCCCAGCTTCCATTGCTTTGGAAGAGAGGCAATGGTTAAGGCAGACTCCTAGGCTGCAATTGCAGACAGATATACCCCTTAGGGACAAGTCCAACACAAGGCTATCACCAGTGCCCTGATTACAGAAATTAGCAGAAAAACTCAAAAACAGTGCCCATCATCAGTGCCCATGGTGTTGCCAGACAGTGCCTGCTCATCTGTGCTGCCCATCAGTGCCGCCCGTTGGTGCCCATCAGTGTTGCCTGTCAGTGCTCATCAGTGCTGCCTTTCAGTGCCCATCAGTGCCGCCTATCAGTGTGGCATATTAGTACCTCCTCATCAGTGCCCATCAGTGCAGCCTATCAGTGCCCATCAGTTCCGCCTCATCAGTGCACATCAGTGAAGGAGAAAAATTACTTATTTTCAAAAAATAAGAAAACCTTTTTTTTTTTTTTTTTTAATGTTCTGTCTTTTTTCTTTTTTTTTTTTTTTTGTAAGAAATAAAAAACCCAGCGATGATTAAATACCACCAAAAGAAAGCTCTATTTGTGTGAAAAAAATGATAAAAATGTCATATGTGTACAATGTAGTATGACCGTGCAATTGTCATTCAAAATGTGACAGCGCTGAAAGCTGAAAATTGGCCTGGGCAGGAAGGGGGTGAAAGTACACTGTATTGGGTTGATACCGTGTCATTGTTATGGAGCTCTAATTATATGTTATTGGTCTGATGAAGTGGTTGTTGACGTTAACTTCCGATGCTTCATGTACTCTACATTTTGGATTTGTGTTCTAATGCATATTTTTTGTGATGATGTATTACATGTGATCAATAAAAGAAATTTGAAAAAAAAAAAGAAAGTACACTGTATTAAAGTAGTTAAGCTGTTCAGAGAGAAAAAGTAACATTTGTTTGCTAGGTGAGAGAAAAACTAACCACCTACCAGAGCAGACTTCTCTACGCAGGTGATTTCATTAGACCAGTGTTTTTCAACCACTGTGCCGCGGCACACTAGTGTGCCGTGAGATATTGCCTGGTGTGCCGTGGGAAAAATTCCAATTTCATCCGAAGCTTTGGCAGTTCGAAGAACCGCCTTACTGACCATCTATCATCCGCTCGTGTCCTGTGGCTGCGGCGGCGGTGCTGCTCTCTCTGCCTCTGTCCTGTGTCCTGTGGCTGCGGCGGTGGCGCTCTCTCTCTGTGGGGAGCACTGGTTGCCCCGCCGCCTCCCAGTCCCCGCCTTTTACAATTTGGCTCCGCCTTCACCCACTTTCAGCACGCACTGCACTGTCTGCAGGTGCGCAGCGTGGGACTCACTGTCACAGAACCTGAAGAAAAAGAAGACTGTGTCAGACAGCACGTCGGGGTGGTGACAGGCAGCCTGGGCAACATTATCAGGTAGGAGGACATTGTGGTGTGGTGCTGGGTCTTCAGGATTGAGGCTGGCTCTACATTGTTGCCTGCCCTGATGTTGGAAATTGATGATGAATTTACTGTACAGCAGGTGAAATTGTTTTTTATTTATGGAATTTTTAGCAAAATACTTTTTCATGATTTGTGTGTGTTTATTCAATTTTGGAGGTTATTGGGGATCAGAGATTTGGGGGAACCTTTACTATAAAGGGGCTTCCACTCTAATAGGCCCCCGGCACATCCTTCATTTTGAAAGGTACCCTCGCAGTGTTGAAAGAAATGTGGCCTGGTATGATTCAGAAGGAGGGGGTATGCTGCCACCCCATGCTCTCTGCGCAGCCTCCCCCTTGGAAGGCACCTTGTCCCCACCACCATGCATTCATAATAAAGTAATTATAAAATAATTTCTTTGTGTTTATTTGATTCCTATTCAAGAGATTTAAGCCCCGTACACACGTACCGATTGTCGGCCGTAAATATTCGGCCGACGACCGATCGACCGATTGTAGGCTTGTTAGTATGATGCTTCCGACAGCCGATCTGTCGTGCAGGCATTAAAATTTTTGTTGGCCAACACCAGAACGGCCGATTGTTCGCCAGTCAGTACAGATTTCGTCCGACAGACAGCAGATTAGCAAGACTGGGCATGCTCAGAAAAGAAAAAAGGCAAGGAAAGTTAACCATCACATGACATCACTTCTGCAGTCGGCTGTTGTTGGGGCTCAATATAGGCACAGAGTTAAATTTTTTTAACATTTTGTAATGGTGGTGTGCCTCGTGATTTTTTTCATGAAAAAAGTGTGCCTTTGCACAAAAAAGGTTGAAAAACACTGCATTAGACAGAGCCTCCAGAAAGAAAAACCTTGCTAAAACAAACAGATATCTGTTCAGAATAGAAAGCAACTGCACCAAACTTTGATTAAAAAAAATGCTACAATGTACATCAGAGCATAAACATCTCCATAAGTTTTCATTTTGGTTAATATTTTTTTTTTTTTTTTTTCTAACACAAGAGGAGTTAGCAGGCCGCATGGCATCTGGTCCCTTCTGCTGACCTCAAGCCAAACATACTCCCATATCCTGGACCTCATCCATCGATGCATCCACAGGGCGACCCAGATCCCAGGAACAGCAGAGCACCCCGTCATGCTGGGCACACTTTAGAGGTCACCTGCTTTTAGCCGGGCATCCGACCTAGCGCAACTGCTCGCCATTGGCAGAGCTTCCAATATTACAGGTAGCAATCTTCTGCGCATGTGTGCCATTCCCCACCCTGCTGTTAGCCAGGCATTTGGTGACTACTGGAGCCATCCTGGAACTTCTGGACACCACAGGACGCTCCCAATATCCGCATGGCTGCCCCGCGTCAGACCCCAGTCACCACGTTTTCCAAAAGGTAGGAAACTTCATACAAAATGGTCCTTATGAGTGGGGAGAACAAAAAAGGAACATGGACTCTAGCTCAGTCTGAAAATTTATAGGAGTGGGGTCCTATGGGGTAGGAGCGAGGGCGGGGCTACACAAACATATGCTGCTATGGAAGTCTGTCAGGAAAAGATTTGCCTTCAGTTTATTTTCAGCTAGCCACACAAATTACAGTTTTCTGCTATTCTTTTCTGTACTATTTTCTGCAATTTTCTTTTTTTTTTTAAAACTGTTTACTGTGGAAAAGAAACATTGACAGAATATCCAATCCATATTGCGAGATACGGATTATAGCAGAGATCACAGTCTCAATAAAACTATGCTCAGTGATGCTTCAATGAACAGAAATACAAACTGAACATTGAACAATGAATTGGAGATAGCATCGTAAGACTACAGTCGTGTTTATAACAATCAGACTTGTATAAAGTACTCAAAATTTCTACTTGAGTAAAAGTACAAGTGCTCGATCAAAAAGTGACTTGAGTAGAAGTGGAAGTGCTCGCAGAAAAAGTTACTTAAGTAGAAGTACTAAAGTATTCAACATTTTTTTTACTTAAGTATTGCAAGTAGTTTTTTCAAAAAATTTGCTACTTAAGTACTAAAAGTAAAAAGTACCAGTAGTTTTGAAAAAAAAATTCTACTCAAGTACTGAAAGTAAAAGTACAAGTACTGTGTTATGTAGTTATTAAAGAAAGAAGTCAAAAGTTTGAACATCATATTGTTTTTTATTATTTCAAATGATTTATTCAAATGATTAACCTGTGTTTGTTAGTAGTTTCTTGATGCACTTTAAGCGCTGTAGCACCATTTATTTGTTTGTTTCATATTTTCTTTTTATTGGAAAGATTTGGTATAGCAGCTTTTATTATACGCAGCCTTTATTTTTGTTTGCGCTGATTTACAAATGACATTATACACATTTTTTTGAGCTTTATGCAACCTGCCATCTACTGTTCTGGCAGTGGTAATTTTTATAATAGTAACGAGTGACTATGCAGCACAAAAAAAAAGTATTGGAGTAGAAGTATCGAAATCATCGAAAAAATGTAGTGAAGTAAAAGTAGAAGTAGGAGAAAAAAATTCTACTCTAGGAAAGTACAGATACCGCATTTTGGTACTTAAGTACAGTACTTAAGTAGTTCTACTTAGTTACTATACATCTCTGATAACAATGATAGGGTAGACTCATACATCACATAACAAATAGCATAAGAAAATAGGACTAGTTCCCAGCAGTCACAGAGTGAAGTTAGAATCACATCAGACATCCCAGATTTTGTGATGTTTTAGCCCAATCTATTTTAAATTTACAAACCGATGTGTAGTGTGAGAATATAAACTAAAATGATCTATACATTTGGTGAATCTATAGAGTATTGTACAAACTGTACAATCATATTGCAAGGTTTATGGCCTTAAAACACCACCTTACCTATCTATAGCTCCTCTGTCATCTCTCTACATAAAATGTATGTAGTTGCCAGTGGAGGAGTAAAGAAGAATACTATAGAGCAGGGAACACTAAATGGCGGACCGTGGTCCAGGCTTGGACTGAGTTACTGTCCTATCTGGACCGCGGCCATGCCATTTAGCAGCTGGGTACCGGGTCTCCCGCCCAGCCTCACAGCAGGGCAGGAGGCAGAAGGAGCAGCAGATCTTAGAGCAGGAGTTATTTCAAATTTACAAGCAGGCAATCGCCTGTTTGTTAAAGTGTTACTAAACCCACAACAGTAAAATGAGTTTGTATATGCAGTAAAGCATGCTTGTTATACTCACTGTAGAACCTAAGAGATTAATTCTGTGCATTCTATAAAAAGGCAGTTTGATCCTGTCTTCTCTGATCCTCCCCATATTTCCAAGTCCCCAATCCATCTCCTGAAAGAACAGAACCTGCACTTTGTACATGCTCAATTTGGTGTGTATTGCTAGAGAGGTTTTTTTTTTTTTTTTTTTTTTGGGAAGGTGCATGTGTTCAGCACAGGGCCAATCGGCACTGTCCAGACAGAGGGTCAGGGGTCCTGCAGCCTCATAGGACAGTCAGAGGAGAATGAAAATTTTTCCTACAAGCTTTAAGTAGACACTGATAGAAGTCACGAAACTGCTATATACTGCTGATGAAAAAATGTATTAAGCAGTTTATATTTTCTACAATAATTGAATTTCCATGTTCTGTGTACTGTGGGAGGCCAGATATAGTGAATGCAGGTTCCTGGGTTTAGTAACACTTTAACATAATAAGTTGAGCAACTCCCGTCCTCCCAGACCCACCCCACCTCCCACCCCTGCCCTGTTGTGAGGATGACAGCGGTGGCCCGGCAGGAGACTCGAGAGAGGACACCCAGGCAGATAAATGCCTCTGTCCTGGTAGGACTGTGCAGGGGAGGCAGTGAGTAAAAGGGGGGCTGTGATGAAAGGGAGGAAATGGTGGGTATGGCTGCAAAGGGGACTGTGGTGTGAGGGGAACTTAGGACACTGTGGGACTGCTGTAAAGGGAAGACTGTAATGTTAATGGGGTATGTGATGTAAGGGTTTGTATACACCAGAACACAGTGCGGAAAAAAGGAATGTTCCATGTGCATTTCCTGCACTGACTTAAAACGCACTGGGTATGTAATCTGCTGCAGGTGTCAATATATTCCTAATGATGCCCCAAACGCAGATCGCAAACACATTGCATTTGCCCCCGCCAAATCACATGTGATTTGGTGCAGTGCGTTTTTAAAAGATGGGGCAGTGATGTGAAGGGGGGATAAGGACACTGGTGTAAAGGGAGGCTATGATGTGAAGGGTGCTGAGGATACTTGTTTCAGAGGACATGCAGTTGCTACCAGTAACCCAGAGGAACCCGAATAGGTGAGAAATTTGGCAGCCCTTAAGGGGGCAGTGCTACACTGACATGTTAAACACTTTTGGGGGGACCAGTGACATTACCACAGTAATCAGTGCTAAAAAAATATGCACTGTCACTGTACTAATGACACTAGAAGGGAAGGGGTTAACACCAGGGGCGATCAAAGGGTTAAATGCGTCCTTAGGGGGTGCTTTCTAACTGTGTGGGGGGTGGGCTTATAGAATGAACACAGAGACTTGTGTTCCTAAATAGAAGGAACACCGGATCCCTGTGTTCATTGCTGACAGAACAGCGGTCTGCCGCGTTTACAACGGCAGACCGCCAATCTGTCTCCACAAGGAGCGACTGCGGGTGCCCGGTGGCCATCGCGGCCACTGGACCCGCAGATAAGCTTCCCCCGTGGGGAATGGGCGCACGCGCCCCCACTTGCGATCCTGCAAGGCGACGTACTGGTACGTAGTTTCGCGGGAACAAGCCGACCTGCCGCAGTATATGTACGGCGGATGGTCGGCAAGTGGTTAATACAATCTTGCATTCTTTTAAAGGTGAACTCCAGCCCAACAGCTATATGCACAGATAAAATACATGCAAGGTTGTTTTACCTATCAAAGGTTTTGAATTTCTGTCCATTAACGCTGATATGCACAGTACACAGCCTTGCCAAACTTCACAGTTTGTTAAGGGGAAGGAAGTGATCTTCTTTTGCTGCAGTTTCCCTTTCACTTAGAGGATAGGACTGGATAGAAAAAGAAGATGCAGCACAGTGATGAGCTTATTTTTTTGTGACTCTCCTGGGATCAGCATGTTTCTTGCATTGCACTGGCTCTTCGTACTGCTTCTCCCTCCTCTCTCTGCACTGATTGGCTCTTCGTACTGCTTCTCCCTCCTCTCTCTGCACTGATTGGCTCTTCGTACTGCTTCTCCCTCCTCTCTCTGAGCTCTTCTGTACTGATACCAAGTCAAATTCTGGTACCTGCACTGCTTGCATTTTAGAAATACATTGAATAATATGTTAAAAGATTCATACCTGCATTGATCTGTGTGATTTCCATATGCCTGGAATATACCTTAAAAAATATTGAAGCAGTTCTGAAGGATGGAAATGGTTAACACATAAAGAACTGAGCTTCAGATCTGCAGCTTTTTAATTCTCTAGGTGCTGCTGGAGATTGATGGCGGCTGTCATTCTCAACCAACTGGCAGCAAGCAAGGAGCCTCGGGTAATATTGGATGTCCTATTCGACAGAGTCATCTAACAAGGTTTACTGCAAGCAGTCTTTGCAGGAGGATGCTGGCGGAACCTGGGTGGTTATAGACAGTTATTCATTAGTGATAAGATGAACATATCTGGGTTCAGTTCAGCAAATATTACTATGGTTCAGATGATGAATCTAAACCCTATTGAAGTCAATGGGAGATGAATGTTAAAACATGTTTTTTTACTAGGCCAATATGCTAAGGATTGTAAAACAAATGTCATGGGGGGGGGGGGGGGGGTGGAAGAAGGGCTGGGCACTGCACTGGAGGACATGTACCAAAACAAAAAAAAAAGGTTTTAACCACTTCTGGACCGGAAGATTTTCCCCCTTAATGACCAGGCCATATTTTGTGATTCAGCACTGCGTTACTTTAATGGACAATTGCGCGGTCGTGCGACGCTGTACCCAAATAAAATTCATGTTCTTTTTTTCCCAGAAATAGAGCTTTCTTTTGGTGATATTTGATCACCTGTGCGATTTTTATTTTTTGCCCTATAAACATATAAATAGCGACAATTCTGAAAAAAAACAACAATATTTTTCACATTCTGCTATATGACATTCCCAAAAAAAAATGTAAAAATCAAAATTGTTTTACATTTTAGGCCAATTTGTTTTCTGCTACATATTTTTGGGGGGAAAAAATCACAATAAGCGTATTTTGATTGGTTCGCGCAAAAGTTATCGCATATACTAACTACGGCAAAGATTTATGTCATTTTTATTGGTTTTTTTTTTTACTAGTAATGGCGGCAATCTGCGATTTTTGCGGCGGACAGATCGGACCCCTGACTGACATTTTTGACACTTTTGGGGGACCAGTGACATTACTTCAGTAATCAGTGCTAAAAATATGCACTGCAACTGTAATAATGACACTGGCAGGGAATGGGGTTAACCCTGGGGGTGATCAAAGGGTTAAATGTGTACCTAGGGGAGTGATTCTAACTGTGGGGGGCGTGGCTTGTGAAATGACCATAGAGACATGTGTTCCTATGTAGCAGGATCACATGAGCTCTGTGATCATTCCAGGGAGAAGAACGGTCAGCTGTGTTTACAACAGCTGACCGTTCTTCTTTCTCAGCGGGGAACGATCGCGGGTGTCAGGTGTCAGGTGGCAATCAGAGCCGCCTGCCCCATGCATCGGCATCCCAGTGAATCATTATATTTGCATTAAATAACATGCATGGTAATGGTCTTTACTATTCGATTTTCTCCTTCACTATTTATTTCATTATTTTGTATCACTCATTCCACTGTATTTCAATTGGATTTTGGACCTCTACGTTTAAAGTGTTACTAAAACCACAACAGTAAAATTAGTCTGTATATGCAGTAAAGCATGTTTGTTATACTCGTGGAACCTAAGGGGTTAATCCTCTGCATTGTGTATAAAGGCTGTTTGATCCTGTCTTCTCTGATCCTCCTTTTCTTTCACTGTCTCCAAAAAATAACCTGATGATTATAGAACCAGGGGATGGGCTGCACATGCTCAGTTTGGTGTGTATTACTAGAGAGGTATGTTTTTTTTTTTTTTTGTGGGAGAGTGCATGTGATCAGCACAGGGCCAATCAGCACTGTCCAGGCATGTGCAGACAGAGGATCAGTGGGGAATGAAAACTCCTACAAGCTTTACTAGGAACTGATAGAAGTCACAAGGCTGCTATATACTGCTGATGAGAAAAGGTTTTTATCCAATTATATTTACTAAAATAATTGCATTTCCATGTTCTGTGTACTGTGGGAGACCAGATATAGTGACTGCAGGATCCTGGGTTTAGTATTTAATATATATGCCTTAGCCATTATTCACTTCATTGGTCCAATTGTTAGTCATTTTTCACGTGAACTATCATTCACTTTATTTGATTCCAGTCTTATTCTCTGTCATTTTTTCTATACAATGTTTTCACTTTGCCCTTGTGTGTCCCGGCTCCGGACTTGCCCACCGCCATCAGCTCAAGGTTGGAACCTACTCTGTGGAGGTACCTTCACATTGCTGGAACCCTTGATACACTTACATAATTGATGGCACGCTCATTTTGGTCTGATCTATATAGTCGTATGTAAAATGCACTTTTTATCTTCCAAAAAAAGTGTTTCCCACTGCTAAGCTTTTAATCCAATTTCCAAATTGCTGCATTTGCACATATCAAAAGCCAGTATAAAGGAATAGTAGTGGTAAAAAAAAAAAAAAAAAAAAGAAAACACTTGAGAGTTTAGCTAATCGTTTTTTTTTTTTTTTTTTTTCCTTTTCATATTTCTCCTGTAGGGGGCAGCAGGGATGTGTCCTATGACTATATAGTTTTGCTAAAAGTTGTCCCTCATTGCCATCTCATAAAGTTGGGAGGTATGAGTTATAGCGAAACAATTTTGTTCCTTTTCGGATAAAGGTTTTACATAAATAAAAGCTGATCATTGTAAGTACCCCTGCCATTGTTAAATGGTTTGTCTAAACCCCCTAACTGCTACATCTGGAGAACAGCTTGTTCTTTTGAAAAACAGACTTACTGGCAGGATCATAAGGTTAAAGGAAAGAAAGCATAAAAAAATAAAACTAATACTGTACAGCCGTCACATCTAAGAATAGGTAAGCTGTAATAAATTATTCCTTTTAGGGTTAATGCTACTTTAAAAGAAATTAGTGATGCCATATTGTTATTTTTACAGGTTCACGTTAAAATATAGTATCTGTCTTTTGGTACTGACATGCCAGTGCTTATCCAGCCATGTGTTCAGAGTACTGTATTTTCTGGTGTATAAGACTACTTTTGAACCTCAAAAAAATCCCCCAAAATGGGGGGTCGTCTTATACGCCGAATATAATATCTCCAAGGTAACCTAAGTATAAGTATTACCGGTAGATATATCATCTCTCAAGACGCTGGCTGTGTGGGAATCCTGTACCGGTATACCGTATGTACCGTAGCTTCGGCTACATACAGTGTACCGTGCTGAGCCAATCAGGGAGAGCGATGTATTCTATTATTGAATGCAAAGCCTGCTCGGATTGGCGGAACAACATCAGCCCGCCTCTCTGACTCTGCCAATCCGAGCAGGCTTTGCATTCAATAATAGAATACATCGCTCACTGTGATTGGCTCAGCGCGGTATACTGTAACCGAAGCTACGGTACATAAGGTATACCGGCACAGGATTCCCACACAACCAGTGTCTTGAGATTACATCTACTGGTAATACTTAGGGTATCTTGGCGATATTATGAGAGATTACATGTATTACAGTACTTGGGGTACCTTGGAGATCTATGAGAAATCTGATGTTTTTCAATGGTGTTGCTTCGGAAGGGGGGTAGTCTTATACGGCGAGTATAGCCCAAAACCTATGTTTTAACTTGAAAATTAGGGGTGTCGTCATATACGCCCAGTCGTCTTATACGCCGGAAAATATGGTAGTTCTGTGGGTTTTCTATTATTTCCCATCAGTGGCTAGTTAGTAAGTAGTGTGGCTGACTACCAACTCTGCTGGCTCTGCAGTAGTACAGAGACATGTATAAGCCATCTGCAGGCTACAAGTCTACAAAAGTTTTAATTCTGCACACGCATCAATTTGTGTAAATAAATACTAATGAACTGCAAGCAGCTTCAGGGATTCATTCGACTAATAAGCAGACAGAAAAATGAGCGATGCTTCTGTCGAAGAGAATATTAATCAGTTCAGAGACAAGCCCTGCAGTGAGTAGGCAGGTAAAGTTTCTGATGTCTATGGGACATAAAAAAAAGAAGGAAGGACATTGAAAGAGTAAAGACATTGATTGTAAGACACATCACCACTTTGGAAACGAAAGCAGGAGAAGATAAGCTCACTTAATGTAAAGTCTCCATAAGAGATATAAAATGTAAAGGTTTACCACAATCCTCTCGCATAGTTATCCGCAGTTAAAAATGACTTCTAACGGTACTTCAAAACTGGGTCGGAGTATTTTAAGTATTTATGTAAAACCAACAAGTGCTACATACAGTACCTTACCAAATATATTCACATTGGTACCCGCCCCTGAGGAACTTTACAGTCTACAATGTTCTGCCACAGCCATGCATGCACAAGATTGATCATTGGAAAAGAGGAGTCACAATGTTTCACTGAAATATTTGGGGATCCCAGCACTCATGCACAAGGAGAGATAGACCTGGTAACGAAGATTCTGAAGAACAGGGTGTATGGCACAGAGCAGATGAACATCTCAACAGAGTGAGGAAAGTACAAAGTATAATACTTAAAGTGGGCTAGGGATTGGAGTCCAATAAAATTAAAATGCAGTTACAGTTTGTGGCCAGGTACACATATGCAAATTGAATGTGGGTTTCTCCGCATCCAATTCGTATGATTGGGGAGTGTAACCGGCTCTCAATGGAGCCAGTTCACACAGCTCCAAAGCAGCGCAGTCCTCATTTAAAATGGGTCCTGTGCGCATTTGGTTTCCGATTCAGGTGCAAATTCAGGCAAAAATTCAGACCTGATTTGCACCTGAATCAGTAATCAGGAACGTACCGGACCCCATGCTGTGAACCGCCACAGCCGGCCCCAGCAGTGGAGCTTTGCAGATATACTCACCTGATCCACCGATCCTCTCCACACAAGACCAGTCTGGCAAACCCCGTATTTGCATAGTGGGCTGTTCATGATGTCATCACGCTCAGGTGCCATATTCCTAGAGGATCGAAGGATTGGGTGAGTATATGCTTTCTGCTCACCCTTGGACAAAACAAGTAGTAGATCTGTGCAGTGTGGGAACAGCCCCATTGAATGGGAAAACAACGTTTGCCCCGAGTTAGCCTATAAATAACAATAAATGTTCTTTAACCACTTAAGCCCCGGAGGATTTGGCTGCTAAAGGACCAGGGGTTTTTTTGCGATTTTTTACTGCGTGACTTTAACGGACAATTGCGCGGTCGTGCGACGCTGTACCTAAACGAATTTGACGTCCTTTTTTTCCCACAAACAGAGCTTTCTTTTGGTGGTATTTGATCACCTGTGCGATTTTTTGATCACGCGCTATAAACAAAAAAAGAGCGTAAATTTTGCAAAAATAACAATATTTTTCACATTTTTTATATGAAATTCCCCAAAAAAAAAAGTAAAAATCAAAATTTTTTAACATTTTTCGGCCAATTTGTTTTATGCTACCTATGTTTGGTAAAAAAAATCGCAAAAAGCGTATTTTGATTGGTTTGCGCAAAAGTTATCGCGTTTACTAACAAAGGGAAAGATTTTTGTCATTTTTGGTGTTTTTTTTTTAACGCGTAATGGCGGCTATCTGTGATCTTTTTCCGGTACTGCGACATTGCGGCGGACAGATCGGACCCTTGACTGACATTTTTGACACTTTTGGGGGTACCAGTGACATTACTACAGTAATCAGTGCTATACATATGCACTGTTACTGTAAAAATGACACTGGCAGGGAAGGGGTTAACTTTATTGGACAGGGAGGGGTTAAGTGTGTCCTAGGGGCGTGCTTCTAACTGTGTAGGGACATTCCTATTGGTGTAAAAGCAAAGATCAACCGTTCTACATAGTAGAACGGACAGATCTTCACTTTTACACAGGGAGAACTGACAGGCAGCTTGTTTACACAAGCTGCTCTGTCTTTCTCCCTTCACAGGAGCGATCGCAGTGTGACCGGCGGACATCGAGTCCGCCGGTCACACGCACTGACTTGTCTGTGAACGAGCCGCGGCGGGCGCGCGCCTCGGCGGGCGCGCGCCCGCCCGCGATAGGCTCACAAGTCAGTGACAGGCGAGTGACGTACCGATACGTCACTCTGCCTGGCCGGGGCTGACCGCCGCAGTATATAGTCGTGCGGCGGTCGGCAACCGGTTAATGAAGTTGTTCAGAGTAATATAGGAACAGTTCAGCAAAGATGTCTTCAATACACATTCCTGCACAAAATCTTTTAAGTGCCCCTTCGTTGGTCCATCGGTGACCCTTTGCCCCATCAGGTAGTCATACCTTAATTGGGTGAGGAAGTCCTTTTAAATTCTTAAGTCCAAAGCATGAGTTTATACCCCTGGAACCCCAACTGGGCTCTCACAAGGAGTGCTTAAGTGCAAACATCCTTAGCAGTATGTCCTTGGCTGGGAAGACCTGGAAGTGAACCTCCAGCCATCTTAGAAACTACGGTGTCCTCCCTCCTCTTTTATGTGTTTACCCCAACAGAAGGCTCTACTTCCTCAAAAAGCCTGGGAAAACCTGATCAGCAGTATTAACCCTTACCTCCCAGGCAGTGCCGCCTCAGTAGGACAGGCACAACTAAACAGTGCAATATTAAAACACAAAAGTCTAAGAATAGACATCAGCTGAACAAATGTAGTACATTTTATTAAAATGTATTACTACATTTGACATCCACCTGCTTACATGCAGTGTCTGTGACTGCGGGCATCATGAACCCACCTCCTGGCCAGGATGCAGAGAACAGCACTGATGTCATTATATCATGACTCTCTGCAGACCTTCATGTGCCAGAAAAGAGGATGAAAGAAAGCAGATACTGTATATCACGTGACAGGCCAGAAGACAGGAGATTGTGAAGTTGGGCTTTAATGTATTTATTTTTTAAATTGTCATTTTGAAAATCTTTTTTAAAAAGAAAAAAATTTCATATCAAAACTTTTAGGCAAGTTTTTTATCTTTGTAGCAAAAAAAGGTGCTTAGCCTTAGGCCTGGTTCACACATTTTTTGTGCATTTTCAGTTTTGCAGAAACACACTACAGTCCATTTTACATGGTTTCCTATGGGTCACGTTCACATCTGTGCATTTTATGGAAAGGGCAAGGGACTTTTTTTCTGATTTTTGGTTCCATAGACTTCAATAGATCGAAAACATGTATTGAAAAATGCACCTAGAATTTGCGAACTGCAACCTCCATGGTGTGAACCAGGCCTCATTGGTCTAATGCTTACAGGATATCCCATCTACTACTCCCCATCTGCACAGATTTTCCATGTTGCTGTAAAACCTCTACGGTTCCCTGCTTACAGGTCCATTAATAGTTATTACTTTTTTTAAACTTCAGGTCACTGGTGACCCTTGTGTCACTGACACTACCAATTTGTACATCTACATGTGGTTATTCCTCTGCAGTTCCTTCTCTTCCTTATCTTTTACCTCTCCACCCTAACTTGAGGATGGCACCCCCCTCCCTACACACTGCCCATGCTCTAAGAGCTATGATGATTATACCTAACCCTGAATGTTAAAGTAGAACTTTAGGCAACATTTTTTTTTTTTTTTGGATAGAGTAAGGGAGGGTTAAAACCCCTTTAAGGTTTATTTGTGCCATCTTTGTCCCATTGGAGAGATTTCCCTTCACTTCCTGTCCTATAGCAAAAACCAGAAGTGAGAGGAAATCCCTGCAAATAAAGAAGGGAATCTCTTGGGGCCCCCAGCTCACCAGAACGAGTATCCCCATTGGAAGATTTTCCCTCTGTTACTTTTCTGGGGACAACCCAACATTTGAGATCTTCTTTTACTTTGACTTTCAATGATAATGGTAAACAGGACAAACAGAGACGATGAATCCCCTTAACGGTGGTACAGATAGCAATAAAAACCGACAGGTGTTCTAATCTCTCTCCACTCTATCCAAAACTGAATAAAAAGTCCTGCCTTTAGTTATACTTTAAGGGGTTTATTATAATTACATAGTTAGTCTGGTTGAAAAAAGACACAGTCTATCTAGTCCAACCAATACAAAAAATAATACAGTCTTTTATACAGTCTTAAATAAAAAAAAAAATGATACAGTCTTATATACACAATCCCATACCCACAGTTGATCCAGAGGAAGGCAAAAAAAAAAAAAAAAACAGCAAAGCATGATCCAATTTGCTCCAGCAGGGGAATAAATTCCTTCCTGATCCCTCAAGAGGCATTCAGATAATCCCTGGATCAACTTTAGCTATAAATGTTAGTATCTAGTCATATTATGTACATTTAGAAAATAACCCAGGCCTATTTCAAAAGAGAAGTATAGGATTTTTGTTTTTCAAGAACCATACTTACTTAGGTGGATGCAACATCGATTAGATGCATCTGTCCCCCGCCCAGTGGCGTACCAATAGGGGGGGCGGGGGGGCGGTCCGCCCCGGGTGCCACACATTAGGGGGGTGTCAGCGAGCACCAGGGTGACACCCGGGGCCGGCCGCCGGACTGCCTCCGCCGCTCGCTTATACAGGAGCGCAGAGGAGGAGAAGCTGTATAGCAGAGAATGGGAGAGAGACTCACTTCGCTCACGAGCCCTGCATACACTGCGGGAAATGCCGAAGTTGACTCTGCTAGATAATGAGAAGGCGATTGGTTGCTAGGACCGCCTAGCAACCAATCACCGGCTCATTAACCAGCACTGTAAACTTCGGCATTTCCCGCTGACCGCTGTGTATGCAGGGCTCGTGAGCCTCTCTCCCATTCTCTGCTTTGAACAGTTCCTCCCTCTCTGCTCTCCTCCTCATAAGGTAAGGGGGCGAGGGGGGGGGGACAATTGTATTGTAAAGACAGTCAGGGGGGGAGGGGGTCTGCATTGTAGAGGGGTTTTATTGGAAGGGGGGGAGGGGTTGTCTGCACTGTAAAGGGGTTTTATTGGGGGGGGGGGGTGTCTGCATTGTAGAGGGATTTTATTGGGGGGGTGTGTCTGCATTGTGGAGGGGTTTTATTGGGGGGGGTGTGTCTGCATTGTAGAGGGGTTTTATTGGGGGGGGGGTCTGCATTGTAGAGGGGTTTTATTGGGGGGGGTCTGCATTGTAGAGGGGTTTTATTGGGGGGGGTCTGCATTGTAAAGGGGTTTTATTGGGGGGGTCTGCATTTTAGAGGGGTTCTATGGGGGGGGGGGTTTGTATTGTAAAGGGTTCTATTGGGGGGGTTTGTATTGTAAAGGGGTACTATTGGGGGGTTTGTATTGTAAAGGGGTTCTATTGGGGGGTCTGCATTGTAAAGGGGTACTATTGGGGGTGTTTTTATGTAAAGGGGTTCTATTGGTGGTTTGCATTGTAGAGGGGTTCTATTGGGGGGTTTGTATTGTAAAGGGGTTCTATTGGCAGGGGCTTTGTATTGTTAAGGGGTTCTATTGGGGGGCTGTATAATTTAAAGGGTTCTATTGAGGGGGGGGGCGAGGGCTATGTCATGTAAAGGGTTCTATTGGGGGGGTGCGGAAACTGTGTAATGTAAGGGGTTCTTTTGGGGGGCAGGGGCTGTGTAATGTGAAGGGTTACATGGGGGCTGTGTAATGTAAGGGGTTCTATTGGGGGACGGGGGCTGTATAATGGAAAAGGTTCTATGGGGGACGGGAGCTGTGTAACATAAAGGTTTCCATGAGGGGGGTGTGGGCTGTGTAATGTAAAGGCTTCCAATGGGGGGGGCTGTGTAATGTAAAGGGTTCCAATGGGGGGGCTGTGTAATGTAAAGGGGTCCAGGGGTATGGGGGCTGTGTAATGTAAAGGGTTCCAATGGGGGGGGCTGTGTAATGTAAAGGGGTCCAGGGGTACGGGGGCTGTGTAATGTAAAGGGTTCCAATGGGGGGCTGTGTAATGTAAAGGGGTCCAGGGGTACGGGGGCTGTGTAATATAAAGGGTTCCAATTGGGGGGCTGTGTAATGTAAAGGGGTCCAGGGGTACGGGGGCTGTGTAATGTAAAGGGTTCCAATGGGGGGGCTGTGTAATGTAAAGGGGTCCAGGGGTACGGGGGCTGTGTAATGTAAAGGGTTCCAATGGGGGGGGCTGTGTAATGTAAAGGGGTCCAGGGGTACGGGGGCTGTGTAATGTAAAGGGGGTCTTCCTACATTTTACTCGCAGTTATTACTGCAGTCCTATAGATTTTTTTTCTGCATTTTCTGAAAGCGCACCAAAAGTCTTGCATGCTGCATCTTTGGCACGCTTTCAGAAAACAGGAAAATAATTTTTTGGGGGGGGAGCGACACCATGGTTTACTGCACCAGGTGACACCAACCCTAGTGACACCACTGGCAGTAGCACACAGTAAGTATGCCACTGCCAGTTACATGTATTTCTGTCTGGCGCCTCAAGTCAATCGGCGCCGTTTTTGCAGAGGAGGAGGGGCCTGGTCGCCGGGTCAATGTGCGGTTCGTCGCCTGCACGCCGGTGGGGGGGGGGGGGTGCCAGATATAGGATCCGCCCTGGGTGCCAAATGCTCTAGGTACGCCCCTGCCCCCGCCAGCTCTACGACTGAGAACTGATCGATCAAACACCACCGATCGCTCGGATCTCAGAGCTCCATAAGCAGAAAGCTGGTGACTATCAGTCACTGTTGTCTGCTCTGCCCCCCCCCCCCCCCCTCACTCACTGGAGCTCTGGGCTGTGGAGGGGTTGGAAGCGGCTGGCTCAGCCTCTCAGCGGCTCACTAAGAGGCTGAGCCAGGTGTCGGTCCAGGGTTCTGGGTGAATCCTGACCATATGGTCACAATGGTTCCCCAGTTGGAAACCAGCTCTGTGACATCAGAAAACAGGTCACAGGAGGAGTTCAAAAGGAACTGCACTCCTGTGAGCCACAGGAGAAGTACAAGCTTTGGCTGTACTTCTCCTTTCAAGCAATCTACTGAGCTAATAATCCCTAGAAAAGATCCCATTTGTTATACCAAATGCAGAAGCTCAAAACACGAGTGCTTTTCCTGCAAGAAACCCACTTCAAAACTTTCTCCGTGCCTTTCTAACAGATATTATGAACCCTGAAATACTAGTATCAATTCTAACCAAAATACTAAAGGCATGGCAATAGGCTTCCATTCCTTCCTTTCAGTCATGGTTTCCAAAGGTTCGACAGATGAGGAAAGATTTACTGTATTTTCCTCCTATGTTCGTTATTTGTTTAATACATTCACTATTCTGGACACCTGCCCCTACTTCCACTTCATGTTTCCAGAACTTTGATGACACCCTCCATTTTATTCAAGTAACTAAACCCCCCAGACTATTGGGGGACACACTTGACTCTTTCTACCTTTTTCACAACCCCCCAAAAATCACCCGTGTCCTTCGTCTCTTACTTCAATGCAAGATTCCAGGCTATGATGGTTTCATCTCTCTCTTTACATAGCTATTGGGAGCACAAAATCATTTTTCTGCACACTGAAATCATCCCTTCTGTGATACATCTGGGCTTAATCTCCTTCACATTTACAGTATGATACCTTATTAAGGTCAAAGCAGATGGGGGGGGGGGGGGGCAGGTGTCCTGTTAATAGAACTTGTATAAAGCTACTCAACTCACAAGGTAATTGGACAAGATCTTCAATGCCCCACACAAACTATGGATATCCTGCCCTGCTAGTCTCTCCTGCCTGGGTTACACCCATTCAGATGAAATAATACTGTATAAAGCCATTCAGATCTACTGTATGTTCCCCATCTACTTGATCTGAAGGACACCCAGATCAAGACACAAAAGATTTCATCCTATGTGGGCCAATGCCCCCAATACAGGGAAACCAAGACTTTCCACCAGTACTATATCTCCCCACATTATTTGTTTGAATGTCCTCCAAACTATCCCCCATCTATCTTGTCCTTGATGACAGAGATGTCTGGTATTCTTGCCTGAGAGATCAGAACATTACATTGGAAACTGGTTATTATACTTCCAACTTGGGGACTTTTTACGGAACTGAGATGTCAGGGAATTCCTCACAGAGACATCTCTACCTGCAAGTCTTTAAGCTTACACACTTCTATTCCTTTCTGTCATATTTCAGTACTTAAAGCGGTTGTATACCCCGCTTTCCTATTTTTACTGCACGGTTTAGGAGATATTTACACTGCTTGCAAGCAACCACTGATGTCAGCAGCTCATGCGCTCTGAAGGTCCGGTGTTCTGTGAAAAAACCATACCCGTGAAAATTCCCTACCCTCGTCACTTCCGGTGCACCTACGTCGCACCTACGTCATTCAACAGCTGAGGAGCTTACTAGTGCGCATGCTCGGAGGGTAGGGAATTTTCACGGTAGTGTGTTATAACGTTACACCGCATCAGCTGTTGCGGCGGTTACATTAAAACATCTCGGTTTTACATTTAGTAGCCGAGATCAGGGAAGTGATAGGGGTAGGAGCGGAGATGATTCATAGTAGCCAAGATGTTTTAATGTAACCGCCGCCGAGGCGGTTTAACGTTACAACACACTACCGTGACAATTCCCTACCCTCCGAGCATGCGCAATGCTAAGCTCCTCAGCTGTTCAATGACGTATCCGGAGCTGTGAGCATGCGCACTGCTAAGCTGCTCAGCTGTTCCATTACATTCCTGACAGGAAGTGACGTGGGTATGGAATTTTCACGGGGTATGGTTTTCTAACGTTACACCGGCATACCGTGCCGAAACTTCAGAGCTTCTTGCCAGGACTGAGGGCTCCCGCACGCATAAGCTGGAGTGACGTCATCATGGCTCCGGCCACTCACTGTGCCAGAACCCATGATCCCAGAAGAAAGGAAGGGAGAATATATCATCCGTCTCAGCGGTGACCGGGCTTCCTTCTAAGGTGAGTTTTTCATAATCTGCTAGTATGCAATGCAAACTAGCACAATAGGTCTTTATCTTGCAGGTTTTTTTTTCCCAGCGGGTTTACAACCGCTTTACACTTTGTTTCCTAAATTTATACCAGAACTCTGCTTTACATGATGGGGTGGGAACAACAGCTTAACTGCACCTTCATCCTACGTACCAAAACATAGACTTATCATAGCCAGTGTGACTCAAGAAAGAACTTTAAGATAAGTACCACATAGTACTTTACCTTTACACAAAAATGTTCCCTATGTCTCTGATGCAAGCTGGTGCTGTTATGATTTTGGGACCTTCTCCCTCCTTCCCCACCTTTCCCCTTCTCTTCTCTCTTTTTTTTACCCAACTCTCTTTTTAGCTCTTCTATCAGCCCAGCCTGAAGGGATAACATCCCTCCAAGGATGAACATTCCCATCTAACTACCAAGATCATTAGCCCACTCTCTTGTTCTCCCACCCAAGGAGATCCCTACTGTTGGTTTGTCATCTGTCAACTGGATGTTTTAGAATGGATAAATATACCAAAAGGTGGTATTCCCTGCTCGGTGTACTTATTTCTCCGTAAACTAGAAATGCTCATTGCACTGTACTTTCTTTATACTGGATCTGAAAGCTGTGTTCTCTTGACTCGGTGTATCCTGTACGCTTGATTTGCTGTCTTTTATACTATAAAACTTTAATAAAGACTGTAATATTTTGATATATGTTTTAAAGACATTGCTAAAAAGCCCCAGTGACAGTAAAAATGGCCAGGATGCACAGCAGTAAAATTGTATATATATAGACTCACACTAAATAATAGAAGTCTGTAGTATGTTATGTGAGTCTTAGTAAGTGCCAATATATTTAAGCCAAGTGAAGGTAGAAAAGCCATTAAAGCCAGTCTTCTATAAATAAACGATAGTAAGATTGGTTGTACATGGAACATGGAATTGAAGAATGATTTTGTTTGTTGTGATTATTTGTCCACCCCCATATTGCAGCACTGTGCTGACCCTTTCCATGAATAATGTACGGCTCCCATTACTGTTGCCCTAGCCCCCCCCTTTCCTTGTACATGAGGCTGGGGAGGGGACAATTTTGTGTGATGATAAATTCCATCTTGCAGTTGTTGGCTGCCGAACACCTTATTGCAGTGTTCTCTCCCTCCCGTAATAGATTATTGTTCCAAGGACACGTTCCAGTGTTTGACTAATGAGATACGCAATCTTAATATTTGTTCCTCCGAAAATACAAACGGCAGCTCTTCGCATGCTGAATTACAAATAAGAGAGTATTGCCCATTATCAGGGAACTATATCCTTTCTGGAATCTTTGATGTGTTGGTTTATGGTATAGGTGGTATATGATTAATATCACTATTCAATATTCATAACGTGTCTTTGCTTTACACAATTACATGGCATTGTCAGTATTGAAATGAACAAGGTCCCATACTGCTACTACTGATCTGTGGGTTAAAAGACCCCTTAGACTGTTGGCATAAAGACCTAAAGACCCACTGCTACCCCAGAGCTGGATCCCTCCCTTCTTTATACATACAATCCAATGAGAGCTAAACAAACGTCCAAAAGTCCAAGGTATTTATATTATAAAATTGATTCAAAGCAGAATATATCCAATGCATTTTCATGGGCCAAATACACCCACCCTTCATCAGGGCTATATAGCAAGTACAAATATTAAGGTCATAAATCTAAAAGTAAAAAGTTATGAATATAAAAATTAATATAAAAGTCCCAAATAAATAATATAGTTAAAGGGGAAGTACAGCCAAAGTTTGTTTCTACACTGCTGTGACCCGTTTTCAGCAGACAGGCTAAAGCTGTCGGCTGACGTCATAGAGCCAGTCCAGGCTCGGGCAAGATCGCGACAATGAAGTCGGGATCTGCCCACATGGCTGGATTGACACTCGGTTCAACCGCTCAGCGAGCCACTGAGAGCCTGAGCCAGCCGCTCCCACTCCTCCACAGCCCAGCGCCGGGGGGGTGGGGGGGCAAAGCAGAGACAGTGTCAGAGAAGTCTGCTCCATAAGGTAGTTGGAACTTCCCGGCATTAGATGGCGCCAAACTGGCTATTTAAACTGACTCTCTGCATGGATTCATTGCTGTTTGGTCTGCAGCTTCCTGTTTACTGTTCCTGACTCCGTGTGACCTATGATCTTGATCCGGCATGTTGTCTCTAACCTGTGCTTGTCTGCTTCCTACCCTGACCCTGGCTTGTTTCCTAGATTTTGCTCCTGCCTGTTGATCCTGCCTTGCTGCTCTCCTGGTACCAACCCGGCTTGTGACCCGATTACTCTGCTGCCTATCGTCTATGTCCTTCCTGCCCGACCAATACCTACCCGGCTTGTTTGACCCTGCACCCTGCTCATCCGGCCTGCTACAACTCCAGCCCAGCAAGCTCGCTCCCAGCAGGCTCATACCAGCCCGCTCACTGCGGCCACGCTACTACTGGACTGATAACAGGCACTCCTACGTCACCGTGCTCCTGTGGCCGCTGTTTCACTATCAGAGGCCCATGAGCCGGAGTTGTATGAGAGGCCCTCCTCTACACGTCAGGCTCACCTACCAGGTACGTGACAGACGGTCAGCAGAACTCTGCTCAGGGAGCTGGGAGAACCAAGTGATCAGTGGTCAGGGGAGGACTGGCCCAGGGGGCAGGGGGGCAATTGCCCCCTGGGCCACTCTGATGCCCTGTAAAAAGGCTGCACCACTTCTGACAAAGACATGCCTAAATGATTCCTGGTGAAGAGAAGTAAAAAGTCCCCACTGCTGACCTACTGAGTGCAGGATGAAGACAAGGACAGAGTGCAGCATGGATGGTGTAATTTGTGAGTAGAGGCTGGTTTCATGCTCCACTGGAGACTCTCTCCCAACCAGCCCCACTTGAGCCAGCTCCCCCCAACCACCCCCTGCTGGCCAGGTCAGGAACCCGGATTCGGCCCATGGGTAGAGAGTACCTGGAATGGAACTTTAGTCTGGAATGGGGGTTGAAGGAGGCTGGGAAGAGGCAGAGTGAGAGGGGGGCTGAGTCGCTGCAATTTTGAACCTCTGGATTTTATTTGCCCCTGGGCCGAAAGTTGCCAGTCAGCCCCTGTCAGCAGTGTTCAATTGCTCAGTTCTCAGTGTTAGAGGCGTATAATTCTTAAAAAAAAAAAAATGCAGTAAATAACAGATTTAAAGAGGTGTCTGTGACCTATCAAACCTTCTCGTCACGGGGGGACAGCTGAATTAATATGTACATAAATGTACACCTAATTTAGTCATTACTGCATTTTTCCTACTATAGATACACTCAAAGATTTGAGTAGGGCCGCCTTACAGAGGCATTTAAAAAATTAATTATAGGCCAAATTATACTCTGCTTTCATTCATACATTAGGCTCTGGGTTAATGGGATTTCATTAACTTGTTGGGAGGAGGTAAATGTTTGAGTGTTGGAAAATTCTTATTATTAACCCCCAACCCTCTTTCCGTGTATGGTGCAGATATTTTTGACACAAGCAATTTGGTGCAAACAAATTGTCACTAACTTGCCATATGTAGCATATTAAAGCCCATTTCAGTGAAAGTCTAATTTTTCATTTAAGGCCCCCACACCTTTGCTTTCCTCTTTTTTTTGTTTTATTTTTTTTCTTTGCATATTTGTCCCTGCCGCTCTTCTGTCTGTAGAAATCCTTTGCTGAGATACAGGTAGCGTCATCTCCTGGCACCTCAATCCTTAGCTTCTGGTGGGGCAGGGAGGAGCAGCCTCCAAGTCACCTCACGTAAGTCATGCACTCGCCAGCTAGCCATCTTGGAAGACCGGTCTCCTTAACAGGACATGCTGCCCCTAAAACAGCTAGCTGGTACTATTTCCCAATGGATGTTAAAGTGTTACTAAACCCACAACAGTAAAATCAGTATGTATATGCAGTAAAGCATGCTGGTTATACTCACTGTGGAACCTAAGGGGTTAATCCTCGGCATTGTGTAAAAAGGCTGTTTGATCCTGTCTCCTCTGACCCCCCTCCCTTCTTCCAGAGTCCCTAATATATATCTCCTGGTAGTACAGAGGCTAAGAGACAAGCTGCACATGCTCAGTTTGGTGTGTGTATAGCTAGAAAGTGTTTTTTTTTTCTTGGGAGAGTGCATGTGATAAGCACAGGGCCAATCAGCACTGTCCAGACAGAGGGTCAGGGATCCTGCATCCTCATAAGACAATCAGGGGAGCATGAAAACTTCTCCTAAAAGCTATAACCAGATGCTGATAGAAGTCATAAGACTGCTCTAACTGCTGATGAGAAAAGGTATTTAGCAGTTTATATTTACTAAAACTATTACATTTCCGTGTTCTGTGTACTGTGGTAGACCAGATATAGTGAATGCAGGCTCCTGGGTTTAGTAACACTTTATCTAAAAAGAGCCACTGGCCCAACAATTAAGCTGACTGCATCATTTTTTTATAACAGCAGTATTATAAGGAGTAGTGCCTGTGTCATGCTATCATTTTTGTCCCGATGATATCATCAGGATAAAAAAATCAGAGAATCAATATTCAGGGAATAAGGAATCAGGTAATCAGAAATCAGAGAATAATGAATCAGGGAATCAGGGATCAAGAATCAGGCATAAAGAATCAGGGAATAAGGATTCAGGGAATCAGAAATCAGGGAATAATGAATTAGAGAATCAGGGATCAATAATCAGGGAATCATAAATCAGGTAATCATAAATCAGGGGAAAATGAATCAGGGAATTAGGGATCAATAATCAGGGAATCCTAAATCAGGTAATCATAAATCTGGGAAAAATGAATCAGGGAATCAGAAATCAGAGAATAATGAATCAGAGAATCAAGAATCAGGATTTAGAGAATAATGAATCAGAGAACTCCTTAATTCAGAGAATCCAGAATTAAGGAGTCAAGAATCAGGAATCAAGAATCAGGGAATAAGAAATCAGGGAAGCAGGAATTCAAGAATACGGAAGCAGGAATAAGGAATCAGGGAATCAGAACTTAGGAAAACAGGGAATTCTGGAAAAGACCAATAGGTCACAAACCCAGAACACATGCAGAAGAGAGTCTGACCTTTCTCTGACTTTCCTGTTCTGTTAAATCGGCGTGACAGCTGCTAAAACAGTTAGATTGCACTATTTCTCAATGAATTATAACTGAAAGGAGCCACTGGTCCATTAATAAAGTTGTTTGCTTCATTATTTTCCGTGCAGCCGTATTCTCAGAACTAGTATCTGTGTCTTAGTTACTATAATGTTTGTCAGGAATCAGGGGACTAGGGCATTAGGAATCAGGAAAACAGGGAAAGACATATACATCACTAACCCAGAACACATGCAGACTAGAGACTTTTCTGCATTCCTATTCCAGCCCAGTGACTCTGAATATTGAAGCTGGAGGGTCAACAAAACAGCCAGGAAACTAGCATTTGCAGAAGCAGGTTAGCAGCGGCTGCCCCAAAAATACTCTGATTGGTTTACTTTAAAAAGCAGCCCTTGGTGGTGGTGGGGAGGGGAGGCATGCTGATCGCTACTATGCCATTATAAAGAATTTCACTGGTGACATGTCACACTGAGCTCTGGAACTCCCCCTCATGTCTGGGAGATATGCAGCTGACAAATCTCTGTATTAAACACCAGTCCCACACCATGTTCTGTCATATCCTCATACCAGAAACCAGACAAAGTGTCACCAGAGCCAGCACTATCTTTCATTATCTGACAGCAGCTGCTGCTCAGACACATGGATCCTCTTGTATTTTAATCACACAACCTCCAGAATCTATTCTTGCTGCAGGGAGCATGAAGTTTACATGTGCAAAGCTTGTCTCTCCATATTGCTATAATGTACATAGATCTCATGTCACTGGTAGACAATGAATATAGGAAATATGATTGAGCAATAAGCCCTATCAACCAATCATTGGCCATCTTCCAATGGAAATTGAAGTTTGTTTTGCTGTCATAAGTTATAGCAATTTGTTCTTTACCATGGTTTTTTGCACTGTCATATATCTGATTAGCCTCTGTAAGCCTAAGCCTGGGCTCACACTGCTGGGGTGCAGCCATCGCATGCAGTTCGCACAGGAATCACAGCACATTCCTGTGTAAATTACATATGGTGTCTCTGGGGTGCGATTTGAGGCATGGATTTGTGTGGCTCAAGTTGCACCACATTCGCACCCAACTTGTGCAGGACCCTTTTTTTTGTCTGCATCAGAATCGGATTGCATGGCTGCTCACACCCAAGCGATCCGATTCTGCAAATCGCGCTGCGTTTGGCAAACCGATTGCGGGAAGTCATTAACATAACATACGCTCACAATCAGTTCGCATTAATGGGTTGCAATGTAAGATGTTGTACCGAATTTGCAGAAAATTTGTTGTGAATTCGCACTGCATCTAGTGTGAACCTAGGCCTCGGCTTAGCCTAGATTCACAATAGATGTGGCGCGAATTCAGTGAAAACAGCAAAGTTAACGACACCTGCCAATTCGTTTGCAAAACGCAGCACGATTTGCAGAATCGGATAGCATAGGTGTGAACACCCATGCAACCCGATTCTGGTGCAGACAAAAAACAAGGGTCCTGCACCAGTTTGGCGCGAATGCCATGCGATTTGAGCCATACAAATCCATGGCTCAAATCACACCCAAGAGACACTGCATGTAATTCGCACAGGAAAGCTGTGTTTGCATAGCAGCAGTGTGAACCCAGGCTTAAAGCTGAACTCCTTTTTAACCAACGACACCAACAAGCAAGACTCATCCACCTTACCAACCGCTCAGTGTCCTCCACCCCTCTCTGCCAATCCCTTCACTGGCTTCCACTCACCCAACTAATAAAATTCAAAGTGCTAACAATAGTTTACAAAGCCATCCACAACTCTGTCCCCAGCTACATCACTAACCTGATCTCAAAATATCAACCAAGCCGCTCTCTTCAGTCCTCCCAAGACCTCCTGCTCTCTAGCTCCATCGTCACCTCTTCCCATGCTCGCCTCCAGGATTTCTCCAGAGCTTCCCCCATCCTTTGACACTCCCTACCTAAATCTGTCCAACTGTCCCTTAATCTATCCATCTTTAGACCATCCCTGAAAACCCTTCTCTTCAAAGAAGCCTATCCGGCTACTAACTAATACTGTTTCACTTTCTCCATCCGCTCATCCCCCACAGCTATTACCTTTTGTATCAATTGACCCTCCCTTTTAGATTGTAAGCTCTAACGAGCAGGGCCTTCGGATTCCTTTTGTACCAAATTGTATTGTAACGTCTGCCTTCATTTTGTTAAGCGCAGCACAAACTGTTGGCGCTATATAAATCCTGTATAATAATAATAATAATAATCACTCCAATATAAGCAAATATTGTCCTACTACAAGAGCCAGGTGTTTACTTACTTGTATCTTGATGTGTTTTGTGTATTTCTTACAGGTCTGTAGCAGTGGCGGCTGGTGCATTGGGGGTGCAGGGGAGCTGCCCCCCCTATCCATGTGTTCGGCCCCCTAATCTACATGCGGGGCGCCGGACGCATGGAGTTCAATAGAGGTCTTTTTTTTTTTTTTTTTTTTTAGCCATGTGATTAGAGGCAGAGGCTCTAATAGGCTAAAAAAAGGGTGGGCTCGGGGCGCAGTACTGCGCCCTGAGCCCACCCAGTTGTGTGACCATAGCAAATGAAAATTCGCTATTTTCACACAGATCTTTCTCCTGGCCAATCAGGAAGTGGGTTCTGAGACCCGTTTCCCGATTGCCCGAAAGGAGAAGCCGTGCCATTGGGCATGGAGGAGGAGGAGGAGGGAGGAGACGTAGAAGACAAGGGGAAGAAGCTGCCTTCGCCTGCTCCTGCAGATGTCCAGGCAGGGTGAGTGAGCCGGGTCCTGTCCTGCCCCCTGCCGTGGTCCTGTCCTACCCCCTGCCGTGGTCCTCTCCTGCTGTGGTATGGGGGGGCGGGGTATGGTGTGCGGCCTGGTGTGGTCCGGGGGGGAGTGTATGGTGCGGTCCGTCTGCCGCCCCCCCGGCCCATGGAGCACCAGCCGCCACTGGTCTGTAGAGTAATCCAGTGTAAAACATTCCTGTAATAAAGACCGGGTTGCTGCTGTTCTCTCTCTTCTGCAGGGTGACTGGTCTTGTCTCCACCCCCATCTTGTAGTTTTCTGCAGGCAGACTGTAGTGGGAGCCTGATGGGCCCCTCCCACAGCTCTGCTCCACCATGAATTCTTGGTTTACAAGTTAACTGTTTCTTTCTTCCTAATACCAGTGCTCTGCCTTTTTAAGATATGGGTATCTATGCTATAGAATCCTATATTCTTGATTTGAGTAACTAAGCCTATCCACCCATCAAACCCCTAAAGCCCCAGATGGCCCGTTCAGGGATTAATGGCATAGGTGGGCAAGGTTTAGTAACGTGGATTGACATGGCTTATGCCCCAAATCTATAAAATTGGCTTTGCAGTGACTGCTTTTCTGTAGCAGTTTACATTAAAACCTCATAGAGAAAAGGTTAGTTTTAAATATTTTGTTGATTTGAAAACCGCCAGAAGCATGTACATTCATGAATGCTGTTATAACCTCTATTACAGAGACCTGGAAAAATACACGGAACACACACGCAGCCTAAATTTAAAAAAGCCTTCTGGGGCCCAAGTAAAATATTAATTTTGCAAAAGACTTGGTATAGTACATAAACAGTGTTACAAAATTGTTTCTGTAACACATACATTGTTTTACTAATCAATTTTGAAATGCAGATTTCAGCCTCTGCTTATGTGTTTTTGTTCGTCATAGTCAAGGTGTGAATTAGCCGGATTTAACAGGTTTATTTTAATTACATTCACACATAATAAGATTATAGAGTTCAGTCCTAATTCCTGTTTAAAGTGTCTAATTTTTTCCTCCTTGCTAATGTCTTTGTAATTTCTTGTCTTTTTTTAATTTATTAAATTTATATTCTTATCTTTTTTTTTTTTTAATACCTTATATCCTTACCATTTCTCCAATTTTTAAAAAATAAAATTAAAACAGCGGCTTTTACAATATTCACCTTCAATGCCTTGCAGTGTTTATTTTTTGCCACTAGATGTCCTCAGCGCAATTGCCAGCATCATTCAACCCATTTTCTTTATGCCCAGGTTATATTGGACTGTACAGTGAAAAGAGAAGCAGCACGGTCATGAGCTCATCTCTCCATCAATCAGCTTTCTCCCCACTATCAGCATGTTTCTTGTCAGCAAATGAATTGATCTCTTCTTTGTGCTTCTTTTTCCTCTCACACCCTGAGCTCTGTTGTACAGAAACTGCAAGAGGCTGATACTAGGGTAAAATAAGGAACTTTCACTATGTGCATTTAAAAAAGACAGTTACTAGGGCATTGTTTAGGTATAGAGTTACAATAATTTCTGTCTCTTGTATCTGTCTGACGTTTAGTTTTTAAGTGACCCAATACTAATGTGCAGGTTAGTGAGAGGAACTACTGAATGCTTTAGGGAAAAAAGAAGATCAACGCTCTTGGAAGTGTCAGTTCTCAGCCAACTTGAAAGTTAAATTTCTCTTCAAGGGAAAGGTAGATTTGCCAGCTTTGTGGCCATTATTTTTTTTTTTTTTTTAGCTGAAAATATCACTTTAAAATGTTGTTTCTGTGTTTATGTTATAAGATTTGAGGATTCACCTTGTCCTTTGTGGCTTCTACAGTGGAAAGGTGAAAGAGGAAAGCGCAAAAGCTGGCCTGAAATTGGAAAGAAAACTAAGATCACGGCAACTGGTCCCATCACTCCCTGGCAAATAGAAGGAGAAGAAATGGAAACAGTGACAGATTTTATGTTCCTAGGCTCCAAGATCACGGCAGACGGTGACTGTAGCCATGAAATTAAGAGAGGCTTGCTGATTGGGTGGAAAGCAATGGCAAACCTAGACAACGTTATAAAAAGCAAAGACATTACCCTACTGACAAAGTGCCGTATAGTCAAAGCTATGGTATTCCCAGTAGTAACCTATGGCTGTGAAAGTTGAACCATAAGGAAGGCTGAGCGCCGAAGAATTGATGCTTTTGAACTATACTGTAATGTTGGAAAAGACTCTTGAAAGTCCCTTGGACGCAAGAAATCAACTCTGAATATTCACTGTATAGACAGATCCTGAAGCTGAAACTCGAAAACCACCTAATGCGAAGAGAGGACTCATTGGAAAGGACGCTGATGCTGGGAACCATGGAAGAAAAAAAGGAGAAGAGGACGACAGAAAACAAGATGGATAGATAGCATCATCGAAACAAAGAACATAAAGTTAAGCATGCTGCGAGAGGCAGTGGATGCTATGGTTCATGAGGTCATGAAAAGTCGGACATGACTAAACAATTGAACAACAACAACAGTGGAAATCTTGTAAGCTGATGATGAACAATCTAACGCATTAGGTGTGGGCGGCCATAAAATATTTGAGAACTACCAGGTGCAAGGTGTATTGAACAATGAAGGAGCAAAGGCAGACTGCTGCTGGTCATCATTCTGCTCTCTCCTCCTGTCAACATTTTCCCTGTCAATGAATGTGCACTACAGCAGAGTCTGAGTGGCTCCTTGGCTTCCCTCTTTTTCTACCCGGTAAAGGATTACAGGAGGCTGATATGAAGACTAATTTAGGTACTCACATTTAAAATAAATGTAATGAATTTATTGAAAACATAACTGCATTAATTAGATGTTGTATATCTGCCTGGAGTTCAGCTTTAGGCAAAATATCAAATGCATTTAATTACTATACAAATTAATTGTGTGAGGCAGACATAATCCCCCCATCACCAAACATCAAGCTGAATTTTATGATGTAATATTCATTTTACCACAGTAAGTAATCACTGCCCTCTGCATTTTAGGACACAGGCAGTCAATACCAGCATGAGCTGTCTGATTAGGGCTTTTGCTGATCAGTAATCAAGCAATTTCTGATCAAGGTCATAATTATTAATGATAAAATTACAAGAGATGGGAATAGGTATGTAAAAAATCAACCTTTAAAACTGAAAAGGAGAACTTTAAATTACTTTCTTCCTAATGTACATAGCATCACAAAGTTTTTTGTCCTCTCTTTTGTGGGATTGTGCAGGCAATAATTCATTTCAACAAAGAAAAACTATAAATATAAAAAGATTTACATTTTATTAAATTGCGTATAAAAAGAACAAATTCCCTCCTATTGGGGGTCCTGATCATAAAAGTCAAAACATTAACATTTGACACAAATCGACAATATAGAAAAAAGTTGTATGAACTCAATCAATAAATTCTGGGGCCAATATAGCCCACCATATTGCATTCTATGTAAAGTGACTTAGCCCATAGTGGTAATTCCAGCTAATTGTAGGGATCCTTTATTCATATGACACTTTCTGTTGTGGTGAATGCTACAAATATGCTGGGAATTCCAACGCGTTTCAACACTCAAATTTGTCTTCTTCAAGGAAATGTTTTACCACTCTCTAAGTATAGATAGCCAACATTATATTTGCATCTATTGTAAGTACATTGAGATAAATGCACCACATTTCTATACACTTACTTCAAATGAACATTGGGACATATAAACAGCACCCCAGCGACATCAGAGCAGACACCTCCACTATAAGTATGCACACATAAATAGCATCTTCTTCAACAACTAAAAGTATTTGTAATAATTCTGGTGGGGAAGGTTTTCCTTGATGTTGAGCTGGTGTCAGGCCTTGTTGAGTGGAACATGTAGTCAGTGATATATGGTGGACATTATATAGCTATCTGCTCCCTGTTCCAACCTCTGATTGCAGGGGGAAGGAAGTCTTCCACCACCAACGTCCTCTGCAGCTCTTTGATGCCATGTGACCAAATGCCAAGTGCTGGACGATGTCAAAAGGTGTTTCAAAATAGACCATGCTCATTAGGGACACTCATCTTTCACCATCCCTAACAACCATACCTACCTATCAATAAGGTGCCATGACTTACTTTTTATGGTAAACTATCTTTAGACAACAAAATCTGTTTCAACTCTGAAATGGCCAATCATTTGTGTTTGCCCCCCAGTCTGAAGGTTCTTTGTCCTCCCTTGCTTGTAACTAGGGATTAGCAACTTGCCCAGGCATGCGCAGCTCAGTTTACAGTGTTGGTGAAGACAGTGAAGCAGAAAAGACATGTTGTAAGGGGGGATGGGTGCGCTGATAGTGTGTTGAAGCTGCTCCCGGTATTCAGTGCTTTTGAATATAAGTGAATGTATATGTGGTATGGGGTGCGCTAAACAACAAATAAATAATGAATATATAACATATATCAATCTGTGAAACCAAATATTGATACAAATCAATTAAAGGTGAATATATAACATATATCAATCTGTGAAGCCAATTAATGATGCAAATCAAATGGTGCATAAACATAAAGGTTCATAAATGTCCATAAATAATATGTGCAGGTGAGTAGAACTGTATTCTATCCAAATGATACGTGTATCCACCACCGAGTGAAATTCGTCCTTACCAAACGGAAATAAATAAGGTGCAAATATATTTTCTTGTGCTGAAAAATATCCAATCTCCTTGTGAACAAACACCACGTGTAAATCACCAAGAATTAGCCTCTTACCAGATGGTAATAGGTATACACTTATTCAGTGAAACCACCGCCTTGCTTCCTCTTTAAAATCCTGAAGTGGGATGTAGTAGCCGCTCTACCTTTCTTTCTCCACTAGATGGCAACGAGTAACGCTTGTACCAGCAAGAAACACAGCTTCCTCCTTCCTCGCAAGCTCACTCACAGCACATCTATTCCAAATGGATTCCGAGACAAAACTGGACTTCAGATAACATCATAGCGCACATTAAATTGGCAGAGGCTAAAACGGTCGACATTTTGGTGGCTAAAACTACCTATAGCATACTAAAAAAGAAAACCTCCATTACACTAACACCTGATGTGTTAGTGTAATGGAGGTTTTCTTTTTTAGTATGCTCCTAAACACACCTCACACCCATTTGTAGAAGCCATCCTCTCTTTAACTTCAGCTTTTTCACAGATGGCATCAAGTTACCATCCAAAATTTGCTGTAATTTTATTGAATTCATTTTCCCTTCTACACGTGAGATGTTCCCTGTTCCACTGGCTGCAATACAACCCCAAAGCATGATTGATCCACCCCCATGCTTAACAGTTGGACATAGGTTCTTTTCATTAAATTCTGTGCCCCTTCTCCAAACGTACCTTTGCTCATTCGGGCCAAAAAATTCAATTTTAACCTCATCGGTCCACAGAACTTGTTTCCAAAATGCATCAGGCTTGTCTATATGTTCATTTGCAAAGTTCAAACGATGATTTTTGTGGTGAGGACGTAGAAGAGGGTTTTCTTCTGATGACTCTTCCATGAAGACCATATTTGTACAAGTATCTCTTTATAGTGGAATAGTGTACCACAACTCCAGTGTCTGCCAGATCTTTCTGGAGGGATCGTGCAGTCAAAAGTGGGTTTTGAGTAAAAATTCTCGCAAAAATTCTATCTATCCGCCTCAATCAGGTTATACTGACCCTCATCCACCCCGATCAGGCAGGTTTCATGCCGGGTAGGAATACTTCTTTTAATTTGCGTCGCCTCTTCATGAACCTTCAAGCCGAACATGACAATTCAGGGAGGAGGGTTGTGGTGACACTGGACACGGCCAAGGCTTTCGACTCAGTTGAGTGGCCCTTCTTGTGGGCATGTCTCGGGAGGTACGGCTTTGGACCTAAATTTACGAGATGGGTAAAGCTACTCTACAGTGCGCCAGTCGCGAATTTCCTGGCCAACGGCTGGACCTCGTCTGAGTTTCCCCTTTCCAGGGGCACCCGCCAGGGGTGTCCCTTGTCCCCCCTGCTCTATGCCCTGGCGGCGGAGCCTCTGGCGATAGCCATTAGGGACCACCCTGATATCCGTGGCTTCCGTAGAGGCTCCCTCACGGAAAAAATCAGTATGTATGCTGATGATACCCTGCTTTACCTGGAGGACCCGGAGAACTCCCTGCTGTCAGCTCTTTCCCTTATTGAACGCTTTGGGAGATTCTCCGGCCTCCAGATCAACTGGGATAAAACACAGGTACTCCCTATGGACGTTGCCCCTTCCGCGGTGACCCCTGCGAACCCGGTTCTCAAATGTGTCCCCCGGTTTAAATATCTTGGGGTACAGGTGACAAAGAACCCGCGGGACTATGTTGCGGACAACATCCAACCTCTGTTCCCTTTGATCAAGTCTAGAATTCAGGTGTGGTCCAAGTTACCCCTGGGGGTGGTGGGTCGAGTAAATCTGGTTAAAATGGTTCTCCTCCCCAAAGTGTTATACGCTGTGTGGCACTCCCCAGTATATTTAGCCCTGAAACACTTTAAACAACTGGAGTCGCTCCTCAAGGCCTTTGTCTGGGGATCGAGTAGGCATAAGATTTCCTGGAGGAAGCTTAAAAATCCAACAGATCTGGGGGGCCTGGCGCTCCCGGATTTCAACCTGTACTATTTGGCATCGCAGCTATCCCAGATGTTCCATATTGACAAGACTGATAGAGAACGGTTTCTGATTTTGTTATGCCCGGCGTGGACTCATCACTCCCGGGACCCACTGACTGCCATACTGCGAGGTACACGGGAAGCGGTGGAGCGAATGGACCCTGCGTCCTTGCTCTTCCATTACAGCCGGGTTTGGGAGGTGGTGATGCACAGGCTCCAGGGCCCTTCCCTTCATGACTACACCCCACTGTGGCACAATAGGTCACTTCAGGAGTTCTGCTCACTGCCTGACTCCTCTCTGTGGAGCGGACGGGGTGTGTTCCTGTTGAGACATATAATGACGGGGGGAGCCCTGAGATCTTTCACCGACCTGCGAGAACAGTTCTCCCTCCCTGCCCATATGTACTATAGGTATTTACAACTGTCCCATGCGTTCCGCGCCCAGTTCCCCGGGGCTTCGCCGAGCCTGGAGCCTGTGTTGCTACTAGAACTGATCAAATGCCAAGAACCTTCTCACTTAATTTCCCTTTTTTACACCGAGCTGCACAAACCCTCATCTACCGTGATAGCTTATGGTCTAAAGGACCGATGGACTAGGGAGGTAGGGCCTATAGAAGATGAGGAATGGGGAGAGGCGCTGGAGACCTGTCAGCAGGTGTCACCGAAATTGTCTGACAGACTTACCCAAACGTTTATTATCCATCAGGCCTACCTCACACCTATCAAGTTGTCCGGGTTCCAATCTGCACCGAACCCAGACTGTCCTCTTTGCAGAGCGGATGCGGGTACATTTTTTCACTTACTCTGGAGCTGTCCTCGTCTTGGGGGGTACTGGCAACAAGTGGTAGCCTTTCTTCATGATAAGATGGGCTCCCCTGTACAATTGAACCCCAAGCAGTGTCTCCTTGGTATTTATCCGGATGGGGAAATGAATAAATTCATGAATATTTTCCTGCAGCAGACGCTGTTTGTGGCCAGGAAATTAATAGCCAGGACATGGATGCGTAGTGACCCACCAACCTTTAGTGCATGGCTACGCGAGGTTAACTCCATAGTCCCCTTCCACAAACTACTTTATAAGCATAGGGGGAACCCTGCCAAGTTCGATAAGATCTGGGACAGGTGGGTAAGTTGCCCGGACACGAATATATAGAATTGCACTGGTTACGGCCCTCGCCACGCTGGGTTCTGATTTCACACGTTCTCCTATCATTGTATTGGTTTTTGCTGCTGGGCAAAAATGGACTGTACCTGACACACTAGATGTATATATCCGACAGTATGGATGGAAGGGGGGATTGGGGTCTTTTTAATCAGAGATTATAATGGCACCTGCCCCCATATGCAAACAATGGAGGGAATTCCAGCAAGGGCATAGGCCTGTCCCTATGGAAGGGTCAAGACTACGTCCCTACAAGAAGAAAAGGGGGTTTGAATGTGCCTCTACAAACAGTCAAAGTATGCACATGTTCTTGTAACATAGCAACGGTACACAACTGTTATTTTTTTAAAAAATTCATAAATCTTTATTAATACATAATAAAAACAAAAAGTATATCACTCTAATAGATAGAACATTCAATACATGGTGACAGGATTAGTATAAATACAGATAGAAAATGCTGGAGCTACGCGTTTCGCATTATGCGCTTCCTCAGGGTCCAGCAAAGGAAAGTATGTAAACAGAGATTCAATCTTTAATAATCTAAAGGTACATAAAACAGTTATTAGATTTGTGAATATACACATATGTCTTATAACATTTTTATTATTCTCAGTTTGTTATTTGCAGCTATCAATTGTATGTTACTTATACTCATATCTTAACCTTGAACACATCAGTTTTACTCTAATTATTTAACAATTATATAAGTAGATCAAAAGATAGATTTTCCATAAATATAGCTGGTTAATATATTAGTTCCTATATTATAGATTCCTTTAGATAAAAAGGAGGGAGAGAAAAACCATTTCTGTTTAACAAATTCTTTTATGCTTTGCTTGTCAGAAGGACAAGAAAACTAAATCCCACACACTGAACAGAAGGGGTAGAAAGGGGTGGGAAAGAGGAAAAAGAGAAAAGGGATGAATATGAGAGAACAATGATCGAAAAGAGGGGGGGGGGAAGGGGGGAAAATACTGTGGAGTGTGAATTACCACGTAGCCCACAGGGGGGGCAGTGATAAGGATAGGCTAGTTCACCCGAGTATAGTGGCTCAGGGGACAGTCCATCCATAGAGAAGGCATGGAGGAGACCAGAGAAGATAAATGGCATATATGAAGAGGTATATTCACTTTATTATAAACTAAAAAAAATGACATACTAAGGCATTAAATTGTCTTACCCCAATTTAGACGTCACAGTGAATAGAGTTGAATATACTTGTTTAATTTAAAATCATGTTGTATGAAAGGGGGAGCCAGAAGCCCCTAAAATCAGCAGGAAGAAAAAAATGAATTTATATGTATGTATGGTTACTTCTTATTAGATTATTTTAATAAGGGTGATAGTGATTTGTAAGAATAGGTACTTACCAGGGACTCATTCTCTAAAATTTATGTGTTAGGTGGTGTAAGCGTCAAGCAAAACGTGTATCTATTTAAGTAAAGAGGGGGTTAGACATTGGAATCCCCTACAAAGGTGTGCACCAATATTAAGTGAGAGCGGGTTAAATAGAAAGTCCCCTTTGAAACTTGGGGATTAGTGTGGTGCTGGAAGTATAAAAACTAAGTATGAAAGAGTCACTGGATGCTTTAGACAAATTGGATCCAGCCCCGAATCTGAAAAGATATATAAAGATAATGGACCGTTGGTAAATTGCTGAGCCTGACAAAGAGGAAAAGTGAGGAGCTGAGTCTATAGTTAGAACACTTACCATCTGAAGCAATTCAGAGAACCCACGGGGAGTATGACACTCAGCCTAGGCAGCCTGTAAGTGTGAGCTCACTAAGCTGTCCGGTATATATACTAACCACTCTGTATCTGGTCTCCTCCTCCTCCCGGTCTCACGCCCCCCACATCCGCCCGCCATAGCGTCCACGTGTAGACGCCGCGGGAGGATGTTCCCGCATATCGGAAGTGAGCATCACTTCCGGTTCCGGGACCGGAAGTGACGATCTGCCATAACGTAATCCACCAATCGGACAAATAAAAGCCAATAGAAGCTGATTAACACTATCAAAGATGGCAACATTATACGTGCATAAAAAGTAGGAAAACATCCCAACCTTCAATATAGCATGTATGGAAAATCTCTGAATATAACTATTTATTCCCTATTTGAATCAATTCAAACCTGCATTTAAACCATATAAGAGGAGAGATTATCCATTAACGTACCAGCAAAACAGTTTTACTTAAAAATGACATTTAGCAAATCTGCTTATATGGTCTGGTCATGTGGAGCAGTGAATAATTAAGATTTGTAAAAAAAAGAAAAAAAAAAAAAAAAAAAAAAAAAAGAATATATAATTTGGCAGCCGATATGTAGGACAATGGACCACGCGGTAAACAGACCCACAGTAATGGAAACAAAGGGGGGGGGGGGAAAGGATAAGGGGGGGAAAAAAAAAAAAAAAAAAAAGATATTTTTTTCTTTTAAAAATTATTTTTGTTTAACTTAAAAGTTATATAAAACAGTAAATACAAATGAGTTAGTCTCTTCAATCTCATATTGGAGAGTCTAAGAGGGTATTAGTCTGCCAAGAATGGGGCAAAGCTCAGATGTTCATTCAGTCCTGGGAGGGTGCAGGCATTTAAAGAGAAAATCCAACGTGCTTCCCTTTGTAGAATTAAGTTGTCAAAAGGTCCCCCTCTGGGTCCAGGATGGATCCTATCTAGGGCGAAAAATTTGAATTTTGGACATTTGTATCTATGCGTTTGAGCTATGTGTCTTGCTATGGGACTTTCTAAGTCTCCACCCCTTATATATGATACATGGTCCTTGATTCTCTCCCAGAAATGTCGTTTGGTTTTGCCCACATAAAAAGCGGGACATTCACATTTCCAAATATAGACAATACCTATAGTTTGGCATGTCACAAAATGTTTGAGAACAAATGGGCGTCCATTTGGCAACGTTTGTTGAGGCTTACTAGCAATAAATTTACAATAACCACATAGTCCACAAGGGAAAGTGCCTTGGGGTAGTTTGATACAGGGGTCTGCCCTTTTGTCTCTCTGATAGTGGCTGGCAGTCACCATATCTCGAATAGATTTATTTCTCCTAAAAATCACACTCGGTCTAGTATCCACAAAGTTACTGAGGATTTTATCCTCTGCCAAGAAATGCCAATGTTTGGCTATAATACTTTTTAGTTGGTTGGATTGAGAACAATATCTCGTGATCATTTTAGTTGAGTTTTGAGAGTTTTGACATTCTCCTTGAAAAAGGAGAAGGTCTCTAGGGCTGTCTTTTGCTTTTTTGTATGCTTTTTTAGTGCTTTTCCTACTATATCCCCTCTGTAGGAATCTTTTTTGTAATTCTAAAGCTTCTTTTTTCAAATTCAGTCTCTTCCGAACAGTTTCTACGAATCCTATAATACTGTCCTATTGGTATTCCTTGAATTACATGTCTTGGGTGACTGCTATCTGCATGTAGTAACGCATTTGTTGCAGTTGGTTTTCTATAGAGTGTGGTTGAAAGTGTATTATCCATGTTTCTATAGATCTCGAGATCTAAAAAAGGAATCCTAGATCTATCAAAAACATAGGTGAAATGCAAGTTGAAGTCATTTACATTTAGGATGTCTATGAATTCCTTTAGGGTGTCGAGAGGACCCGACCATAGGATGAATATGTCGTCGATATATCTTTTCCAGATTTCTATATATGCCAGATATACTGATATAGATTCTTGGGCAAAGAGCCATCGTTCCCACCCCCCCAGGTACAGGTTGGCATAAGATGGGGCACATTTGGTCCCCATCGCCACCCCCTGTACCTGGAGGTAGTGGGAACCATCAAACACAAACACGTTATGTGTCAAGATAAAAAATAATAAGTCAGAAACAAACTTATTTAACCTTCTATGGTCAAGTCCTCTCTCATCCAAAAAGGATTCAATAACTTCCACACCTCGAGAGTGTGGAATATTTGAGTATAGGGACTCAACATCTATAGATACCAGATAGGTCTCCTCTTCGATCTGTATATTTTCAATCGTTAGTAGCATATGCATAGTATCTTTTAGATACGAGGGTAGCGACTCTACATGTGGGCGTAGGTATGCATCTACATACGAACTAGCATTCTGTGTAAGACTATTGATGCCCGAGACTATGGGACGGCCGGGGGGATTGGTGTGATTTTTATGCATTTTTGGAAGTGCATAAAATGTGGGCGTTGTGGGTTCTTTAATAATCAAAAATTCCATCAAATCCTTGGTTATAATTCCCCACTGATGGTATTGATCTAGGAGTTTTAGAAATTCTCTTTGATTTTTAAGTAACTGTAAACTGCTTACTCTTGAATACCAGGCTCTATTATCAAGAATATTGTTGCACATTTCTGTGTATTGTACTTGATTTAGAATGACAACATTTCCGCCTTTGTCCGCAGACTTAATCACAATATCTTTGCGTTCTTGTAAGTTACGTAGAGCCTGGTATTCAGTTTCGGACAAGTTATTAGAGTTTTTTCGTATGTTCATTTGTTTAATATCCTTTGTTACCATATGGATAAAAAGATCAACTTTAGGATTGGTTTGACTCGGGAAACGTTTAGACTTTTTTTTAAAAGTTTGTACTGATTGTTGTGTTGTTCCTACCGAGGTCGAGGGTGGGCAGGGTCCGGGTGTAGTCGGACCCGACTCATCCTCAAGCTCGGTCAGGATTTTAAGTATCTTATAATCCTTTTTGGACCAATCACGCCAGGTTTGAAGAAGACCACCCATGGGGGCTTCTTTTTGCTTGATTTTAGGGCCCTCAATTAGGGACCTAAAATTAAGTTTTCGTGCAAAAAGATTAACATCTTTTATAAATTCAAAACGATCTAAGTCTTTTGCCGGACAGAAATTAAGCCCTAGACCAAGTATTTTAATTTCCTCTTCATTTAATTGAACACCAGAGATGTTAATGACTTGTAGAGAATTTGTTTCTTGGTTTAGTTTTTCTCTTCTGTTGTGGATATTTTTAGAGGACCTAGAAGTCCTAGTGTCATTTGTTCTAAAAAAGCATTGTCCTGAGTATTAGGGGAATTTCTTTTTGGGATAGTTCCACAGTGTGTTCCTTGGGCATTTGCTGATGATGTGCTGGATCCACTTGCCAATGGGTTTGATGGTGATTGATTTTGAGTTTTGGGTCCAAGTTTTAAAGCCTTGGCTGTTTGTGTAGTCTGAAAATTCTGCTGTGTTCCCATAGGGGTATCCCTTTCATCATCTTTCCTTTTTTCCTGTCTCATTCTATTAGATCTCTCTTGGCGAGCATTCCAAAAATTGGAGGATGTGGAGGATGCAGCTGATGAGTCAGACCAGTTGCCATCCTCTCTATTTTGTTCATTTTGTGGTCTAGACCTGTATGTTTTATTAGTGTTCCTTTCCCATTTATAGGCTCTTCCTGTCCTAAATGCCATTTGGTCACGATTCATTTTTTTGTCTTTTCTATAGATACCTATCTGGTATCTATAGATGTTGAGTCCCTATACTCAAATATTCCACACTCTCGAGGTGTGGAAGTTATTGAATCCTTTTTGGATGAGAGAGGACTTGACCATAGAAGGTTAAATAAGTTTGTTTCTGACTTATTATTTTTTATCTTGACACATAACGTGTTTGTGTTTGATGGTTCCCACTACCTCCAGGTACAGGGGGTGGCGATGGGGACCAAATGTGCCCCATCTTATGCCAACCTGTACCTGGGGGGGTGGGAACGATGGCTCTTTGCCCAAGAATCTATATCAGTATATCTGGCATATATAGAAATCTGGAAAAGATATATCGACGACATATTCATCCTATGGTCGGGTCCTCTCGACACCCTAAAGGAATTCATAGACATCCTAAATGTAAATGACTTCAACTTGCATTTCACCTATGTTTTTGATAGATCTAGGATTCCTTTTTTAGATCTCGAGATCTATAGAAACATGGATAATACACTTTCAACCACACTCTATAGAAAACCAACTGCAACAAATGCGTTACTACATGCAGATAGCAGTCACCCAAGACATGTAATTCAAGGAATACCAATAGGACAGTATTATAGGATTCGTAGAAACTGTTCGGAAGAGACTGAATTTGAAAAAGAAGCTTTAGAATTACAAAAAAGATTCCTACAGAGGGGATATAGTAGGAAAAGCACTAAAAAAGCATACAAAAAAGCAAAAGACAGCCCTAGAGACCTTCTCCTTTTTCAAGGAGAATGTCAAAACTCTCAAAACTCAACTAAAATGATCACGAGATATTGTTCTCAATCCAACCAACTAAAAAGTATTATAGCCAAACATTGGCATCTCTTGGCAGAGGATAAAATCCTCAGTAACTTTGTGGATACTAGACCGAGTGTGATTTTTAGGAGAAATAAATCTATTCGAGATATGGTGACTGCCAGCCACTATCAGAGAGACAAAAGGGCAGACCCCTGTATCAAACTACCCCAAGGCACTTTCCCTTGTGGACTATGTGGTTATTGTAAATTTATTGCTAGTAAGCCTCAACAAACGTTGCCAAATGGACGCCCATTTGTTCTCAAACATTTTGTGACATGCCAAACTATAGGTATTGTCTATATTTGGAAATGTGAATGTCCCGCTTTTTATGTGGGCAAAACCAAACGACATTTCTGGGAGAGAATCAAGGACCATGTATCATATATAAGGGGTGGAGACTTAGAAAGTCCCATAGCAAGACACATAGCTCAAACGCATAGATACAAATGTCCAAAATTCAAATTTTTCGCCCTAGATAGGATCCATCCTGGACCCAGAGGGGGACCTTTTGACAACTTAATTCTACAAAGGGAAGCACGTTGGATTTTCTCTTTAAATGCCTGCACCCTCCCAGGACTGAATGAACATCTGAGCTTTGCCCCATTCTTGGCAGACTAATACCCTCTTAGACTCTCCAATATGAGATTGAAGAGACTAACTCATTTGTATTTACTGTTTTATATAACTTTTAAGTTAAACAAAAATAATTTTTAAAAGAAAAAAATATCTTTTTTTTTTTTTTTTTTTTTTTTCCCCCCCTTATCCTTTCCCCCCCCCCCCTTTGTTTCCATTACTGTGGGTCTGTTTACCGCGTGGTCCATTGTCCTACATATCGGCTGCCAAATTATATATTCTTTTTTTTTTTTTTTTCTTTTTTTTACAAATCTTAATTATTCACTGCTCCACATGACCAGACCATATAAGCAGATTTGCTAAATGTCATTTTTAAGTAAAACTGTTTTGCTGGTACGTTAATGGATAATCTCTCCTCTTATATGGTTTAAATGCAGGTTTGAATTGATTCAAATAGGGAATAAATAGTTATATTCAGAGATTTTCCATACATGCTATATTGAAGGTTGGGATGTTTTCCTACTTTTTATGCACGTATAATGTTGCCATCTTTGATAGTGTTAATCAGCTTCTATTGGCTTTTATTTGTCCGATTGGTGGATTACGTTATGGCAGATCGTCACTTCCGGTCCCGGAACCGGAAGTGATGCTCACTTCCGATATGCGGGAACATCCTCCCGCGGCGTCTACACGTGGACGCTATGGCGGGCGGATGTGGGGGGCGTGAGACCGGGAGGAGGAGGAGACCAGATACAGAGTGGTTAGTATATATACCGGACAGCTTAGTGAGCTCACACTTACAGGCTGCCTAGGCTGAGTGTCATACTCCCCGTGGGTTCTCTGAATTGCTTCAGATGGTAAGTGTTCTAACTATAGACTCAGCTCCTCACTTTTCCTCTTTGTCAGGCTCAGCAATTTACCAACGGTCCATTATCTTTATATATCTTTTCAGATTCGGGGCTGGATCCAATTTGTCTAAAGCATCCAGTGACTCTTTCATACTTAGTTTTTATACTTCCAGCACCACACTAATCCCCAAGTTTCAAAGGGGACTTTCTATTTAACCCGCTCTCACTTAATATTGGTGCACACCTTTGTAGGGGATTCCAATGTCTAACCCCCTCTTTACTTAAATAGATACACGTTTTGCTTGACGCTTACACCACCTAACACATAAATTTTAGAGAATGAGTCCCTGGTAAGTACCTATTCTTACAAATCACTATCACCCTTATTAAAATAATCTAATAAGAAGTAACCATACATACATATAAATTCATTTTTTTCTTCCTGCTGATTTTAGGGGCTTCTGGCTCCCCCTTTCATACAACATGATTTTAAATTAAACAAGTATATTCAACTCTATTCACTGTGACGTCTAAATTGGGGTAAGACAATTTAATGCCTTAGTATGTCATTTTTTTTAGTTTATAATAAAGTGAATATACCTCTTCATATATGCCATTTATCTTCTCTGGTCTCCTCCATGCCTTCTCTATGGATGGACTGTCCCCTGAGCCACTATACTCGGGTGAACTAGCCTATCCTTATCACTGCCCCCCCTGTGGGCTACGTGGTAATTCACACTCCACAGTATTTTCCCCCCTTCCCCCCCCCTCTTTTCGATCATTGTTCTCTCATATTCATCCCTTTTCTCTTTTTCCTCTTTCCCACCCCTTTCTACCCCTTCTGTTCAGTGTGTGGGATTTAGTTTTCTTGTCCTTCTGACAAGCAAAGCATAAAAGAATTTGTTAAACAGAAATGGTTTTTCTCTCCCTCCTTTTTATCTAAAGGAATCTATAATATAGGAACTAATATATTAACCAGCTATATTTATGGAAAATCTATCTTTTGATCTACTTATATAATTGTTAAATAATTAGAGTAAAACTGATGTGTTCAAGGTTAAGATATGAGTATAAGTAACATACAATTGATAGCTGCAAATAACAAACTGAGAATAATAAAAATGTTATAAGACATATGTGTATATTCACAAATCTAATAACTGTTTTATGTACCTTTAGATTATTAAAGATTGAATCTCTGTTTACATACTTTCCTTTGCTGGACCCTGAGGAAGCGCATAATGCGAAACGCGTAGCTCCAGCATTTTCTATCTGTATTTATACTAATCCTGTCACCATGTATTGAATGTTCTATCTATTAGAGTGATATACTTTTTGTTTTTATTATGTATTAATAAAGATTTATGAATTTTTTAAAAAAATAACAGTTGTGTACCGTTGCTATGTTACAAGAACATGTGCATACTTTGACTGTTTGTAGAGGCACATTCAAACCCCCTTTTCTTCTTGTAGGGACGTAGTCTTGACCCTTCCATAGGGACAGGCCTATGCCCTTGCTGGAATTCCCTCCATTAGATGTATATATCCCTCACATGTCACGACAATTGTTTAACGTGAAATGTCTGTATTGTTGTACCTGATTGATGCTGTTCGCTGTTCACCGTACTGTTTTTTTTTTCTATATGTTATTCTATTTGTACTGCATTTGTTTTTTCAATAAACTCTCTGTTGGGAAAAAAAAAGTGAGTTTTGAATTGTTTTTCTCACAATCCTGCGAGCTGTTCTGTCTGATAATTTTCTTGATCTTCCAGATCTTGCTTTAACTTCCACTGTTCCTGATGACTGCCATTTCTTAATTACATTCCGAACAGAGGATATTGACATTTGAAAACGCTTTGCTATCTTCTTATAGCCTTCTCCAGCTTTGTGAGCGTCAACTATTTTCTGTTTCAGGTTTCTAGACAACTGCTTCGAAGATCCCATGGTGCTGATTGTTGAGGCAAGGTCAGAGGAGTCTGGGCAATTAAAACCTTTGAGATTGACATCACTTGGTCTTCCCAGACGATGATTGAGAACAATCCATGACACTGGCAGGTCTCAGCCTTGCAAAGGGGGCAGTGCATGCTATAAATTCTGCAGGGTGCCCAAACTTTTGCAGACACAATTTTTTTGTTTTCTGTAATTTTTAAAGTGTCAATGATGGAAATAAAATCTAACTTTTGTTGACATATTATAAGAATGTCTAATCTGTAATTTGATGCCTTTTGGAGATTTTTCCATCTTTCCTTGGCTTCTTTATGCACATTAATTAAATTTTAACCTGGGGTGCCCAAACTTTTGATCCCCACTGTATGTCACCTCTTCCTATCTTCTCTCTATAATGGTTCCCAATACATTACTATGGCTGCTCAGAAAGCTTATTTATTAGTAAGGGGGCTGGCTTCTCTAAAAGTCCCCTTTGTGGCCTTTGAAACCCTTCTGGCCATGCTTCAAAGGGCATGTAATGCATTACAGTTAAGAAATGAAAGGTGAATTTACACATACGGTACATTTGTTGGGATCGAGAATTTATATACCCCCATGGTTGTGGCAAACCTAAAACTCATCCCTACCTTTAACTCCCACCATACTGAATAAGCTCTGCAAAGACATCTTACACTTCCTGAACTTTATTGCAAATGAACCTCTACAAATAGATTATAAATGCCTCTCATGAAATTGTAGATTCAAAAAGTTTTTCTAAGCTAATTTCTTTATATGATTTTCTACAATTTCTCAGATAATGGTGATGTGGGGGCTACACATAACAAAAATTGCATTACAGTTAGCTGTTCTGTCCATGACCCATAGTAACAAGCAGGCTAGTGTATTGCGCATTGGTACTCAGATATCCCATGGCAATAAGTAGCATTTGAAGGATTTGGAGGAACCAAAAATAAATAACAAAGAGCAGAACAATAAAAAGGATGGAATGAAGGGTAACAGAATGCCATCATTATCATCACCCCATAGGAGGGACAAGTGATAAAGTTCTAGCAGAAGAGCCTAGACAGGGCCCAGGGGAAGTTGGGATTAGCATATTAAGAAGTTCTGAATTAAAGGATCCATAGAGGTGCATGACTACGTATAAAATTATGTGGTGACTTCACTAGGGGGTCTGCATTTTTTTAATGTCAGCAATTTAGTTGCTTTATTGAAAGCAGTAACTTAAGAGATGGAAGTCCACCACCATTTATAAAAGAGCTTAACATGAGATTGCAAACTTATCCGATATTAGGGTGGCAGTAACAACGTTTTGGGACATTCTAGGTCTTAGGACAGGAAGCTGCGTGGGCTGTTAAGCACCGCATCGGCTCCTGAAACACATAGACTGCCAGACAGCCTTAAAGGTGGGGCTTGAAACAATATTGTTGGGAGTCTGGTGCTCCAAGATTCCAATGTTTGAGAGTCACCTGAACTGTTAAAGAAAGGGCTGGGAAATTGAGTCTGCTTTCCATGCAGGTGGTTGATTGCACTATGATTAGGCTGCCATCCTCATGCTCTGTGTATGTACAAGACAGAAGAAAGGGGGGGAGGCACCACTAAGTGCAGTTTTATAAGGAATGGGTTTATTGCAAAAGATTAAAAACACTTACAAACGGGTAAGACATGGTAGGCATCTCTAGGAGTGGAGGTCTATCTCTTACTGCTTCATCCTGGAGGACTTTGAGCGCTCCAACGTCACTAGGGCTGAAGGGCTGGTGTTCCTCCATAGTGTTTTCACGTTTTGCCAGCATGGAACGTGGAAGCAGAAGTGACGTCACCGGTACGTAGCGTGGAGTCCTGAAAATAGGGTCCGTGAAGACTAAAAAGCGAGGCTACGTGCTCGTAGCTAACAGCTCCTTCTCAGGGCCTGATGCCCCCTGGAGGGGAGCAGCTATATATACCCTAAATATGCTGATTCACTGCTGATGCTGCCGTGGAACTACAAAGGCCAGCAGACCAGCATAGTGATCATATGCAAAAAATGTCCTTGAATAAAGTTTAAAGTAACAGATAATGACAAGGGGCAAATATATAAGTTAAAATACATATTTCTAAAACCCTATCATCATAATTATAGTGTTGAAAAGCTTTAAATAGCTTTATTTTTTATTTAAAGCTTTTGTCAGAATACTTATACTGCTCTGAATATAACAGTGACTATTTATGTCAATAAGCAAAGATCTGTAAGGTAGGAGAATCTCAACTTATTTCCACAAATCAATATGTAACAAGTTATTTTTAATCAATTAATTTCTTTTTAACAGCATATACTAATCTTAGTGAGTACAGTCTACAGTAAGGAATATATATAAGAATATTTATTCACAAGACATGTATTCACAATAAATGATTAAACTTGAGATGACATAAAAAGATAACTCTACATAAAATACAAACTTAAAATGATAAATGCAATGTGATATGTAGCTCAATAATGAAAGTAAAAATAAAGCAAGATTACCTTTTCCCCAGGTATAGCATAAACCATAGGTAAGTGTTCTACATAAACAGACCACAATTGTCTGCGAATTGTGCAGCTAACAGTCACTTCGCTGCAGATGAAGTGATAATAGGCTATGCAAAACGGGAGACTAAAATCGCTAATATGCGCTAAATCTGATATTAATAAAAATGTATAAAAACAAAAATCAGCTTTTTAGAGAAAAATCTACTATGGTTCATACAGCTGGATTGTAATCTTATTGCCCTTAAATATGAAATATAAAACATATAAGGAAAGAAAATAAACAATAGTAAATAATAATCAAATAAACAGCAAGGTATATTGACTACATTTAAAATGGCTGCTAGCTTGAAATGGTTGTTACCAGAGTCCTTAAGATGGCTGCCTTCCCAAGATGGTGGCCAGTTAGGGAGGAGTTTCGTTTGGCGTCCTTCAAAGTTTCAGATAAATGATGGAGCAAGATGGAGTATGTATAGATGAGTATATAGATGGATGTGAGTAGCGTGTGTGTTGTAGGTGTAATGAATGTTGTCAGTAACGTGTGTGTCTCACATCTGGGTTCTCCTTCTTATATTGTATTGAATAAAAGACTAGTAAAATTACCATAGGTTAAACCCAGAAGGAGGAACATTTATCTCCATTGGTTGGGATTACTTATCCATTAACTGGTGATGTCATTAGTAACGCCTCTAATTATCCAGTATTTTGGATATTAAAATTAAAGGATAATTTCTTTATTTAAGAATAATCAACAAAACAACATAAAAACCTGTCCATCCTCCCATAATATATACATGTCCATCTAATATCTCCATCATGTATCTTGGCAGGGATAGGATCTGGTAGGCCATTTATTAAGAAGATTATATTTAATACAATATATATATTTATTGGAAATAACTAATGTACCCCGAGACTGCATTTAGTAGAAGTCTCGAAAGAGGGCAGTATTGTATTGCTTATTAAATTCAGTATATAGAATAATAATACTATTATTATACTGATAACCTTTGAACTGTCTGGCCAGTGAAAATCCATTAATTACTTGAATTCTGTCAAATACGTCAGACATTTAGGCTAGGATTGGAGGATTTATAACGGTCCTAAAAACTTAAACACAGCCTTACATAAACACTCCTTTATATACCTTAAAATTAAGTAATTAGTTCAACTTAAGTAAGATTATTATGTGCAAGAATATAAACCCAAAATATGTTATACAGAGCATTTCTAAATATGTATATATTTTACATAATATAATGACATAATTATTGCTAATATTTTCTCACACAAGATTATAATGTATCTTTAAAAATATAGTTTAAATGAGTCTGATGAATACACTGAACTATTGTTCATTGAAAAATACAGACAGACTGGCACTACCATTATGTCTTATCTGATGAGATGTAAAAAGGCCTCATTATATATGACCAAAGACTTACAAAGATCTTCTACTGAAATTCTAGACTCTCTTGTAAGAGACATTTTGCAAAAGAACATATATGAACTTCCCATCACCCCTATACAAGATGGAAGCTGTGCTGTTCAAAATCTCTATATAGAAATGATATACATGGCTTATTAAATAATTCCATTTTTTGTTCTTTTATTTTACACCATCATTACTCCACGCCCCATACTGATGACGTCACTTCTGCTTTGGCGTTCCATGCTGGCCAAAACGCGGAAGCACTATGGAGGAACACTAGCCCTTCAGCCCTAGTGACGTTGGAGCGATCAAAGTCCTCTAGGATGCAGCAGTAGGCAATAAACCTCCACTTCTAGAGATGCCTACCGTTTCTTACCCGTTTGTAAGTGTTTTTAATCTTTTGCAATAAATGCATTCCTTATAATAGGTTTAGGGGGTGTGTGAAGTGATTGGCGCTGCCTATGTTATATCAATGAAGGTGTAGTATGTAAATAGAATGTCATCTAAATCCTGCTACCAACATATTAATCACAAGTAATTAAATAAATAGTATCACATGAACCATATATACAAAGGACATATATATCACGTGCAAATAGTGCAATAAAGTGACAAGTGGTAATTTTAAACAGGTAGATACTGATAATAAATATATCAAAGTGGCTCAAATAAATAAAGTGCTGAGTGGTGGTGCAAAATTTGCTGGATAAGATTAAATAGATATTCTGATGGTAATATAGGTGGGTATTTAAAACATATATAAAATATATAAATTAAATATAGACAAATAAAGTGCAAATGCTACAAAATTCTGGTGTTAAGATGACAAGTGTGAAAAATGGCATAATCTACAAACTTGTTGTGCAACAATATAAGGAACAAAATATTAAAGTGTCAGGTGTGAAGATTCACTGTATCCACAAACTTGTGGCTCAGCAAGAAAATATCAAGGAAAAAATTGGACGGTGAAAATTGATGATGAATCAATAGGTGATTAAATTAATATTTAAAATGGTCCATAAGTAGTTGATAAGTGCAAAGTCCAAAAATATATATATTATAAGGTGCTTTCTTGAGGTGATCCGGAGTGGGTGTGCGGGTGAGGAATCTTGTGCTCCCCTCTTAATACAGCCCTCACTTACCAGAGCTAAATACCCCTACAGGGGTGGCCACCTTGTAGTTAATATTGGGGTTCACTCCCGTATGGCAGGGGTCCTGGACCTTAATAACCTTAGCTGTGGTCCTTCTCTCAGATCATCTCTCAGGGGTGCAATTTAGGCTCATAAACAGCAATGGACATCAGTATCCCAAGGGTAATAGAAGGTAAATCCCAGGTCATATATAAAGGAAGAATGCTTGTGATGACATCACATTGAGCAATGAAAGCTGCTTCTTGAAACAGGAACAAGATCTTAATGTTCTAGCATTCTTGAGTTGCAAAGCATGCAGGGAACCCAGGAAGTTGTGGAAAGAGATGGCCAGCAGACAGGTAGGACTGAAAGAAGATTTTTAACCTGCCCTTGTAGCCTTGCTCCTGCTAGAACATTAGGATCTTGTTCCTGTTTCAAGAAGCAGCGACCGGAAGTGAACGGGCTGTTTGCTGGTTTGGTTTGGTGCCATAGCCCATGCTGAAATACATTCAACCTGGGATAGAGGAGGTGAGTAGGAACCCATCCACCATTCTCGAGCCCCTCTCATCCCCCCTATTGGTGAACTTGGACCTGGAGTGTGTGGTTGGCTTCTTGGTGTAGGTGGGGCTTCACCTTCCAGATGGTATTTATTCTTGTGAGCATTACAGCCACAGTCTCTCTGGTGGTCTTGGAGACAGGAACACCCAATACATTAGTTACGACAACAAGGTTAGAAAAGGTAACTTGCTTAAATTGTTTTCTTCTCCCCCTTGTCTTATCTTAAAGCAACTATATATAAGAAGTTTCTGTGATAAGCATAGTGTTTCTCATTGATGTTTTTTTTATATCTGTTTTTGCTCATAGAGCTACAACATTGGAGGGGTACAAGCTTATAGCCCCCCTCCCCCTCCACCCTTCCCTTTTCCAATACTTCCGGATCTCTGGGGTATACATCCATTTGGTTAATGCACCTGGTAACGAGGTCATCTAATCCTCTTGTCTTTGTTTGTGCACTAGTGCTTGTTGTGCCTTTGGAAGATCAATTAAAGATAATTATAAGTTATAATCATTGACCACACACCCAGCCCAAAAACATGATGAATGGGCTTAAATATACAGGCATATATGTTGATTTTATTAGATAAATCATTCAAACTCATTATTATTCCTCCCTTTTCTAAATTCAGCAGTTTAATCACTGACTGGATCTTTATCTACCGTCCGAGAGAGTGGTACCATTCACCTTCCCCCACGGGCCACCCAGAACCACACACCAGAGTAAACAGCATTGTCCTTCATCACATATCAATTGATATGTATATTTATTTTAAGGTATATCTCATGCTTTATTATATGCTTGGCCTACTGCACCTCTGCTATTTGAACTCATATCTTTTTGATTGTAATTGTGTAAATTCGTGTTGTTTATGATCACTAACTATAATAATTTGTTCAATTATAGTTCCAACAGTGTTTTATGTCATATGTGGGATATAAGAAAAGCTAAAGAGGTCCTGAGGAAGCGGTATTCCCGCAAAACGCGTTGACCTTAACCCTTTAGCATCTAGGACACCTTCATTGGCAAGTCCTAGGAAAACACTCTAGATGTTTGTGTTTGAATACATGTCTGGAACATGTGACCAACAACGGGATTGTTTTTACAAATAATGTTTGTGTGTATTTGTTGTCTTTTTGATATTTGAATACATTTTGATATTTTAAAAACATACGTGTTATTACTTCTGAAAAGATATACAAAGTCCCACCCATGTATTTTCTGTTTCATGTTTATTGTAGAATGCAATAGTATGGGCAGGGTAAAAAAAGAAAAGAATCCGACACTTCCAAGTGTGTCAGATTCTTATCTTTCTGGTTGCCCTCTTCCCCTGGCTTCTAGGTCACTGAGAGCAGCTCCTGAACACACACTCAGGATATGTAAAGAAACAGCATTAATGAATATGTTCAGCATAAACAAACAGCATTGAGGGATATCTTCAGGATCTGATCTTCCGAACACACCCTCAGGATATGTAAACAAACAGCACTGAGGGATATGTTCAGGATCTGATCTTCCGAAACACACCCCCAGGATATGTAAACAAACAGCGCTGAGGGATATGTTGAGAATCTGATCTTCCGAAAAACACACTTGTAGGATATGTAAACAAACAGCACTAAGGTATATATGTTCAGGATCTGATCTTCTAAACACACTCAGGATATGTAAACAAAGAACGCTGAGAGATATGTTCAGGATCTAATCTTCCAAACACACCCTCAGAATATGTAAACAAACAGTACTAAGGTATAAGTTCAGGATCTGATCTTCTGAACACACCCTCAGGATATGTAAACAAAAAGCGCTAAAGGAAATGCTCAGGAACCGATCTTCCGAACACACCCTTAGGATATGTAAACAAACCACACTGAGGGATATGTCGAGAATCTGATCTTTGGAACACACCCTCAAGATATGTAAACAAACAGCGCTGAGGGATATGCTCAGGATCTGATCTTCAGAACACACCTTCAGAATATGTAAACAAACAGCACTGAGGGATATGTTGAGGATCTAAACTTCAGAATACAACTTCAGGATATGTAAACAAACAGCACTGAGGGATATGTTCAGAAGATAAGATCCTGAACACACCCTTAGGATATGTAAACAAACAGCACTGAGGGATATGATCAGAATCTAATCTTCCGAACACACCCTCAGGATATGTAAACAAACAGCACTGAGGGATAGGTTCAGAAGATCAGATCCTGAACACACCCTAAGGCCCCTTCCACACTATCTGTCCGTCGGACGGACTCCGTTTTTCTCAGTGGGGGATCGATTCGCCGATCCCCCGCTGAGCAGAAGGATGACAGCTCTGTCTCTACGCTGTGTGCGGAGACACAGCTGTCAGTTCCCCATGCATCTCTATGGGGGAAATTGGATGGGAAGGGACCATCGGTCCGTTCTCATCCGATCCGATCCGCTGGACGGATGGAAAATAGGGTTTCCATCCGTCCAGATTTGACGGATCAGATCCGATGCCCCATAGGAATGCATGGGGGGACCGTTCAGATCCGCCAAAAAAAACGGACAGGCGGATCTGAACGGTCCGCCTGTGTGAAAGGGGCCTTAGGATATGTAAACAAACAGCACTGAGGGAAATGATCAGGATCTGATCTTCCGAACACACCCTCAGGATATGTATACAAACAGCACTGAGGGATATGTTCAGGATCTGATCTGCCAAAAACACATCAGAATAAGTAAACAAACCGTACTGAGGAATATGTTTATGATCGGCTTTCCTGAACCCACCTTCAGGATATGTAAACAAACAATGCTAAGGGGAATGTTTGGGATCGCTCTTCCAAACACACCTTCAGGATATGTATACATACAGCAGCACACCAAGGCATATATTCAGGATCCAATCTTCCGAATATGCTCTCAGGACTTGTATATTAACAATGCTAATGGTTATGGTCAGGATCTGCTCCTCTGAACCCACCCTCAGGATATGTAAACAAAGAGCACTGGGGCACATGTTCAAGATTTGCTTTTCTGAACACACCTTCAGGATATGTAAGCATTGTTGAGGGATATGTTTATGATTTACTCTTCTAAAAAGGGCCTCAGGATATGTAAACCAACAACTGTACGTTCAGGATCTTCTTTCCTAAACAGACTCTCAGTATATGTAAACAAACAGTGATAATTAATATGTTTAGGATCGCTCTTCCGAGGACAGCCAGTTAGTGAGCAGTGTGTGGTGAGGACAGCCAGTCAGTGAGCAGTGTCCAATGAAGACAGCCAGTCAGTGAGCGGTTTACGGAGGACAGCCAGTCAGTGAACAGTGTGCGGTGAGGACAGCCAGTCAGTGAACAGTGTGCGGTGAGGACAGCCAGTCAGTGAACAGTGTGCGGTGAGGACAGCCAGTCCGTGAGCACAGCCAGTCAGTGAGCAGTGTGGGATAAGGACAGCCAGTCAGTGAGCAGCGTGTGGTGAAGACAGCCAGTCAGTGAGCAGTGTGCAGTGAGGACAGCCAGTCAGTGAGCAGTGTGCGGTGAGGACAGCCAGTCAGTGAGCAGTGTGCAATGAGGACAGCCAGTCAGTGAACAGTGTGCGGTGAGGACAGCCAGTCAGTGAACAGTGTGCGGTGAGGACAGCCAGTCCGTGAGCACAGCCAGTCAGTGAGCAGTGTGGGATAAGGACAGCCAGTCAGTGAGCAGCATGTGGTGAGGACAGCCAGTCAGTGAGCAGTGTGCAGTGAGGACAGCCAGTCAGTGAGCAGTGTGCGGTGAGGACAGCCAATCAGTGAGCAGTGTGCAGTGAGGACAGCCAGACAGTGAGCAGTGTGCGGTGAGGAAAGCCAGTCAGTGAGCAGTTTACAGTGAGCATAGCCAGTCAGTAAGCAGTGTGTGGTGAGGACAGCCAGTCAGTGAGCAGTGTGCGGTGAGGACAGCCAGTCAGTGAGCAGTGTGCGGTGAGGACAGCCAGACAGTGAGCAGTGTGCGTATGTAAACAAACAGTGATAATTAATATGTTTAGGATCGCTCTTCCGAGGACAGCCAGTTAGTGAGCAGTGTGTGGTGAGGACAGCCAGTCAGTGAGCAGTGTCCAATGAAGACAGCCAGTCAGTGAGCGGTTTACGGTGAGGACAGCCAGTCAGTGAACAGTGTGCGGTGAGGACAGCCAGTCAGTGAACAGTGTGCGGTGAGGACAGCCAGTCAGTGAACAGTGTGCGGTGAGGACAGCCAGTCCGTGAGCACAGCCAGTCAGTGAGCAGTGTGGGATAAGGACAGCCAGTCAGTGAGCAGCGTGTGGTGAAGACAGCCAGTCAGTGAGCAGTGTGCAGTGAGGACAGCCAGTCAGTGAGCAGTGTGCGGTGAGGACAGCCAGTCAGTGAGCAGTGTGCAATGAAGACAGCCAGTCAGTGAGCGGTTTACGGTGAGGACAGCCAGTCAGTGAACAGTGTGCGGTGAGGACAGCCAGTCAGTGAACAGTGTGCGGTGAGGACAGCCAGTCCGTGAGCACAGCCAGTCAGTGAGCAGTGTGGGATAAGGACAGCCAGTCAGTGAGCAGCATGTGGTGAGGACAGCCAGTCAGTGAGCAGTGTGCAGTGAGGACAGCCAGTCAGTGAGCAGTGTGCGGTGAGGACAGCCAATCAGTGAGCAGTGTGCAGTGAGGACAGCCAGACAGTGAGCAGTGTGCGGTGAGGAAAGCCAGTCAGTGAGCAGTTTACAGTGAGCATAGCCAGTCAGTAAGCAGTGTGTGGTGAGGACAGCCAGTCAGTGAGCAGTGTGCGGTGAGGACAGCCAGTCAGTGAGCAGTGTGCGGTGAGGACAGCCAGACAGTGAGCAGTGTGCGGTGAGGACAGCCAGTCAGTGAGGAGTTTACAGTCAGCACTGCCAGTCAATGAGCAGTGTGTGGTGAGGACAGCCAGACAGTGAGCAGTGTGTGGTGAGGACAGCCAGACAGTGAGCAGTGTGCGGTGAGGATAACCAGTCAGTGAGCAGTTTGCAAACAGGACAACCAATCAGTGGGCAGTGTGTGGTGAGGACAGCTAATCAGTGAGCAGTGTGCGGTGAGGACAGCCAATCGGTGGGCAGTGTGCGGTGAGGACAGCCAATCAATGATCAGTATGTAGTGGGAGGGCTGGGAGAAGTTCTCCAGTTCTTCATGTACAGTGTAAGGCTTGAAGCAGCACAGATGGAGCATGGAGGGAACTCCTGCAGTGATAAAGTTACCCCCCCCCCCCCTTCAGCCACTCCATTGTTGGAAGTAGAAGACTCCCAGGCCGCCATCTCTGCTCTGCCTCCTTCCCAGTTTCAGCTTCTCCATCAGCCAGAGCAGCCACATGTAGGAGGGAGAGTTTGACCACACCCCCGTCCCATCCTCCACCTCCTCCGCTCAGGGATACACTGCACAGCGGAGAGGGTGGGCTCCCGTAGGCTGGAAGCCTCAGTGTGCTGTGCGTGGGCCACTAGAGGAACACTGCAGCCAGGGTAGCAAGTCAAAGACAGAGATGGTCACAGAAGTGGAAATTAACCCATCACACCCGGCACACCCCCTGTGCACCCCTATGATGGCTATTGGAGAACATGTATAAATGAAAAGATTTGTGCCCGGAGTTCAGCTTTAAATGTCTGAAGCTGTAGCTAGAAGTTAGCTTATGAAATCAAGTCTGATAAATGTGTTTGCTTTAGGCTGAATTATGGCTTCCCCCCTCCCGCATCAGGGTGACAAGAGACAAAAATGCTGCCATGGTAAAATGGGTGATAGAGAAGATGTTGGACAAGTATTGCGACCCTCTCCTGAGATAGATTAAATCCCATACTTGCTTTCATATATAAATCACTTTAAGTCATTAGCTTCACAGCAAATTGAATAATTAAATCCTACTTGTTATGTTCCCACGCTGTCCCACAGCTTGAATTTTTATGAGCGAGACTTTCAACGCATGATTTTTTTTTTTCATTTTTTTATCTACAGGGAACCTGAGATATCAGTGTTACTAAATATAGAGCAAGGTACAGCAATTCCGCCATATCTGGAACCCAATCCCACATGACGGGACTGTATTTGATCCAAGAATATCTCAGACTCAGCAATTCACTTCTATTTCCCCTGCTGTCTAAATATAGCTGGTATGAAATTCTGGATAACCGTAAATATAGAGGATGATGGGGGTACAGGGAGCAATAAAAACCTGACAGGTGTTTTAGTACCTCGCTACTCTATTCAACAAAAAAAAAAGTTAAGCCTTACGTTATACTTTAACCACTTGACCTCCAGAAGATTCAGACCTCTTTCACGCTTGTGCGACTTGTCCTGCGACTTGGGACTGCAAAGTCGCATGACAAGTCTAACTCCATGATTTCCAATGAGTACCTTTTATATCTGTGCGACTTGAAGTCACAGCCACTTCAAAGTAGTCCCTACACTACCTAGGTCTGACTTTTATGCGACTTGAGGACCATAGACCTCAAGATTACCCAGGCATTGCTTCAAGTTGCGTTGAAGTCGTGTCAAACTAGTGTGGCTTTCAGGTCGTACAAGTGGGAAAGGGGCATCACCCCCCTTCATGACTTTTAGATTGTAAGCTCTAACGAGCAGAGCCCTCTGATCCCTACTGTATTAAAGTGTATTGTAGTTGTACTGTCTACCCTCAAGTCGTAAAGCGCTGTGTAAACTGTCGGCGCTATATAAATCTTATATAATAAAAATAATAATAATAATGACCAGGCCATTTTGTTTATGCTTTTTGACACTGCAGTGCGTTACTTTAATTGCGTGATCCTGCAATACTGTACCCAAATGAAATTTATATCATTTTTCCCACACAAATAGATCTTTTTTTTGGTGGTATTTGATCACTGCTGGTTTTTTATTTTTTGCAAAATATACAAAAAAGCCCGACAACTTTGAAAAAAGAAAAACAACAATATTTTTTACTTTCTACTATAAATTATATCCAATAAAAAAATAAAAAAAATTCTTCAGAAATTTAGGCTAATATATATTCTACTACATCTTGGTTAAAAAAAAAATCCCAATAGGGGTATATTAATTGGTTATAGTGTCTACAAACTATGGTATACATACTGGAATTTTTTTTTTATATATACTATATATTTATTTATTTTTATAATATTTTATTATTTATAGTAATGACGTCGATCAGCGACTTATAGTGAGACTGCGATAGTATGACGGACAATCTGGCACTAACTGCCACTTGTGACACTTTGTGGGAACCAGTGACATTAATACAGTGATCAGTGCTAAAATATATGCACTGTCACTGTACTAATGACTCTGGCTAGGAAGGGGTTAAACATCTAGGGTAATAAAAGGGTTACATGTGTGCCTAAGCAGTGTTTATGAGTGTACGGGGAGGGGCTTTTACCAAGGGATGTGCCGGTTTTTATTTCCTGCTTTGCAGGGAAACAAAAACTTGCACATCCCTGCTGACAGGAAGAGCTCTGTATTGTCTTCCTCCTCGCCGATCAGCGGGTGCCAGCGGTCAATCATTGGCTGGCACCTCCTGATCGGCTTGTATTGTGACTAATCACAGCACAGCCGGTATGCACACACGCCCCTCTACCCGGAACTTCTGGATCATGTACTAGATACGTGATCTGGTACAGGAGTGCCGCTCTGCCGCCGTACTCCTATTGAGGTGGTCGGTAAGCGGTTAAAGCGGTATTAAACCCAACATGTAACTATATTGCAGTTTACCAATGAATAGATTTAGTGGCAGCACTAGTTTTCTTTTCTTAGGCTTTCCCCTTTGTTTTCACCAGGTGATCCGGCCAGTAACACACCTCCTGTATTAGAGTGTCCCTACTCAGGATGAAGGAGCACAGGGGACACCTTGGGACAGCAGCATTGTCAGTCTGGGGTAGAGGAGTAGTAGATGGACAGGCGCAGGCCATAGACAGTGAAAAATTCTTTCCTGCAACCCCAAGTCTCAGGAAAGAAATTGGTACGATTCTCCCATCAACACAGACAGTGTTGACAGGGGGACCCCTCCTGCCGAGACATTGTCTTCTCCCCCACGGGGGAAACAGAGTGAGTATCGCTATCGGCTATAGCAGCTGCTTGCGATAATCACAAGTGAATCTGGCAGGCTGGTTGTACCCAAGTTGATCGAATTGGTACATTCAGCCTGCCCATTAATGGTTTGAGTCTCGGTTGGTTGCTGCTGAACCACCTGAGATTCAAACCGCGTAATCAGTTACAGCAAGCAGTTCTTTTCTTTTTGGGATAAAGGTTTTACATAAAGAAACAAAACTGATCATTGTAAGCAACCTTGCCAGTGTTGCATGGTTTGTCTCCTCTGTGTAAACTGATACATCTGCAAGAGAGCTTTTTCTTTTGAATACAACAGACTTACTGGCTGGATCACCAGATAAAAATATATGAAAGAAAGGCTAAAAAAAGAAAACTAACACAGCCATCACATCTAAGAATTGGTAAGCTGCAATATAATAAATGTTTACTTTTGTGTTTAACACAATTTTAAGTAAAGTAGTAGAAGAATTGAGCCACTGACCGCTTTGTTATTAGTGTCGGTGTCCCCAAAGGGGATTTTCATACACTTTCTTTCTGGGTGACATCACCAAAACACAGGAAGTGAGGCAAATTCTCACCAATCAGACCTTGATAAAAACCTAACAGAGATTCTAACTTTCTCTTACCCGCTTGAAATCTAAAAAAAAAAAAAAAAAACGGTTGTTTTGGCTGGAGATACACTTTATTCTCTCCCTGTAGGGCCATCTGAGACCAAATACTCAGCCTTCATCCAGGATGTGCCCACCCTTTAGCTCATGGGTGTCCAACCTTTTGGCTTCTCTGGGCCACATTGAGTGTAGAGAAATTTTCTCGGGCCGCATATAAAATATATACTATAGTTAAGGTATATAAGTAATAAAATGCCGCCGCACCCTTCCCGCGCGGCCGCACCCCCCGCACTAATTTAACACAACTAGAGGATGATCAAATGAAATGGAATCAGTATACAGAGGATTACTTCTTCTGAGAGATATTAAAGGAACACTCTAACCACCATCACCACTTCACTGATTTGGTGGTCATGGTGGTAGGAGTCAAACACTGCACATGCTCACATCCCCCCCCCCCTCGAGGCAGCCTCTGCCTACCGTTAGTTGGAAGCCGCTGTGGCCATGCCCCCGACCCAACTTCCTTCCTCCCCAGCAACAAAAAAAATTGTCAGGGGGCAGTGGGCCGCTTTGCCTGAGGTTCTGGGCCGCATGTGGCCCCCGGGCCGCAGGTTGGACATGCCTGCTTTAGCTGGTATAATTATTTGGTTCTGAAAATGTTTGTCCTGGCACGCTCATATCAGTGGTGCTTAATAACCCTGCAATTTTCATAAGGATTGATGAGTCACAGTGAAATGATCTGACTGAATAGGACTAAATGTAGATTATACATGAGGTCATGGTCACGTTCTTAGCTTTTCCATCTAAGCTGAACCGTCTCAGTGCAGCATACCTGAGGCTTAATTCACAAAGCTCAACCACCGGGACAAAAATTCTTATCTCGTTCGCCTTCGCCTCTTCCATTATCAAACTTCCATTCAACTCAGACCTGAAATTGGCTCTGTTCAGGATAGGAATTGGCTCCTAGTTCCCCGAATTCCAGGTTATTCTAACCCACATATTCATCACAGCTTAATTCACCATAACTAGGAGCTGGAAGCAAGCGATACCCTCTGATGTTGCAATCACTGTTCACATTATGAACGAACATGTCCTGTTCGAATTTATGTTTGCCAAAGCCCATCTGGATTTCCCATCCTTCTCGCACTTTATCTTTACCCTTGTCCTATGGACCACTGCAAGAAAGACATTTAATTCTTCACCACATAAAGCCAAGTAACCCCCATTCCTTCATGTTCTACGTATGGGTTAACCCCGTCTTCACTCCTCCACTATAGGACCCCCACTCCCATAAATCTTTGCTCTGAGCCAGAGGCCACATTCCTTTTTTGTCCTCCTTCTAAGGACCAGAATGGTTGAAGTCTTACCTTGGATGAAGTGTCCACGATCGAGGCCTGGTTGTTCGTCAAGCTGTGCCACGGAAGACATGTGGAGTCTCCAGTAGTCCCCAGCTATTAGTGGGGTGGAGAAGGAGATGGATTTGGTGCCATGTGGAGTCCCCAGCAGTCCCCAGCTATTAGCAGGGTGGAGAAGGGAGATTGATTCGGTGCCATGTGGAGTCTCCAGCAATCCCCAGCTATTAGCGGGGTGGAGAAGGGTGATGGATACGGTGCCATGAAGAGCTTAAGCTTGGCCATTGACAGGCAAAGCGGCAATACGGCCTTAGAGCCTTGCTATTAGCAGGTGGCAATAAACACCCTGGGCCCCTGCAGCAGCATGTTCTGGATCCACGCATGGTCGTAGGGAATGATGTGTGCAGTGATGTATACTTTTATATTGGATGTTCCATGGCAGCAGTTTTTGTGTGTTTGTTTTTCTTCCATGGTTCTACTGTCTTCCAGCCTATGGCGGCTGGAGTGCATTTGTGTTCCAAACCGCTGCTCTCTCTTCCAGCCTGGCATCCCTGGGTTACTCTGATGTCCTGTAAAAAGGCTGCACCACTCCTGACACAGACATGCCTAAAGGATTCCTGGTGAAGAGAAGTAAAAAGTCCCCGCCACTGACCTACTGAGTGCAGGTTGAAGACAAGAACAGTGTGCAGCCCCCCCCCCCCCCCGGCATGGATGGTGTAAACTGCCTGAGCAGAGGCCGAATCCATGCCCCATTGGAGACTCTCCTCCCCTGGCCAGTCCCAACCAAGCTGTCCCCCCAACTGCCCCCTGCTGGCCAGGTTGGGAACCTGGATTCAGCCGGCAAGTAGAGAGTACCTGGAGCGGAGCCCAGCCTGGAATGGGGTTCAGGAGGAGGACGGGAAGAGGGAGAGTGGGAGGGGGGGCGAGTCACTGCACCATGGACCTCTGGTTTGTACTTGCCCCCTGGGCCAAAAGTTGACAGTCTGCCCCTGTATATGTTTTGCATTAACACCCTTGTGTGCTGCCTGTGTGTGTGATCCTGATGGTTCTATCACCTGTGAAGGTTGGCTGTCTGTGCAGATTATCACACTACGGATGTATCACCGCCCCCCCCCCCTCCCCCTTTGTAGCCAGCCCTTGTGTCCATCCCTTGTGTAGAGGGGATGGGAGACTGTGTTTAACCCTTTCCTTTCCTTGCTTGCCTGGGCACTCTTTTTGGGTATTTAACCCTTTCCTTTCTACCCTATTTTGCTTTCTTTGTAGGTTTTTAAGTCCTTCTAGGTCAGATTGACAATACACAGCACAAGATGATAAAGACCACATTAGGTCACTATATCAACATTCTTTTTCCAGATTTAGTCGTCATTGGTCATGGTCAAGGTCCAGCCTTCATAGCAGAAGCTCTGAATCCTCTTTTAGGCACCACATCCACCACCATGTCAGCCGCCCCAAGGAAGGAACCTGCTGAGGATGCAGGACTTAGGTCCCAAAGGGCAAGTCTTTGTGTGAGCCATACTAAGCCCAGGCGGTTGAAAAAGGGGATGGTGAGGCACGTAGTGCAGAAAACCTTTAAAGAGTGGGATACAAGCCAGACGTAAAGTCCAACAGCCGTTACAGCGTGTTCTCCCACTAGGGATGGCCTGGAAGAACTGGAACCGTCCTAACCAAGCCATCCATCTATGAAGATCTCAGAAAGTGAGGCAGAGCGAGATGAGTCCCTTTGCATTTGTGACACCCTTGGTCAAGACAATGAAGGGGGCATCTACAGGTAAGAACCTGTAGAGTCTCCTGAAAAGCAAAAGGAAGTTCTTTAAGCACCTCTAGAGAGAGCGTTCTAATTTCCCATTCCTAACGGAAAAAAGGGACATCATTTTGGATGAGAGGAGCAGGGTCACGAGATATACCTCCATTCTGAGCAAGATGGCCAAGCTCTATCTATTCAGAGATAAGGATGTGAAGCATCTAAAGGCTGCCTCTCTTGTTGTTGAGGCCTTAATGAGGCAAGCAAGCATGTCATTCTTCCCTTGAATATGCAATGAATGGCCCTGAAAATATAGGCTCTTGTGGCCATGTTTAAAGTGATGGAAACGTGGAAGGAGAATGCAGACACAGTATTCAAGAGCATTTTCAGAAACTCAGTAGTTCAGGAGCCAGAGCTGGTGTTGGTTTCCATTGTGAGGCTCCAAGTGACATCATTCACAAAGCGGTATGGGTTTTGCTCCCGTCAGTTATGGCAAAGTGAGGGCTATGGCTGGGGCCTGGGCTTGCTGATCCAGCCTCCAGCAGGCCTAGTGTAAGATCCCTTTGAGGGAGCCTCATCTTTTGGTGAGCTGGTCAGCTGTGTAACCCGGGCCACAGTTGGGTTTTGCCTCAGGGCAGACGCCTGCTAGGCCGGAAGACGACACAGTCTATGGAACAAAATTCAAAGCGTGCGAGGGTGGCACGTTTTTTTTTACAGACCAGGTCTGGATTTTAGGAAGAGCTGGTGAAGAGGACAGATATCCCCTCAGAAGCATGCTAAAAGCTTGACCTTGGGTATCCAAGAGGCTACTCAATTTGAGCCTCAGACTATTGGAACATCAAAGTGGTCTTTTCAGGACACGCATGGTCCGTCAGAAGTCCTCCTCCTCTTAGATTTGTTTCCATGGATTTTGCCTCACTCCTAAGGGTAAAATGAAGCATATACTCTTTTATTACGTAAAGTCACTGGTGTCGCAAAGTGCTGCTGTGCCAGTCCCAGGATGCGAGAGATTTCAGGGCATGTACTCACCTCTTTTTATGGTCATGAACAGGAGCGGCCTGTGGGGGCCAATTTTAGTCCTCGCACCTAAACCAATTTTCATCAAAAGGAGAAGTTCAAGATGGAAACATTGTCCCTGATCCATAGGGGGTTCAGCCAGGTGACTGGCTCATTTCCAATAGACCTAAAGATGCTTACTTTGTAGAAGACTTCTGCAAGTTCCTTCAGTTCACCTTAGGTGAAGACAATCTCCAGCTTGCTTGTCTACCATTCGGGGTTTCAACATCACCTTGTGTGTTTTAAGGATCTTATTGGTTGTTAAGGTCTTTATCAAAGCAAGGAGCATACGCCTGGCCTGCATAATTACTTGGATGTTCTTGTCCTACTGTCTCAAGACAGAGGGTAGCTGCTCTTTAAAATTCGGCTGGCAGCTGATTCTGGAAAAGAGACACCTGGAGCCCACTGTCTCATGTGTGCCTCGGGGCTCAGTCCAATATAATCAAGAGGACCATTGCTTTGTCTCTGGATCCTAATGTTCTGGAACAGAATACTCATGCTCCAGTCTTCTTCCCACCTGGGATTCTTCCAGTGTCTAAAATGATCGACACTATGGTGTCTATGGATTAGATGGTCAAGTGGACGCTCCGAGAAGGTGACCCTACCGGAAGGTGTTTTTTCAGCAGGAAGCAGAATTCAGGTCATCTACATAACCTCAATCATGAGAGTGAGTCCCCTGGTGGCTACAATGGAGAAACTGGCTCATTTGCCATTCCATTGCCCCACTTCCTGGTTTACAATCACGTCAGATAACACCATAATGGGATGGGGGTGCTTGCTGCCTGTCAGGGATAGCTCAAGGCAAGCAGGGCTGTCAATTTCACAAGATTGCGTTGAACATTCTGAAACTACAGGCATCCTTTTGCACCCTACAGGCCTTTCACCATATAATGAACAGAGCGTCCGTGCTCTTAGGCTAGTCAAAACTACGATGATCTACTACGTTAAAAGACAAGGGGGGGCTCACAGCCTGTTCTCTATTTCAGGAAGCAGAGTCAATTATGTCTTGGGCTCAGAAGAATCAAGTCTACATCTTAGAGGCTAATTTTTATTTTAGAGTCCAGAATATTAGAAACAACAGAAATAGAAATAACAGACTTCCTTTCCAGAGTCCAGTTTGACAACAAGGAATGGTCTCTATTCCAGTAGCGCAAAAAGGGACATCAAACTCATATCCCCAACCAAACAGTCAATTGAGACTGAACTGCACATAAAACACACCAAAGCAGCACAGATGGTATCATGTGATATACAACAAAAGTCCACATAAGTCGTTAGGAATCTAAGTTGTAGGTGCAGATGTAATGGATCACCAGAACCGTCACCACTGTGCTTCTGAAGGGGGGAAAGCAGTGCGCACTCACCAGCTCCAAAGGCTCAGTTACTCTTGTGACTGAGCAGACAGGCTAATTAAAACACCATCCACTTAGGCTTCCGGGACCGAGGCAATAGTTTGGGGCCGACCAGGTTCAAACAAACATGTAGAGGAAGAAAATTGCTCCACTAGTGTGATAACGTTTGAACTAACTTTATTTCAGCACATAAACAATATTGCACTCACATGTATCCACTCGATCATCAGCATATCACAAGCGGGAGGTGTGCACCCTTCGGGACCCGTGTCCAGACTCCACGCCGTGGACTGCGCGCCTTCCGGGTGTTCACAAGTGGGTGTCTGAACACCCGGAAGGCGCGCAGTCCACGGCGTGGAGTCTGGACACGGGTCCCGAAGGGTGCACACCTCCCGCTTGTGATATGCTGATGATCGAGTGGATACATGTGAGTGCAATAATGTTTATGTGCTGAAATAAAGTTAGTTCAAACGTTATCACACTAGTGGAGCAATTTTCTTCCTCTACATGTTTGTTTGAACCTGGTCGGCCCCAAACTATTGCCTCGGTCCCGGAAGCCTAAGTGGATGGTGTTTTAATTAGCCTGTCTGCTCAGTCACGAGAGTAACTGAGCCTTTGGAGCTGGTGAGTGCGCACTGCTTTCCCCCCTTCAGAAGCACAGTGGTGACGGTTCTGGTGATCCATTACATCTGCACCTACAACTTAGTTTCCTAACGACTTATGTGGACTTTTGTTGTATATCACATGATACCATCTGTGCTGCTTTGGTGTGTTTTATGTGCAGTTCAGTCTCAATTGACTGTTTGGTTGGGGATATGAGTTTAATGTCCCTTTTTGCGCTACTGGAATATTGATCATTGTTTTGATTTTATATGTATTCTGTTTGCTTATGTATTTTATTTATTAAGTAGCAGCATTTATACCACAGTATTTTTAGATACGTGTCCTCATTAAGCACTTGGTTGCTTACTGTTCCTTTTTTGGGTATCGCGTGAGTGTAAGCAGTTTACATACAAGGAATGGTCTCTACATGTGGAGGTTTTTCAGGCACAGATGCCCTGACAGATCACTGGAAATGCAGCGGGTCCTGTGCGTTTCTTCATGTCCTGGTCATCCTCTGGTTTCTACGAAAACCCTGAACAGAAGTTGTGTCTACAAGCTACAGCTTCCATCGGGCTTCAGAACGCCTGTTCATTCTTTTTGCGAAAAGGACAAAGGGAAACATGCCTCATCTAAGATGATTGTGGCATGGATTGTCTGGGCCTTCTGACAGGCTCACAGGTCCGAGGGCTTGGCTCCTTTGGGGATGGTGACCGCTCACTCGACCAGGAGTGTGTCCACATCCTGGGTGGCTTCGCAGCATGTGGTTCCCAATGTAATCGGTAAGGTAGCCTTGTGGCTTATTATTGTGTAGAGCCAGCCTCTTTATCGTCTGTTAATTTTTGGTTTACAAATCCTGTCAGTTGACAGTGTCAATTAAACCCTTTTCTTTTGTTCTGCAATTGCCCACCCGTGTGTGTATAGCTAGTTATTTCCCATACGTATGCTACCATGGAGCCTGTCAGGAAAACGGAAAACTGAAAATTTCCCATCAAATACCTACCATAATTTTCCTTTCCTGATGGACTCCATGGCAGTAGGAGTTCCCTCCCAGAGTCATGAGTAGGCTAGTTACGGAACCAGGCCTCTGGCTCAGAGGAAAAGATTTATGGGAGTGGGGTCCTATAGGGGAGGAGTGGAGGCGAGGTTAACCCATACGTGTGCTGCCATTGAGTCCATCAGGAAAGGAAAACTATGGTAAGTATATATTTTCTAGCATATACAATTGCGACACAAGTCATATTGTAATTTAATGTTATTAAAAATTACCTTTCCTTTTCCATCTGCATCTGTTGTAATTTTTCCTTTTCCATCTGCATCTGTTGTAATTTTCTGAAAATGCAATGCAATATGGCTACCTGGAGGTGTTCTGTACACAGAATGTGTACTGACCACACCCCAAAAACCTCATTTCCTGCTTGTGTGATTGGCTCACCAATTTTCCCAGAAGTCTGCCTAAGATATAAGTCAGATTTCTGGCTTCCCCTGCAACAAAAATGTCATTTTTGGTGAGATACTCCCAATAGGAACACGTCTAAAGTGATGAAGGCCCAGCAGCTTCCTCATTAATGCTCTGCAGCTGCACAGCTGATTGATAATTATGAAACCACTCCCATTAGACCCACTCAGCAGAGGCACAGAGGAACAAACAGTGATTTCTTCAGAATAAAAAAAAAAGGTAGGAATCTGCAACAAAGGTTGTTATAATCCTTGTAATGTACGGAGATCACCCAGAAGGGAATGTTTTTTCTCAACAACAGTGGAGTTATGCTTTAAAGTCTAATATTGCTACCCTTTCTCCCAGGACCTTATTCCATCACATTAATCCTTGGTACACGTGTTACTAATCTATGTCCATTCACTTGCTTAACATAACGGTGTCATCCCCACCTACCTCTCGCTCACCCTAGTGGTGTCAGCTGTGACGTCTCTACATTCCGTGCTGAGCGGTGTAACCTACAATCGGACCCCTCTCTCTACCACTTATATTTATCTGTTTTGCTGTAAGTGCATATATATTTTTTTATTGAAAGAATATTCTTTGGAACATGCTGCACTATAAGTTTTTCTTCTATCTATGCATATAAAATGGCCCAAGATTAAAGACAGCTGTCCCGAGGCTCCTAAAGAGATCTGGAGTGTTGGTTGAGACATCTATGGTGGAACATAATATCCTCCTCCCACACAGTGCCGGTATACAGCTGGGTGATTGAAAGTAATCCTGCATCCCATGCTGTTCTTGATCTCCTATCATTTAGAGATCATAGGGTTTTGGTAAGAGGCAGATTGTTCTATTTTTGAGCACTGGTGGAATATGGAAGCACTTTGATTCAAGTAACAAGAAACACTGGAAATGGGGCAGCTTGATTCAATTTGTTTGTTTGAAAAATAATTTGGACACTTTATCTTAATTTTTAGGTGAATGTTTATGGTTATATAATTTGTTTTGACAAATTATCAATTTTTTTTTTTATATGGAATTAACAGAGGCACCTTTTTCATTTATGTAGGTGCTGGGTGTTTATTGCATCTGACTTCACATTTCTGATGTTAATTTGTCTATCTAATGGCTGGAATACACAATAAGAAAATCGGCCGAAAATTTTCGTTCAGCGAGCGATCGTTAACGTCCAGCCATCAATGAGCGATATTGATATTGAGAACGAAAAATACTGTTTGAAAAACACGAAAAATTCTCGTTTGCGAAAGAACGATATTCTATACGTTGGTGTTGAGGTCGTTCAGTTTAAATCTGTATAACCTCATCACGCATGAACACTGTTTCGATGGTCGGCGGGCCAACGGTCGGGCGATATTCGGACCGTGTATGTTGGCAACGATACTTTTTCAAAAGTCTGTGGTCGAATGATCGGGCGATATTCTAAACATGTATTCACACCATTAAAGTGATTGTAAATTCTCGTTTTAAAAAAAAAAAAAACAACCTCCTCTGTGCAGTTGGTTTTGCACAGGACAGCCCCGATCCTCCTCTTCTCGTGTCCACCGTTGCTGAATCTGGCCCCTCCCTCCTATAGAGTGCCCCCACAGCAAGCAGCTTGCTATGGGGGCACTAGAGCCGAGCTGCACCTCCGTGTGTCCATGACACACAGAGCTGCTATTCAGTCTCCCCCCCCCCCCCTCTCCTTATTGGCTAATGACTTTGACAGCCCATGGCACCACGGCTGTGTCTCAGCCAATCAGAAGGGCGAGTCCCAGGAAGGCCAAGGGACTCATGGACATCGCTGGACAGAGATGGGGCTCAGGTAAGTGTTAGGGGGTGCTGGAGAGGCTGCTACACACAGAAGGCTTTTTATCTTAATGCATAAAATGCATTAAGATAAAAAACCTTCTGACTTTACACCTTTAAGCTACAATTTTCTGGTTGAATTATCACTACAGTTTGAGTATTTTTTGTCACCCAATAGCGCACTTGTATATTATATATCAAATACTGTAGCTGCTGACTTTTAATTTAAGGACACACACCTGTCCAGGGATCCCCCGATGTCGGCACCCCCAAGCTGATTCGTCCATCGGCTCTGGATGCAGGCGCCACTAAAGGAAAGAGGAAGTGAAGCCTTGCAGCTTCACCACCTGTTTTCTCCTGCGCATGCGTGAGTCACGGTGCCTTTTCTGAATGGTCCCGCTGTCTTCTGGGACCTGTGTGTCTCTCAGAAGGCAGCGGGGGGCAGAAATTTCGTAGATCGCTGCACAACAATTTTGGCAACCTTACCCAGAAGTGGGAGCAGGTACCTGGCTTTGATATACAGCCCCCCCCCCCCCCCGAAAGGTGCCGAATGCTCCGCTTTATCTCCCCTTCCTTACTCTCCTCTTTCCACCTCATGGCCTTATGTTATTTCTTTGTTTTTCCTATAGTTTAATTTGCATACTGTTACTTGATTTGTATGACACAGACAAATCTTCTTTATCTTGTTCTCTTAGTTTGTTGAAATGAAATAAAGACGTACTGAAAGTAAAAATACTTATCTCAAAAGTGACAGTTCTTTTCAGTCCAATGCAATTTTTAAAATGACAGTCACATAGCCTTAAAGAGAGCTACTTATCCCTTTGTGAATTGAGCTTATGGTCAATTATGAACATTGATCTGGCAGTGTATGCACAGCTAGAGAAATGTGGGTGGAATGTTGACATTACTAAGTCTTACAATGGATTAATAAGAAGGTTATTGACACACACACGTGTGCACTCTTCTATAGAGGACATTCATTGAAGTAGAGGTATGTCCCACTGCGACAGCATGGTCTTATTAGCTAAATTTGTTAGAGCTTTCAATCAGGACAATTTATTCAGGGAAGGATGACGCACTAGACATAAACAGTAGCACAGGGTACAGAATAACCTTCGGCACCTTTGATTATCTTCCTACAAGATTTCCATGCCATACATAAAACATTCACTTATTCTTATGTTACCCTCAAAGAGAACCTGTCACATAACACAGGAAGAACTATGGGCAGTTAGCATTAGTTATGGTCTATAATGAGTCAAAATATTTATTTAAAACATAACTCCACCCAAAAGGGGAAGTTCGCTTTAAAGACTTGTTCTCCGCTCCTCTTGCACAATTGGCACATTTGAGGAGCCGGGGGGGGGGGGGGGGATAACTGATTTTTGACAGGTCATGCTCCCACTTCAATTCAAAGTGCCGCGGCACTGGGAATGGAAGTTCTTCTTCCTCCCTCCCCCCTGCAGTCTTCTGGGACAATGACAGGTCCCAGAAGACTGCATCCACCAATAGAGGATGCGCTACACAACTCGCGCATGCACAGTGGGTGCCCGGCTGAGAAGCCACAAGCTGTCACATAGTGAAGATGCCTGTGCCGCCGAGGGAGGACGGAGGGAGAAGACGGCTACGGTGGGCTCACCACTGGACCATGGGACAGGTGAGTGGCTGTTTTTTTAAAAGTCAGCAGCTACACTTTTTGTAGCTGCTGACTTTTTATTTTTTTTTATAGGGCCTGGAGTTCCTCTTTAATATTCAGGATAAATTCTTTGGGGTTGATTTACTAAAACTGGAGAGTGCAAAATGTGGTGCATCTGTGCATGGCAGCCAATCAGCGTCTAACTTCAGCTTGTTCAATTAAACGCTTGCCGGTACATATATGGCGACAAGGTGGCTCGGCTTCGCAGGATCAAGTACCTAGTTTTTGATCCTGCACTTCCGGGGCCTTGGGCACGCGTATAATCACAGCAGGAGCTGATCTGCGGGTACCCATCGATCATTAGGCAGAAAGCCAGAATAGCAGAATAGCAATCCGCCTATGTATACAAGGCAGATCGCCCTTCTGTCATTAGGGAAGGTATTGATCCTGTGTTCCTGCAAAGCAAAAAGCCCCTTTCCCACAGTACACAAAGACTGGCTAGGCAAACAGTTAACACTTTGATTGCCCCTGATGTTAACCCCTTCAGTACAGTGACAGTGCATATTTTTTAGCATTGAGCACTATATTAGTGTCACTGGTCCCCAAAAAGTGTCAGTGTCCGATTTGTCTACCGCACTATCGCAGTCCAGCTATAAGTCGCTGATTGCCTCCATAAAAAATTAATAAATAAATAAAAAATCCATAAAAAGATCCCATAGACTGTAAATGCTTTAACTTTTGCGCAAACCAATCAATATACACTTATTGGGATTTTTTTTAACCAAAACTATGTAGTAGAATACATATTGCCCTAAATTGATGAAGAAATTAGCTTTCTTACATTTTTTTTTATTGGGTATTTTTATAGCATAAAGTAAAAAATATTGTTTTTGTTTTGTTTTTTTCAAAATTGTCAGGTTTTTTTTGTTTAACCACTCTACTACCGCTCACAGTAATACTACTGCGGCAGAGTGGCTCGTTCCCGTCCAGCCACGTAGTATTAACGTGACTGGACTCCTCCCCTTCTGGGCGGCGCTTGCGCGCCGCCGGAGGCTCGCTCCCGCTGTTTTCATTCACAGCGGGAGTCGGGCCAGGGGAGGAGCAGCGGCGATCGCCGCTGCTCTTACCCGATCGTCGGGGATCGAGTCTGGAGATCCGCCCGCTGTGTGTAAACACAGCGGGCGGATCTCCATAGTGACAGGGAGTGACAGATCGGACTGTTCAGCATAGCTGGACATCCGATCTGTCCATGAATCACATAGTCACCTCCCCCCCTACACGTCAGTAAGCACCAGGCATACATTAACCCCGCCCTCTCCAATAAAATTAACCCCTTCCCTGCCAGTGTCATTTTTACAGTAACAGTGCATATATATAGCACTGATTACTGCAGTAATGTCACTGGTACCCCCAAAAGTGTCAAAAATGTCAGTCAGGGGTCCGGTCTGTCCGCCGCAATGTCGCAGTCCCGCAAAAAAAATCGCAGATCGCCGCCATTACGCGTTAAAAAAAAAACACCAAAAATGACAGAAATCTTTCCCTTTGTTAGTAAACGCAATAACTTTTGCGCAAACCAATCAAAATACACTTATTGCGATTTTTTTTACCAAACATATGTAGCATAAAACAAATTGGCCAAAAACTTTTAAAAAAATTGGTTTTTACATCTTTTTTGGGGGGAATTTCATATAAAAAAATGTGAAAAATATTGTTATTTTTTCAAAATAAACGCTCTTTTTTTGTTTATAGCGCAAAAAGTAAAAATCGCACAGGTGATCAAATACCACCAAAAGAAAGCTCTGTTTGTGGGAAAAAAAGGACGTAAATTTCGTTTGGGTACGGCGTCGCACGACCGCGCAATTGTCAGTTGAAGTCGCACAGCGCCGAATCGCAAAAAGTGGCCTGGACGGAAGACAGCAAAATCCTCCGGTTGTAAAGTGGTTAAAATATAAAAAATGCAGTAGTGATCAAATTTTACCAAAAGAAAGCTCTATTTGTAGGGAAAAAGGGACACTTTTTTCCTATTTGGGTACTGTATCGCACGGCCACGCAATTGTCAGTTAAAGTAACGCAGTGCCGTGTCACAAAAAATGGTCATGAAGGGGGGGGGGTAAATCTTCCAGAGGTCAAATGGTTGAGCTTTGACCAAAAAAAAAAAAACTGAAAGCTGATTGGTTTTTGTGCACAGCTTCAGATTTTGCACACTCCAATTTTAGTAAATCTACCCCTTTGTCTTTGTCAAGCACTGTATAAGCAGTGCCGCCATTCTCTCTGCAGTTCTTGTCCTTGGATGGATCACAGGACCACAGAGTATGGATTAGGCTACTATAATACAAAGGTGGGTTGACATAAACTTTACACCTGGGTTGACATGAATCATTTAAACCCTACCACCCACAATCTGTTTATTAACATTCTTCAGCATGATGCCCCCTGCTGGGGAAATTTTAAAGAACATTCACCCTTTGAGAGCCACCAGCAGACACTTTGTGCAGCCGCTGTCTCTCCGTCCCAGTTGTCACTGGCAGCCAACAATTATGAACGAAAAACATGCACAAATGGAAGTAGTGCCAGATCAAAGGATGAAAGAGTCCAAATATATTTATTAGTTTGTACTAAAGAAAAAAAAAAAAACTTATTTTGGATCAGGGCTTCAATTAACCACTTCTGGACCGGAAGGATTTGCCCCCCTTAATGACCAGGCCATTTTTTGCGATTCGGCACTGTGTTACTTTAACGGACAATTGCATGGTCGTGCGATGCTGTACCAAAAAAAAAAATGTATGTCTTTTTTTTCCCACAAATAGAGCTTTCTTTTGGTGGTATTTGATCGCTTCTGCGATTTTTATTTTTTGCGCTATAAACAAAAAAACAGCGACAATTCTGAAAAAAAAAAAAAAACAATATTTTTTACATTCTGCTATATAACATTCCCAAAAAAAATTCCCAAAATTTTTTTTTTTAACACGTTAGGCCGATTTGTTTTCTGATACATATTTTTGGTAAAAAAAATTGCAATAAGCGTATTTTGATCGGTTTGCACAAAAGTTATTGTGTCTACTAACTACGGGAAAGATATATGTCATTTTTAATGTTTTTTTTTTTTTTTACAAGTAATGGCGGCGATCTGCGATTTTTAGCGGGACTGCGACATTGCGGCGGACAGATCGGACCCCTGACTGACATTTTTGGGGGTACCAGTGACAATACTACAGTAATCAGTGCTAAAAAAAATATGCACTGTTACTGTAATAATGACACGGGCAGGGAAGGGGTTAACACTGTGGGTGATCAAGGGGTTAAATGTGTACCTAGGGGCGTGTTTCTAACTGTGGGGGGCGTGGCTTGTGAAATGATCACAGAGACCTGTGTTTCTATATAGAAGGATCACCGGAGCTCTGTGATCATTCCAGGGAGAAGAACGGTCAGCTGTGTTTACAACAGCTGACCATTCTTCTCTCTCAGCGGGGAGCGATCGCGGGTGTCAGGTGGCAATCTGAGCTGCCTGCCCCATGCATCGGAGTCCCCTACGTCAGTTCGCACAGGAGCCTCAGTATAACTGCGGCTGGCGGTCATTAACAAGTTAAAGGATAAGTCCACCCTAAACACTAAAATTTCGGCATCTACAGACGTCCTCGATCTAACACTAACCTATCTATCCCTGTAAAGAAGAAATTAGTACACATACCTTTTTTTAAGCCGATCCGACCCGATCCCACGCTGAGCTGTCAGCAGGGGCTTTGCTGTGTAGGCGGGTGCAGAGGACACAGCCGACAACGAAAGCCCCATAGTAAGTCTATGGGTGACGTCACTTCCCATTCATTTCACAGCCGTTGTCACCTATGTCTTCTGCAGAGCTTCCGCCGCTGGAGATCGGGTCGAATCGGCTTCAAAAAAGGTATGAATACTGATTTCTTCTTTACAGGGCTAGATAGGTTAGGGGGGTCTATAGATGCAGGGGTTTTAGTTTTAGGGCATACTTATCCTTTAATACCTCCAGACATGACAGCATATAGAGGAATGGGTAAGCAGACAGTTGATCACAATGTGGCACATAAAAAATGTTTAACAAAAACATTAAAAAAAGTAAATATGTGCATTTAATCATTTTGTGAATTGCTGTAGTGCAGATGTTCTCCTTTGCGCTTAGACCAGAATGCTTAGGGAATATCTGCAGGCTCTTATTTCTAGTATACTGCTGGCACCTTGTGGTCATTGATGGGAACTGCAGTGCTGATTTTCTCATCTATTCTAAAAGGTGAAAAGTGATTGAGTTATTCAATGTGGTTCCCAACAATATAACACAGTGATCTGCTGCAGTGAAACTACGGCATTGTCATACCAATCAATCAGGCCTGGGTATAACTCTGTGTTGTTGTTCAGAGGCTTACGTAAAACGCAGCCTGCATGAATTTTGCAGCACCAATATAAGATAACACAGCAAAACACAGTTCTTTATTCCACAATATTTTTCTAAACAAAGCCGCCTGTCATTCTCCCCTGTGTAACAGCACAGATCATACGGTCATGCTATGTAGGACCGTAGATCTGTGCTGTTACACACACAGCCACATCCAATCATAGTAAGAATCAAGCCCCTAGGGACACACTTAACCCCTCCTTCTCAAATAAAGTTAACCCCTTCCCTGCCAGTGTCATTTTTTACAGTAACAGTTCATATGTATAGCACTGATTACTGTAGTAATGTCACTGGTACCCCCAAAAGTGTCAAAAATGTCAGTCAAGGGTCCGATCTGTCCGCCGCAATGTCGCAGTACCGCAAAAAAATCGCAGATCACTGCCATTACTCGTTAAAAAAAAACAATAAAAATGACAAAAATCTTTCCCATAGTTAGTAAACGCAATAACTTTTGCACAAACCAATCAAAATACGCTTTTTGCGATTTTTTTTACCAAGCATATGTAGCATAAAACAAATTGGCCTAAAATGTTAAAAAATTTAGATTTTTGGGGGGGGGAATTTCATATAAAAAAATGTGAAAAATATTGTTATTTTTGCTCTTTTTTTGTTTATAGCGCATGATCAAAAAATCGCACAGGTGATCAAATGCCACCAAAAGAAAGCTCTGTTTGTGGGAAAAAAAGGACGTCAAATTCGTTTGGGTACAGCAATTGTCCATTAAATTCACGCAGTGCCGAATCGCAAAATAGGCCCTGGTCAGGAAGGGGGTAAAATCTTCTGGGGCTTAAGTGGTTAACAGAAAATTGTGCGGTCGTGCGACACTGTACCAAAATACAATTAATGTCCTTTTTTTCCCACAAATAGAGCTTACTTTTGGTGGTATCTGTTCACCTCTGCAATTTTTTTATTTTTTGCGCTATAAACAAAAAAAGAGCAACAATTCTAAAAAGAAAAAACAATATTTTTCATATTCTGCTATATAACATTCCCCAAAAAAACAAAAATTAAAAAATCGAACTTTTTCATTCTTGTAGGCCAATTTGTATTCTGCTACAAATTTTTGGTAAACAAAAAATCACAATAAGCGCATATTAATTGGTGATGGATTTGTCATTTTTATTTATTTTATTTTTTTTTACTACTGTAGTAATGGCAGCGATCTGCGATTTTTAAACAACATTGGGGTGGACAGATCGGACCCCTAACTGACATTTTTGATACTTTTGGGGGAACAGTGACATTACTACAGTATAAATATGCACTGTTACTGTAATAATGACATTAGCAGGGGAGGGTTTAACACAGTGGTGAGCAAAGGGTTAAGTGTGAGCCTAGGGGAGTGTTTTTTAACTGTATGGGGGAGGGACTTGTGAAATCCTATAGGCGCTCTGTGATCATTTCAGAGAGAAGAACGGTCTGTTGTGTTTACAACAGCTGACCGTCCTTCTCTATCAGCAGGGAGCGATCACTGGTGCCCGGCGGCAATCGCAGCCCGCCGGTCCCGTGAATCAGCCTCCAGCACCAAACGCGCAACTAACGTAGGGCTACGTCGTTTTGCGCAGCCGAGCCAGCCTGCCGCAGTAAAACTGCAGGGGGCGGTTGGCAAGTGGTTAAAGTACAAACATGCAAAACTAATGCAGGGGAACACAGCAAAATGATGATGCACAACGTACAACAAAATCCACAAAACTGCATGTATTTTCACAGCACAAAAGGCTCAATTCACAAAGCTAACACACTAGAATAAGGATTCTTACTTTCACAATAGTTACATTCAGCTAAATACCAATGAAATTTGAAAATGACAATCATGTGGCTAAACTATGGCTCCTTACCTTTGTGTTAAAGCTTTGTGAACTAAACATAAAGTCTTAATAAAGCTAAATAAATAGCCAATACACATTTCACTGTCCCCCTGATGAGTCTTTGAAAAAAATGACACGTGTCGGGAAAAGAACTGCTTTAAACTTTTTATTGGTTGTAATAAAGTTGATCTATATCACATTATTTGCTGTTCATTTCTATGTTTGGCTGTTTTTGGATCTGTCTACATTCAGATGAGCCTTGAGAGTTAATTTCCGGCTTTGCTAAAAAGGAGAGGCCAGGGAGGTCAGTGCAGTTCAGAGCAAAGAGATTGAAGACAAGCCACAGAAAGCATGAAGATCTAAACACTGGCTGAGAGGCAGGAATATACACTATATTGCCAAAAGTATTGGAACGCCTGCCTTTACACGCACATTAACTTTAATGGCATCCCAGTCTTATGGCTGGAATACACGATAAGAAAATCTTCTGAAAATTTCCGTTCAGCGAGTGATCGGCCGATATTCTACTTGTTAATGCCCAGCCATCAATGAACGATATCGATATTGAGAATGAAAAATACCGTTTGAAAAACACGAAAAATTCTGTCGTCTCGTTTGCGAAAGAACGATATTCTATACGTTGGTGTTGAGGTCATTCAGTTTAAATCTGTATAACCTCATCACGCATGCCCGAAAATATTTTCCCGGAAATGTTTGTCGACCCGGAAGCATTGTACAAGTTCAAGAAGTTTCGTAACCACTATTGAAAAAAGCTAAAGAAGGCCTCTCAGCCAAAATATGTCATGGAATGTCAAATAGACATTTGCCATGTATGTTTTTAACAAATCTATTAATGTATTCCCTATTTAAATAGTAAAGGACTTTTTCAAAATAAAGCATTATTCATCACTGTCTGATATATATTAAATGCATGATTAATTCCCAAAGAAATCGAAAGAAGACACCATAAATGCATAAACAAATTTTTTTATTGATTTTTTATTGATTTTGTAACGGTTTAACCAGTTTTGAGTCTTGCCACATTCAATAAGATGATATGAACCTATTGTGGTATGTACAGAACATGTCATTAACATTAATTAAATAACCAGATGCAGAATAATGAACACCAATAGGTAACTTTTAATTTGAAATGGAATAACTGACATAACAAACAGAACAGTGTAGCATAGTCAGTTTAAGATTATTTGACATCAAAAAACAATTTATCATAATGCAGAAACCGTTTAAACCGTTCATAAAAAACTATATGTCATCCTGCCACTACACAGCACCACTTCCAACAAAGTAGTTCATATAATTCACTCGGTTTTGCCTTGCTGCATGTGTTGCTAATCTGGGGTGTGAATTTCCAATTGATGTAAGGGTGTCTGCAGTATCACGTAAATCCGTTTGCGCAGATGAACTTGGCATTGTTTCAAATCTTTTGTGATCTGCTCCTGTATGTGCTCCAGATGATATATATTTTGCAGCATTACGCCTAAGGAAATTGTGGAGGATGCAACAGCAAAGCACAACTTGATCAATTTTTTCTACTGACAAATTGATTGTTGTCAGGAATATGCGGAATCTGTTCGCCATTATTCCAAAAGCATTCTCAACTACTCGACGTGCCCTTGAGAGTCGATAGTTGAAAATTCTTTGCTCTTTAGTGAGACTCCAAAAAGGGAACGGCTTTAAAAGATGCTCTCCCAGGGCAAAAGCGTCATCAGCAAGAAATACGAAATTAAAATTTTCAACCATTTCCTGCGTTGACGGCAAATTTAGGGTTCCATTTTTCAGACGGCAGTAGAACTCAGTTTCTTCTATAAACCCTCCATCGGAGTTCCTACCATTCTTACCAACATCTACAAATATAAATTCGTAATTGGCATTCACAACAGCAAGAAGGATAATGCTGAAATTATTTAATTATTATCTAATTATAGTAGAACGATCCGGATGTGCAGGGGGTGCAATCCTGATATGTTTTCCGTCAATTGCTCTGCCACGATTAGGGAAATTCCACTTTTTGGAAAATTCGGTTGCAATTTCCATCCAATCCTCTGATGTTCCTGGAATCTAGGTATAAGTTAACATAAATAGATGTATTATATTGCTAGACAATTGATGTATTTTTAAATCAACTAAACATTCATGCTTATCACCTACATATGAAATTAACTAAATAATAAGTACCAAACAGGTAAAGCATGGAGAATAGATGAGAAAATAATACATGAGATATGTAGAGGGTTTGAAAGTAAGTTAATAACACAAATGTGTATTACCTTTATGTAATCCTTCTGCAGGACCTTGATGATTGCACTGCAGGTTTCAGGAATAATCCTTGCTAGCGATTGGGAGGATATACCTGAATTTGAGGTCCTGTAGGCTTCTTCCAGTGGCTAGGAACCTCAGAGTGGCAATAAGTCTCTGCTCAGCAGTGATGGAGTCCCTCATAACTGTGTATTGTTTTCTGATATGGGGACCAGTCACAGATAATAATTGTTGGAAACAGGCATCAGACATCCTGAGGTAGTTCCTGTACTCATTGGGATTGTTCTCCTTTAGCTCTCTAATCAATTCTATATGAGAATATTGATCACGGTTCTGCAGCCATTTTTTGGTCCAAATTCTTTGCTTTCTTGTGCTCTTTTTTTGGTGTTTATGGATGGCTAAAACACCAAGTGCAGTGATGCAAATTTTGGCATTCTGGGCCTCATCCATATTCAATATCGATCGCCCGTTCGTGAACACGACCACTACCCGACGAACGCACGTTGGTGATATAGATATATATATACACACAGCTGTATTAAAATATGCGGTTTAATGTTGGTCCCACGCACGTTCGTGCTAGGTGGTCGTTGGTGCTAGGAGGAAGGGCGTGGCTTTAAGGTCACACGCACATTACATCACTTCCGCTTAAACGTGAAACGTGAGGACTACGTATGTAATCGATTGGTCTGTAACGTTTTTTTTTGGATCGTTAATGTTGGCAACGTTTTCGATTGACGAACACTGTTTCAATGGTCGGCGGGCAACGGTCGGGCGGTATTCGGACAGTGTATGTTGGCAACGTTTTCGACCGACAAATACTTTTTCAAAAGTCGGTGGTCGAATGATTGGGCGATATTCTAATCGTGTATTCACACCATTAGTCTAGGGCAGTGATGGTGAACCTTGGCACCCCAGATGTTTTGGAACTACATTTCCCATGATGCTCAACTACACTGCAGAGTGCAGGAGCATCATGGGAATTGTAGTTCCAAAACATCTGGGGTGCCAAGGTTCGCCATCACTGGTCTAGGGTGACCAGATGTCCCCAGTTTCCGAGGACACTGTCCCCAGACCAAGTATGTCCCCGGTTTTGTCCCCGGATTGGATTTGAACAGAGGCACGGGCAATTGTAAAGTCAGTCAGTTTAGAATTAACAAAAAAAAATTCTGAATTACACACCCCCACTCCGCCACTCCTACTAGTGTAAAGGGGTGCATTTTTGATGATCATGTGCTGATTAGAGCAGAGGGAATCAGTTTTGGGGCGAATGCCCGTTTCGTTCCCGCTCGCTTCTTCTTCTGCCTTCGCTCAAGTCCTGGCCAGCTGTCTGCTTGCCTATCTCCTTGCCTTCCCCGGCGGAGAGATCTTCCTCCACCAGAGAGTGAGACTTGAGAGGCTGTGAGGCTATGTAAACAAGGCAGATTGCCATTCTGTCAGTATAAAAGACGTTGATCCTGTGTTCCTGCAAAGCAAGGACAGGGATCTATGCCTTTCCTTAGCAAAAGCACCTCCCCCACATTAAGAAAACCCTTGTTAGGCATAAATTTAACCCTTTGATTGTCCCAGATGTTAACCCCTTCCCTGCCAGTGTCATTATTACAGTGACAGTGCATATTTTTAGCACTGATCACTGTATTAGTGTCACTAGTTCCCACCAAAAATCTGGCCACCTTATCTTAGTCCCTATGGTTCAATATTGAGTTGGCCCACCCTTTGCAGCTATAACAGCTTCAACTCTTCTGGGAAGGCTGTCCACAAGGTTTAGGAGTGTGTCTATGGGAATGTTTGGCCATTCTTCCAGAAGCGCATTTGTGAGGTCAGCCACTGATGTTGGACAAGAAGGCCTGGCTTGCAGTCTCCTCTCTAATTCACCCCAAAGGTGTTCTATAGGGTTGAGGTCAGGACTCTGTGCAGGCCAGTCACATTCTTCCACCCCAAACTCACTCATCCATGTCTTAATGGACCTTGTTTGTGCACTTGTGTGCAGTCATGTTGGAACAGGAAGGGGTCATCCCCAAACCGTTCCCACAAAGTTGGGAGCATGAAATTGTCCAAAAATGTCTTGGTATGCTGACGCCTTAAGAGTTCCCTTCACTGGAACTAAGGAGCCAAGTCCAACCCCTGAAAAACAACATTAGATAAAGTGTGTGCAGCGCTAATAAGTGGTACATTTAGTGCCTAATCAAATAAAAATGTCCAAACAGTGGAGCTAAGCCACCAAATTGTGATAAAGTGAAAAAAGTTCAAGTGATAAATATATACGAATGATCATCAGTCGTATAATAGCTGGGTTATCCAGTAAATCCAAAGGACTCCTTCAATAGTAAGTATGGAGTGTCAGAACACTCATCGGACATCAACCAAGTATCAGCATTTGAAAGCAGGGGGCAATACACCCAAAGTGTTGTTAGATGCTTTTTCCACAGTAATATTCCTCAACCAATCTATGCACCCACCAGAAAATGAACCAAGATGAGCCTTGTATTGCTGTTAAGCAGTATGATGAATATGTAGTCCACTGTGTTGGTTCTGCACTCGCTTCCAGTGGGGTATACACTGTGTAAAGAAGCTCACCAACGGGAGCCAAAGTAGTGCTCATATATGGCGCTTTTCCACTGCATGGAACCGAACGGTTCGGCTCGCTTTTGTGCTTTTCCACTGCTGGTACCGCATGGTATGGTGTAAGAACGGTTCGGTACGGTACGGTACGGCGGCGCTTTTCAACTGCATGGAACCGAACGGTACGGCTCTCAAAAACAGTACCACCTTGATTGTGGTTCCAAGGGGTACCATACCCGGTACCATATCTCACAATCCTTTGCATGCAGTCACTACTAGCCACTGATTGGTCAGAGAATCCCACCCACCCCGTTGTTATCCCACCCACTTAACTTTAGTACTACTTTAGTGGAAAAGCAAACCATACCGTACCGAACCGTTCCAACACCGTACCATGCAGTACCAGCAGTGGAAAAGCAAACCAGGCCAAGCAGGGTCAAGCAGGGCCGAGTAGAGCCGAGCCGGTACTTGCAGTGGAAAAGTGCCAATAGTGTAGTATTTATTAGGTAAAAGAGCAGTACATGTACATACACATAAAAATGGCCATAAAAACCTACAAAGGAAACCACTGCTCCTACCACGAGGACGTAGTGGTGGTGACATCAGCACGCAGGCCCCTGCTGACGCGTTTCGTGCTCAAACACATTATCAAGGGATCTGCTTATCACGGACGTTTTGTTAACAACTTGTTTAAATAACCACAGACCCGTAAATCGTGCAATTTAATATCGGAAGTAGGAAAATGCCATTTTGTGAAATACTGGAAGTAGTGCGGCCACCATTTTCCTGAAGACCAGAAGTGCACTTTTTATATCACCAATAGCCTGGAGTACGGATTATATGTTCATGTGGCCATCATTTTAATGGTGGTAAAAAAAGGAAACAAAAGCACTGTTTGTGCACAGCAGTCAATAATACTGCCCAGTACTAATAGGCATACCAAGCCGCTGTGTAAAAAACAAAGAAGGTCACATTTGATCAAATATGTCAAGAAAACCTGTGGGACGATGATAGTTGCTAACATTAACAACATATATTTAAAAAAAACGTCAAATAATTTATTTGTTAAAAGCACCAATATACATGTACGATTAACAAAAAAGTTCAATACTTTAAGACTATCTATAAAAATTTTGAAAAACTATAAAAAACAGACCCCAAAGGGATAAGTGATACAGCGGCTTGTTATGCCTATTAGCACAGGGCAGTATTATTGGCTGCTTTGCACAAACAGTGCTTTTGTTTTCTTTTTACCACCATTAAATGGCGGCCATACACATATAATCCGTACGCCAGGCAATCTGTGATATAAGATTTTTTAACATGTGGACCGTTGCACTTCCAGTCCTCAAGAAAACGGCGGCAGTGCTACTTCCGGTCTTTCACAAAATGGCGTTTTTTTCCGACTTCTGGTATGAAATTCCATGATTTCCAGGTCTGTGGTTATTTAAACAAGTTGCTAACAAGACATCAGTGATAGGAAGATCCCTTGATAACGTGTTTGGGCATGAAACGCGGCGGGATGGGCCTACACGCTGACAGCGCCACTGCCGCATCCTCGTGGTAGGGGCAGCGGTTTTATTTTTATCTTTTTGTGGCCATTTTTGTGTATGTACATGTACTGCTCTTTTACCTAAGAAATACTACACTATATGAGCACTACTTTGGCTCCCGTTGGTGAGCTTCTTTACACAGTGTATACCCCATTGGTAGCGCGTGTGGAACCAACACAGTGGACTATCTATTCATCATACCGCTTAACAGCAATACAAGGCACATCTTGATCACTTTGGGTGTATTGCCCCCTGTTTTTAGAAGGTGATACTTGGTTGATGTCCGGTGAGTGTTCTGACATGCCATACTTACAACTGGAGGAGTCCTTTGGATTTACTGGATAACCCAGCTATTATATGTAGCACCCTCCTAGTTAGGTAGTTGCTAAGTAAATGCATCTATGCTCCTTCTGCTTATCAGGGGAGCCTGATCTGTTAGTTTGCCTGTCACATGTTTCCAGGTGTGATTTACTGGGTCTGAGGGAGTGTCCCCACTGTACCCAATGAGGGAGCTTGTTGGACAGTGGAGGAAACCAAGCCAGTGACACATTAGCTTTTATAGGAGTCCCAGTAGGAGGGCATTCTTGCAATGCATCCTGGGATTGCTGATAAGAGCGGAGGGGACATGTGACAGGGCGTCTTTGGCCGGAAGCAGAGTCCCAGGAGGAGGTGGATGGCTGTCTCTCCTCCTGCAGTGTGAGAGGAAGGTGGTCTTAGGCAGTCGGCCTAGTGAACCAGGTGTGGAGCTGAGCTGCAGAGGATCCAGTGTGCTGACAGTGGAGTTGCTGGCAGAGTATCTCAGGAAAAACAGTGTCTGTGAGTACTCTGGGAATTGCCAAAGGGTCTGGCCCAGTGTTGCCAACCGCCCGTAGATTTACGGACAGCCCGTAAAAACAGGGCACTTTTCTACTGCCCGTAAATGCCCGTAGCAGGAGAAAAGTGCCAGTAAATCTACTGCGGCGGCGGCACTGTCAGAACTGCGCATGCGTGGCGTGCATTTCCGGAGATCCCCGAGTTCTTCTCTCGACTCTCGCACTCGCAGCGATGCAGACTGCCAGACTCGTCGGACGACTGCCACTGCATGGCCCGCCTGCACCCGCCCCTGCCTCTGCCCCCACCCCCGCCGTCATTTAAGTTTTTCCGCCGCCGCAGCCGGCCGCCAGCGACAATGTGGAGTCACTCACTCTGTCTGTGGAGTGGACTAGGAGATGCTGCCACTGGATGGATGGTGGAGTGGACAGAGCAGTCGCAGACTGTGACAGCCGAGGCAGAGGACTGGTAAGTGCTGGGGCTCCGAGCCTCCGACAGCTAGCAGAGCAGACTGGAGTAGAGAGATGAGTCAGGGGGCAGAGGACATCAGTGTCCTGCTCCTGTGCCCCCTTCACCTCTCCACAGGCAGTGTCACAGCTTCACTCTGCACTAGTAATGTCACTGATGTTTGTGGCTGTGGAGAGGTGAAGGGGACTTAGGAGGAGGACACTCATCTCATGTGGAGAGCTCTGACCATCTCCTGTACCATGTACACAGTCCCTGACCAACCCTTTACCATGTCCGCAGTCCCTGACCACCCCCTTTACCATGTCCGCAGTCTCTGACCACCCCCTTTACCATGTCCGCAGTCCCTGTCCACCCCTCTGTACCATGTCCGCAGTCCCTGACCACCCCCTTTACCATGTCCGCAGTCCCTGTCCACCCCTCTGTACCATGTCCGCAGTCCCTGACCACCCCCTTTACCATGTCCGCAGTCCCTGACCACCCCTCTGTACCATGTCTGCAGTCTCTGACCACCTCCTGTACCATGTCCGCAGTCTCTGACCACCCCCTTTACCATGTCCGCAGTCCCTGACCACCCCTCTGTACCATGTCCGCAGTCCCTGACCAACCCCTTTACCATGTCCACAGTCTCTGACCACCCCCTTTACCATGTCCGCAGTCCCTGACCACCCCTCTGTACCATGTCCGCAGTCTCTGACCACCTCCTGTACCATGTCCGCAGTCTCTGACCACCCCCTTTACCATGTCCGCAGTCCCTGACCACCCCTCTGTACCATGTCCGCAGTGCCTGACCAACCCTTTACCATATCCGCAGTCCCTGACCACCCCCTTTACCATGTCCGCAGTCTCTGACCACCCCCTTTACCATGTCTGCAGTCCCTGACCACCCCCTTTACCATGTCCGCAGTCCCTGTCCACCCCTCTGTACCATGTCCGCAGTCCCTGACCACCCCCTTTACCATGTCCGCAGTCCCTGACCACCCCTCTGTACCATGTCTGCAGTCTCTGACCACCTCCTGTACCATGTCCGCAGTCTCTGACCACCCCCTTTACCATGTCCGCAGTCCCTGACCACCCCTCTGTACCATGTCCGCAGTCTCTAACCACCTCCAGTACCATGTCCGCAGTCTCTGACCACCCCCTTTACCATGTCCGCAGTCCCTGACCACCCCTCTGTACCATGTCCGCAGTGCCTGACCAACCCTTTACCATATCCGCAGTCCCTGACCACCCCCTTTACCATGTCCGCAGTCTCTGACCACCCCCTTTACCATGTCCGCAGTCCCTGACCACCCCCTTTACCATGTCCGCAGTCCCTGTCCACCCCTCTGTACCATGTCCGCAGTCCCTGACCACCCCCTTTACCATGTCCGCAGTCTCTGACCACCCCCTTTACCATGTCTGCAGTCTCTGACCACCCCCTGTACCATGTCCGCAGTCTCTAACCACACCCTGTACCATGTCCGCAGTCTCTAACCACACCCTGTACCATGTCCGCAGTCTCTGACCACCCCCTGTACCATGTCCGCAGTCTCTGACCACCTCCTGTACCATGTCCGCAGTCTCTGACCACCTCCTGTACCATGTCCGCAGTCTCTGACCACCTCCTGTACCATGTCCGCAGTCTCTGACCACTTCCTGTACCATGTCTGCAGTCTCTGACCATCTCTTGTCTTTTATCATGTCTGCAGGGGAGTCTGGACTCTGGAGAGGAGTCAAGAGTGAGAGCGCTGCCGGAATGGGGGGGTCACGGGAGAAGTCAGATGTGCGGGGCCTGCGGAGTGGAGACAGGGGCCATCTGACTGAGCCCTGCACAGTGCACCTGAGAGGAGGTCAGTGACAGAGCCGCCAGACCAGTCTGATGGGGGGGTCACTGATGTAAGGGGGCACTGATATAAAGATCCCTCTATATTAGTAACCTCCCCCCCCCATATCTTAATGTATTCACTCTGTGTAAGGTGGTCTCTGGTCACCAGATTGCCCCCCCACATCAGAGTTCCTGGCGTTCCCCTTTACATCAGAGTCTGCAGGATTCTCCCCTTACAGTGCGAAGAGGGAACTCTGCGGACCCTGATTTAAAAGGGAACTCTGATGTAAAGGAGAATGCAGTGGACTCGGATATATGGGGGAACGCTGTGCTGGCTGGGTTATATTAATCTGATCTTCATGTTAATGGAGAAATATGGTTTTTGACTTTTGTTTAACCTAAACACATTGCTAATAGCTCTATCTACATGTTTATAGTTTAAGTATTGATATTTGCACGGTTTAGCACTGAAAACAGCCTGTTTATGTACATTTTTGCAATGCCAGTAAAAAATTGGTGCCGTCCGTAAATTTTGGACGTTCTGCCAGTAAATTTCCCTCTCGGGGGTTGGCAACACTGGTCTGGCCCAGGAAGGGAGACCACTCCAGTGAAGTCAGGGGATCAAGGAGCTAGCTCACACAGAGCGTATCATTGTAAAGGGGGTGCCGTGTAGTAAAAGCCCTGAAGAGTAGGAAAAAAAGGGGGTGCCAGGAAGGGCCCTGAAAATTGTTCTGCAGTACAGTCAAGTTTATTTCAATAGTTCATTAACTACCTCTTCACCGCTACTGACAAGGTGAAGCAGCTGCCTTACCGCATTCAGCAATATTCAGTTGTTCCAGCAGATTGTGCATAGTCATATAAGTTGGAGTATCCCACTCATTCCCTTTTCCTACCCAAGTTCTCAATAAAAACACAAAAAAACAAAGCTACTGGACTGTTTCCTGACTGAGCTAAAACACTTGGGAAAATGCTGAACTGTCATGTTGTTGCTAATGGTAACCCAGGGGAACCCGTAACCAGCAGCTCCCAGGGGAGTAGTGCTACATTTGGGGGCTCGACCGGGATGTTGCTCTGGGTTACTGGCCGAGTTGCTAAAGGCAACAGCCGAAGAAAATTTTCAGAAACGCCATTTTTGCTTCAGAGACTATGTTCTAATGCTCAAAACAAGTGTGAGGCCTGCTCTACAGGAGATAGGGAGAGTGAGATGAAGAGGAATTTGCACAATGATGGTTGCCCGTAGCAACGCAAAGATTCCACTCAGAATTGCAATCTGTACTTAAAAATGGCAGAGAGCTTCCGTCTGAGCTACAAAATATACACTGCTGTGAAGTACTGGGGGGCAAGAGGAAAGCATCTTTATGTGAAGATGGAATGTGTCTGCTTAACAGTAAAAGGTGTAAGTGTGGATGGAGAAAATGGTGGCCAGGGGCACGTGGATCGGTGTGCCAGGGACCACGTGAGTGCCAAGACTATATGGAAAATTGTTGACCGTACATAAGACAGTGGGACATTTATTCTATACAGTGGCAGTGTCAATACTGTGAAGAAAGCTGTGAGCCATGCCGTGGAGGGCAGTGGGACTTTCTTTGGAGACAGTATAGTGACAGGCCTTGCTTTTACATGTGCTGGGAGGAGGACTGTTGACTGTGCATATGACAGCTGCACAATTCTCTGGACTGGCAAAGAGGGACAGCTGGCTCAAGGTGATGGAGGCGCAGCTGGGGCTCTGCTACAAGCAAGAAGAGCGAATGCGTGTCTGGTGAGCGTCACGGTCCACGTTGCAGTGACTTCCATGTCGGCTGAGTTGAGAGAGAGCGGCATTGGAGGGGTTACTGCACCGCGCAAGAAAGAGCGCGCTGAAAAGTTCTGCCTAGCAGGAGAAGCAGGAGAAGCCACCACCAAAAAGGAGATGTGGGTGGAGACGCCGCTCGCGCCCAGCCAATCAGGAGTGACAATGGAAGTCAATAAATGACTTCCTCCTTCGGGTGTGGCTGAGAGGGAGACACATGTGGGGAGAAGCAACATGGAGAGTGCAGGAGTGGGACAGAGCGCATCAGCGATCATTCCACCTGTTGGCGGAGAACCTGCTGGGCAGACACGGGAGCAGACTGGAGAGCCAAAGACATGCATCCTGCGGGATACAGGAGTGCAGATCGTGCCCGATAGAAGACTGGCGTTATGCACCGGAGGAGGCGTGGAGCACTTAGGCCTGGTATATCCACAGTGTTTAAGTGTGACTTTGCGGGTGCAAGCATGGAGCCAGTGTGGGCATTGCGATCATCTGCTGCTGCGGGCGGAGAAGAGTGAAGGTTGGCACAAGAAGTTGTGTGTGTCATGGGAGACTGAAGTCACTCCGGCCTTGTTGGCTTTGGAATCGGGACCTTTCCAGGGTTGTGGGAGAAGAATGTTGAGAGTGGTGATGCAGCTGTTCTGCAGTACAGTGAAGTTTATTTCAATAGTTCATTAACTACCTCTTTACCGCTACTGACAAGGTAAAGCAGCTGCCTTACCGCATTCAGCAATATTCAGTCATCCTAGCAGATTGTGCATAGTTTTATAAGTTGGAGTATCCCACTCTTTCCCTTTTCCTACCCAAGTTCTCAATAAAAACACTAAAACCAAAGTTACTGGACTGTTTCCTGACTAAGTTAAAACACTTGGGAAAATGTTGTTGCTAATGGTAACCCAGGGGAACCCATAATCAGCAGCTCCTAAGGGAGTAGTGCTACATTTGGGGACTTTTTAGCTGGCACCCTTCCACTGACTTCACTAGCTTGAAGGGATGGCTCTCACCGAACAGGCCCCTAGATGGAGATCTGAACTCACAGTAGCCGGGAACAGATCCTTCCAGGTATATCCCCCTCTCAGTCAGCTCTGGCAGACATCTGGGTTGCAGCTTCTGTAACTCTGGCCCCCAGGTTGACCACCTGAGGCCGCATGGCAGCCTGTACAGAGGAGGGGTAGCAGCCCCCTCCTTCTGGGAACCCACTATCCAGCTAAAGACGCCGTGCACATGTGCTCTCTTGGTATAAATACAGTCAACCAGCATGCCTTTAGGCACTTTCCACTGCCAATGGGGTGTATCTACACCCATGCTCCCATTTGTCAGGTTTCCTCCCACTGTCCGATACGCCCCGTCCTATTGGACCAATGTGAAACAGGCAGACAACATGAGCAGCATCTGATCACACTGAGCAGACTCTATTAAAAGATCACTGCTCCCTGTTAGGCAGATAGTATTTAAATTTGCCTGACAGTTCCCCTGGTAAGCAGGGAACCCCAAAAAGTCACCCGGGGGTCATGTGGTTTCAAGTTCTACTGTATATGTGAAGTATTATACAGCTTGCTTATCTGATTTTAACAAATTTGTTCAATTAATAAAGAACGTATTTTTACATACATATTTCTTTGTTGTTTATATATGAAATTTGGTGCCTAAAAAGTCCCACCCAAGGGGAATTCCTTTTGGTTTTGTATCTTCTGCGATAAATACCTGCCTGCTCACAGGTTTTTGTAAAAGGCCCTAATTTCCACTTTAACCACATCAATACCGAGTACTTTAACCAACTTCCTGCCCAGGCCAATTTTCAGCTTTCAGTGCTGTCACTGTTTGAATGTCAATTGGGCGGTCATGCAATAATGTGCCCGTATGTAATTTGTATATTTTTTTTTTGAGACAGATAAAGCTTTCTTTTGGTGGTATTTAATCATCGCTGATTTTTCTTAGTTTCTGTTATAAAATTTTACAAATAAGTAATTTTTCTTCTTCACTGATGAGCTATCACGTACCTGGTAGCAGAGCCGGATACGATAGGAAAGGCCTCTTATACACCTCTGACTCTGGGCCCCTGATGTAAACAGCTGGAGTACAGAGAGGCATGAGTGCCTGTAAATCTTACTAGCAGCAGGGTAGGGGTCCACACTGGGCAGGAGAAGTCATTAGAAGGCTCCAAAAAGCAGGCGAGCTGGTAGGCAGTTGGTAGGCAGCAGACTGAAGCAGGCTGGTACCGGCAACAGCAGGCAGCTGAGACGGTTGGTGGTAGCAGACTGTAGGTCATCCAAAACAGCAGGGTGGTATGCAGGTACAGGTGACAGTCTCAGCAGGCAGAATAGTAGAGTCAGGCAGGTTGGGTCATACACAGACAGGATGAATTGGGTACAGAGTACAGGCAGGAGCATGGTCAGGAAGCAAGTTGGGTCTGGAACAGATCAGAGAAGCAGGAGGAAATGGAGACGGAAGTGGAGGTCAAGGGACAAGGCAAGGTCAGTGCAGGAGGAGTTCAGAGAGTAGTCAAGACAAGCTAAATCAGCAACTGGAATCAGGATACAGAATCACAGTAACACAGGAAACACAGGAGGCTGAAGACAAAGCAGCACTGATCCTGAACAATGGCCCAGTTTAAATAGGTCATTTGATGCCAATATCTGTCACAAGTGCACCTGAGCACCAGCGTGCACGAATATGCGCGCTTATGAGCGTGCACATTAGCAAGTGCCCAATTTCTGCAAGCATGAAATTGAGCATTAGCCTGTGCACAGAAGTTTAATGGCAAGTACTTCCTTACATGCGCACTGATGAGTCTGCACTGATGGTCATTGCTGAGGCTGCACTGATGAGAACTGATGAGGCTGCACTGATGGGCACTGATGGACACTGATAAGGAGGCACTGATGAGGTGGCACTGATGGGCACTGATAGGTTGCCATGATGGGCACTGATGAGGCTGCACTGATGGGCACTAGTGGGCACTGATGGACACTGATAAGGAGGCACTGATGGGCACTGATAAGCTGCACTGATGGGCACTGACTAACACTGATGGGACTGCACTGATAATCATCCATGGACGCCCTCCCAGAATTAGAGGACCGCGTTGTAGCTGTCCTTCGGCTATAGCTCGGTTAACAAGTGGTTAAATACAATCCAGGTGCATCAAAACAAAAGCTGTTCAAAGACTCACATTTTTTTTCTTTATAAAGCAACCACAGCCTAAGTAGAAAAGCCTGTCCACAGGCACCAGCTTGCTCTCTACGTGGAAGCATTGGTCTCTCTGCAGAGGTCCTGACAAGACCCCTGCTCAGTCAGATCTTTAGCTCTGCAATCGGAAAAGGCTGTGGCTGCTTTCTAATGAAAAAGCCTTTGTACATCTTTTATATTTAGCTGAATTAAACTGAAAGTTGAATTGTCCTTTAAGAACTGCCCTCACTTTGTAGAGATTTTCTCTCCCTTTCTGTTTGATTTTCACTCATGTAAGGGTAACATAACAGTTTTCTTTAACAGTAAGGATTGTAAAGTATATAATATAATATTGAAGTCATAGGCGTGCGCACAAGGTGTGCCAGGGCACACCCTAATCACCTTGTGTGGTGTCGATTTCCCCTGCTTCCTGGCGCCCCCTGTCTTCCCCCAGAAGTGCTGCCAGCTTCTCTCCTGTCCTGCTGACTGCTGCGGAGGGTGTTTCAGGATGGAGAGAGGGGGAAGGGGCCGGTAAATATTTAAATTATCATTCCCTTTCTGTTTGGATCAAGCACAGTGAGTGATCTGTACCGATCACTCCTGTGTTCACTCTTAACAGTTTGTGAATGAACAGGAAGCCACTCAGCACAGAGCACTTCTCATTCATTCACTGTCCAGTGCAGCTGAGGCTGCAGAGAAAGGGACTGGGGAATCTTTGTCCAGTCCCTTTCTCTGTTTCAAAAGTGAGACATCAAGGGTCTGTTTAGACTCCTGGGATTTCACCAAATCCCCCCAATAGGGCTGCTAAAAGAATTGAAAAAAAATAAAAATTGTAATTAATAATAAAAAAATGCATGTGTGTTTGTGCTCTGGGGTGCACCAGTGCTGTATCTTGGCCTAGGCCGACAAGGCCCAGGCCTAGGGCGGCACTTTGCAGGGAAGCAGCAAAAAAGCTGCACACCGCATGAAAAAAATCAGCCTCCTCCCGGCTCCCGCACAAAAAGGGTCCCCGCTGGCTTGCGCTACACTTTTAGTTTAGTGCCAGTATTATGGGATGAATTGGGCCAGAGGGCAGGGTCCAGGAGGCAAATCAGTCTGGCACCCCCATAAAGCAGTCACACTGCTACCTGCCGGTATGATAGGCTGCACTAATGGGCACTGATAGGCTACATTGGTGGCCACTGATGTGGCTGTACTGATGGCCACTCATGAGATCACACTGATATGCTGCACTGGTGAGGCTGCACTGATAGGCGGTAATGAGGCGGCACTGATGGGCACTGATGAGGCTGAACTGATAGGAACCAATAAGGCTATGCTGATGGGTACAGATAGACTGTGGTTGTGGTCTGTGAAGTACAGGTGACAGGGCGGGTCATAAACCGGAAGGGGTGGGTCATATATAAATTAGGGGGTGCACAAACTTAGTCAGGCCTAGGGCAGCACAAAACCTAAATACACCACTGGGGTACACACCCTAATGCAATAGGCTGCGCACACCAATAATTGAAGTCCTGTCATGGTTCCGTTTTGAGCATTAATATATAGTACTCCGTGTACTTTGTATTTCCTATTCATGTGCATGTGCCTGTACATTAGCTAACTACCATTTTAGCGGTGTGAAATGTGAAGAATAGCGTAAAATAGCAAACACATAAATATTCATTGTAGCAAGCAACATAATGAATCTTTCTGCCTATAACATAGACTGCAAATGAGCAAGTCAAGAGAACTGGTGCTTTGCTGCCCCCTAGTGGCAAAGAACTATTATAAAAAGAATAAGATTCACTGCAGAAACATCTGTTTCAGAAGCATCACGACTGTGTTTTGTAATGGTAATCCCAAAATCACAATGAGGGATTATGATTATGCATCCAAGTAAAAGGTTTAAAAAGACTAGATCCTCTGTGTATGTAGCTCCCGCTAACAAGATTTCATAAAAATGCCATATTTAGAGCTGTCCTTATGTCACTTTTGTCTGCCCCGCATTGTGCAATACTATAATGGAAGAAAAAAAAAGGAAGACTTTAAACAATCACTCTTCCTTTAACATATCTACATTTTAAAATGTGTATATATATATATATATATATATATATATATATATATATATATATATATATATATATATATATAGAAAAAATGTGGTACATCTCAGCAACACATGCACATTTCTTCAGGTTTGATCACTTTAAAAACCACTGTAAGTACAAAAAAAAAAAATACCTGTTGATTCTGCCAGCAATCCAGTTATCTTCTAACTTCCTGTAGTGAGCTGACAAAACTGCCTCTGCTGCACTGGCATTTCAAGCAGTGTTGTCAGCCCAACCTGCCCATGTCACCTCCTCCTCTCCTCTAGTCTCCATAACATACAGGGGAGGTTTTCTGTAGTCCAGCTATGGAGAACTCCAGCAGAACAACACTGCTTGGGATTTCAGTGCAGGGTTTTCAGCTCACTACAGAAAGTTAGAAGATAACTGGATTTTTGGCAGAATCAAGAGGGAGTTTTCTGTACTTGCAGCTTTTTTATTAAGACAAAACCTGAAGAAATGTGCATGTATTCCAGAGATGTACTGAGTGTTTTTTTATTTTTTGGATTTCACATAGACGGACATATTAATAAGCATAGAACGAGGAGTGTTGGGTCCCATAGCAGCCAGTCTAACAGAAGAGTAACTGTGCCTCTATAAACCTACATACACATTGGTTACTGCTGCGTTTGCATTGTGTTTGGGTATGCTTGCTCCAGGCTAACATAGTGTTCTGCAGTCCAGCATAGAAGAACTGGTTTACCAAGTATTATTCTGGACTTGCTACTCATTTTGCTTGCATAGAAAACAGCTTTTTTAACAACTTCACCCTGGAAGGTTTACCCCCCCCCCCCCCTTCATGACCAGGCCATTTTTTGCAATATGGCACTGCATTTTTTAACTGACAATTGCGCAGTCGTGCAACACTGCACCCAAATTAAAATTGATGTCCTTCTTTTCCCACAAATAGAGCTTTCTTTTGGTGGTGTATGATCTCCTCTGTGGTTTTTATTGCTTGCCCTATAACCAAAAAATACCGACAATTTAAAAAAAAAAAACAATATTTTTTTACTTTCTGCTATAAAACATATCCAATAAAAAATGTAAAAAAATCAAAAGTCTTCAACAACTTTAGCCAATATGTATTTTGCTACATATTTTTGATTAAAAAAAATCTCAATAAGCGTATATTGATTGGTTTGCGTAAACGTTATAGCGTCTACTAACTATGGGATATTTTTATGGAATTTTTATTTATTTATTTATTTATTTACTAGTAATGGTAAAAAAAAAAATTTGTAAGGGCTCTTTAATACGGACGTTCCGTATGTCCGTAAATCACCCCATCCGTTTGCGGATGATATACAGACATAATGAATGTCTATGGGATTGCGGATGTCCGATTTTCGTCCTTTCAGTTCTGTTCCGTTTTTTGGAACGGAACAGAACCCTATTTTTGTTCCGTTTAAAAAACGGAACGGATGCAAAATCGGATGTCAGCGGTGTCATCCGCTGACATTCGCAATGCCCATAGACATACATTATGTCCGTATATCATCCGCAAACGGATGGGATGATATGCGGACATACGGAGCGGATGACACAAGTGTCATCCGTGTCCGTGAAAAAAAAAAAAGTGCCAGAGCGGATCGCAATACGGTCCGCTCCGTGTGAAAGAGCCCTGAGACTGCGACGTTGCGGTGGACAAATTGGACACTACCTTTTGACTTTTTTTGGGGGGGACCAGTGACTCTAATCCAGTGATCAGTGCTAAAAAGAAATGCACTGTCACTGTACTAATGACAGTGGCAGAATAGTGGTTAACATCAGGGGCGATCAAAGGGTTAAATGTGTTCCCTGGGAGTGCTTGCTAACTGTGGGGAAGGTGCTTTGTCTGGGGGAAGACAGAGATTCTTGTTCCTGCTTAGCAGAAACACAAGATATCCATCTTCCCCTCTCACAGAACGGCGGTCTGCCTTGTTTACGTAGGCAGACCGCCGTTCTGCCTCTCTCCCGAACGATAGCGAGGTGCCAGCAAACATCGAGTCCGCCAGACCAGCTGATTGGCTCTAGCTGTGTCCAGCGGAAGTGGGTCACTGCCCCAGACCCATTGCACAAAATCATGTACGTGATTCCGCACAGGAGGGCCACACTGACGCAGTATACATGTGTGGGGCGGTCCAGAAGAGGTTAATAAGTAAAAAGAAAACCCAACATACATGTAATCTGAATACTAATTTTGAGCAGGAATATAGAGGGTTCTTCAAAACATTTCCACACTTTGATATATATAACTTAGTTAAAAAACAAAGTGAAACAATGTTTTGAAGAACCCTCGTATGTTATTCATGTACATTGTATACAGTATATGTAGAAGCTGTACACTGCTTCAAGGCATATCTGTATTGTGTAGGCCCACTTTAATCTATGGGAACAATAACATTGGCACATGTATGCATACAAGATGCTACCACTGTTTTAAAAAAAGGGAGCTTTTAAAGTGGTACTAAATAATAGTGACCTGTATTGTATGCAAAATTGCTGAATATATGTTTGTAGCAAGGTCTCCAGGCCTGTGGCCTGATGTGGGTCTGCCACTGTTACCGGTTATCTTTCCAGCCCATGTGAGCTGCGGCCCTGGATGTAGAGACTGAGACATGGACGACTCCGGCATCTTGGTTATGTTGTTTTATTGTAGATAAAGGGGATGGGAGAAGGGAATGAGTGGGATACTCCTTTAGGCTTCAACTACTGTATATACACTTGGGACTTGGTTCCTGAAAAATGCCCGTTGGCTCTTCCTGGATGCCAGCCGGCGCCAGCCAACGCTCACTAACTCTGAGGATACTCTGTAGCTTAATAGAAGTGCTGAATCCTTGACTTAAAGTCCAAAAGATCCAGGACTGTGAAATTGTAGAACCACAGACACTGTTACACTGCAACAAGTCACTGAATACTTCCCTCCCGCCTTGCTCTGGCTTGAGGTAGTATGTTGTAGAACTGTAAATCCCAACTGGCACACTCTGTACAATTCAGGGCCCAATAGTAGATGCCCCCTTTAACCTTGAATCCTTCGGGGTTCACTGTCTATGTACCCCCCTCTGTAACTTCAGGGTCCTCAACCTAGGTACCCCCTTTCCGCTAGCTGGCACTGGATCCCACAACCTCTTCCGGAGTGGTCTCCTTCAACTCTGGCAGACCCCCAGGGGCAATCCTCAGTACTCACGACCTGTGTAGGCTTTCCTGGGACTGGACCTCTCTCTCTCCGCAGGTTCTCGGCACACCGGATCCCCTCAGCTCGACTCAGCACTCTCTGGATTCTCAGGTGACACCTCGGACAGGAGGAGAGACAGTCGCACTCTCCATCCTGGGACTCTGCTCCCGCCAAAGACATTGTGTCATGTGCCACCCCAAAACTTATACCCACTCCCAGAATCCTTTGCAGCACAATCTGCCTTCTGGGGTAGTTACAAGCCTGTGTAAGAGACGCTCAGTGCGCATGCCCAGGCACACGGGAAGCAATGTGCGAACGCGCATGCGCCAATGCGCGAACGTGCAAAGTGCGCACGCAATTGGCGCCAAACGGCCTATTTATACCAAGCGGTGACAGGAGCACATTGCTGAGTGGTCTTTCAGCTTGTGTTCCTGTTTACCTGTGTCCGGACCTGCTTGTGGATTTCCCGTTATACTGACCCGGCTTGCCTTTGACTCTCCTTGGATTCCTGCCTGCCTACCTGTGACCTCAGCTTGTGTTTGACCCTGCCTTGCCTTATGCCTTTGTACCTTGCTGCCAGACTGTGTACCGACTTCGGCTTGTATCCTGACTCCGCTTTTGTCTCACGTTCCTGTACCCGTGCTGTCCGGCTGTTGACAACTCCTTGGCTTGTGTTCCGACTTCGCTCCTGCCTTCTCATCCAGCATCACCGAGTTCCAGTTCCAGGTGTTCATCCGGTGATCCACAGCCATCAGTCTTCTGCCAAGACATCACCCGCTACACCGGCCCTCGTGCCACTCTGTGTCCTACACCGCCTGTCATCTCTATCAGGGGTGTTGGACAGGAGGTGCAAGAGAAGCCCCCTCTACAGCTTGGTCTCCACCAGGTACGTGATAGTACCACTCAGCCAGATGTCGGAGACCGAGAGAGGGGCTTCACCTCTAGAGACATTATGCCAGCAACTTGCTTTGCTTACCCAAGCAGCCAAATCCTTGCAAGAGGGCTACTTCCAATTAGAGGGTCGCATCCAATCCATGGCTTCTATCCCGGCAGCCCAGGCACCTGGGTCCTCTGTGCCCGAACGGGCTCTATCTACACCTGCAGTGGTTTTGCCACCACCAGAACCTCGGGTACCTGCTCCAGATCGATTTTCGGGTGACCGACACAAATTCCGGGCTTTCAGGAATTCTTGTGAGCTATACTTTGCCCTGCAGCCACGGACTTTCTCACTTAAATCCACCAAGGTGGGGTTCGTAATCTCTCTACTGCTCGGAGAGCCGCAATCCTTGGCCCACCGTCTGCTGGAACAAAATAGTATAGCCCTGAACACCGTCTCATCATTCTTCGAAGCGATGGCGCAGCTTTATGACGACCCCCAGCGATCTGTTACAGCCGAAGCAGAGGCGTAACTAGAACCTTCAGGGCCCTGATGCAAGAAACCATGAAGGGCCCCCCAGACCCCTGGCCGGGGCCCTTACCTTCAAGCCCAGGGCTCTTCCCACTAATCCTGGGGCTCTTTACACGCGTTGCATGGCCTTTTATTACGGTCCCGCAGCAGGATTCTTTCACAAGTTCTGCAGTGGGCCCCCTTCCTGCAATCTTGGGGCATCCCCACAGTGGTGCAATGCCAGGGTCCGGTCGCAAGTGTGACCTTTGCGATCCTGGAAGTTCACCCACTGGTTTGCTACCGGGCCCCCTGGAGCATGGGGCCCGGTAGCGATTGCAACCCCTGTAGTTACGCCCCTGAGCCGAAGCAACCCTACATGCATTACAGCAAGGCCGCCGCCCTGCTGAGGACTATGTCGCCGAATTCCGCAGATGGGCTTCCGATACAGGCTGGAATGATGCAGCCTTACGGCATCAATTCCGTCTCGGCCTATCAGAGGGCCTTAAGGATGAACTTGCCAGAGTGGGTACGCCTGATTCTCTTGATGACCTTATTAGTCTTACGATCCAGCTTGACCGCAGGCTCAGGGAACGGAGAGTGGAAAGAGCTGGAAGTTCCAGACCTACCTGGATGTTGCCTCAAGTGCCGTCACCTCCGGCTTTTCGTCCACCTGTCTCTTTCCCCACAACCTCCAGTGTGGAGCCCATGCAACTCGGACTTTTACGCTCTCCACTAACCACTGAGGAGAGATTGCGAAGACGCCGGAACAACTTATGCCTCTATTGTGGGGAAGCCGGACATTACCTTCAGACCTGCCCGGTGCGGCCTAGTAAGTCTCAGTTTGCCTTCCCTTCTTACCTTGCAAACAGTTATAGGAGGGATCTGTCCACTCACATTACCATACCTCTCTCGCTACAGATTCTCGGAAAGACCATCCAAGTCCCAGTCATTATTGACTCCGGCGCTTGCAGCTGCTTCATGGACAGTGACTTTGCTCAGCGTCATCAAATCCCTCTGCAAGCAAAGACTCGCCAGCTATCTATCCATCTAGCTGACGGATCCCATCTCAAGTCCGGGCCTATAACCCAAGAAACCTGCCCATTACTGGCTATCTCTAATAAAGGCCACCGAGAATACTTATGTTTGGACATTATCCCATCGCCCCTGTTCCCTATCATTCTCGGTATTCCATGGCTACAAGCACACAATCCTCAGATAAACTGGAAGTCAGGAGAAGTGGCATTTCCATCCACCTACTGTCAACAAAACTGTTTCCAGCCCAGTCCTGGGAAACCTGCATCACTTTTGGGCCTGCAACCTGATCCCTCTGCATCCCAACTTGTGCCCGCAGCGTACCATGAGTTCTTGGAAGTCTTTGATAAACAGAAAGCAGACATCCTACCACCTCACCGGCCGTATGACTGCCCAATTGAACTTTTACCAGGTGCTGAGATACCGTTTGGGCGTATCTTCCCCCTCTCTGAACTGGAACTCGAGGCATTACGCCTTTACATTGATGAAAACCTGAAAAAAGGCTTCATCCGGCCCTCTACGTCCCCCGCGGGGGCTGGTATTTTCTTTGTTGAAAAGAAGGATCATTCTCTACGCCCCTGTGTTGATTATCGGGAGTTGAACAAGGTTACTGTCAAGAACAGATACCCCCTGCCCTTAGTTCCTGAACTTTTCCAACGCTTCAGGGCAGCCACGGTATTCACAAAACTTGATCTACGAGGAGCATACAACCTAGTACGGATCCGTGACGGCGACGAGTGGAAGACCGCCTTTCGCACAAGATTCGGCCACTTTGAGTACCTCGTCATGCCCTTTGGATTGTGCAATGCTCCAGCTACTTTTCAGCATTTTGTAAACAATATTTTCAGAGACTTCCTTGATTTGTTTATGATTGTCTACCTTGATGACATTCTTATCTTTTCAGACTCCATTCAATTACACCGTGAACATGTCAAGAAGGCCTAAGAGACCATGGATTATACGCAAAGGCTGAAAAATGCAAGTTCGAAAAGGAATCAATCCAATTCTTGGGACTCGTCATTTCCACTTCTGGGATCTCCATGGACCCCCAAAAGGTCAAATCAATCCACGAATGGCCCACTCCCACAGACATGAAGAGAACACAAAGGTTCATTGGCTTCACCAATTTTTACCGCAAGTTCATCAAAAACTTCTCCGCCATTATCCTTCCAGTCACCAAGCTAACAAGGCAAGGCACTCGTTTCCAATGGACACCAGCAGCACAAGCTGCGTTTGATCAGTTGAAGATCCGATTCACTTCTGCACCTATCTTACGACACCCAAATCCCGCTCTGCCCTATGTTCTCGAGGTGGATGCTTCAGAAAATGCCATAGGTGCCATCCTGTCACAGCGTTCAGGTACGAGATCTCTTCTTCATCCTGTTGCCTTCTTTTCCAGGAAACTCAGCCCAGCAGAAAGGAACTACGATGTTGGAGACCGGGAATTACTGGCCATCAAGGCGGCCTTGGAAGAATGGCGCTACCTATTAGAAGGAGCATCTCACCCTATCCTGATCTTTACCGACCACAAAAATCTGGAGTACCTCCGAACAGCTAAGAGACTGAAACCACGTCAAGCCAGGTGGGCACTGTTCTTTTCTCGTTTTACCTTCCATATCACCTACAGGCCAGGCTCCAAGAATGGCAAACCTGATGCGCTATCCCGCATGTACCCAGAGGACGAAGAGTGTCACCAGGTAGACACAATCCTGCCATCCCAAAGTTTTCTACTTTTGCAAACGGATCTGTTAACACAGCTGAAGCAGGCGTCCACAAGGGATGTTCTACCATCAGGTATGTGCCTTCAGGAACAAGAAGGTCTTTTCTTCTATAACCAAAAAGTGTTTGTACCTCCAGGTCTACGTGCCAAGGTCCTCGGCCTGTGCCATGATCACCCCTTGGCAGGGCACTTTGGGATATCTAAAACGGTTGACCTGGTACAACGGTCCTTTTGGTGGCCTGGTCTGAGGTCCGACTGCCGTAATTATGTTAGCACCTGTAGAATCTGCATCCGGAACAAGAATGACAAGGCCAAAGCCTGGGGTTTACTAAGACCCTTGCCCATTCCCAAAAGGCCTTGGGAAATGATAAACATGGACTTTATCGTTGAGCTCCCTCCTTCTGAAGGATTCACGACCATCTTTGTGATGGTCGACAGACTAACAAAGATGGCCCACTTTATCCCTATGTCGGGAACTCCCTCAGCAATGGAAACTGCCCAAACCTTCATCAAGGAAGTGGTTCGGCTCCACGGGGTTCCTAGTAATATCACCTCAGACCGGGGGGTGCAATTTACTTCGAGATTCTGGAGAGGCCTTTGCAAAACATTAAAAATTGACACGTACTTTTCCTCAGCCTATCACCCGCAAACAAACGGGCAAACGGAGCGTACAAACCAGACCCTGGAGCAGTACCTCCGGTGTTTTTCATCTTTCTCACAAGACGACTGGGCATCACTTTTACCCCTAGCAGAGTTTGCATATAATAACGCAGTGCATTCAGCCACAGGTCAAGCCCCGTTTTTTGCAAACTATGGGTACTTCCCAGCCTTTATGCCTGACGTGATACCTGATTCCTTGGTTCCCGCAGTCCAGGAAAAAGCTACATTTTTGCAAACCAACAACAAGTTATTGCAAGATGCCATTGTCAAAGCACAGCAAGACAACAAAAAATTTTTGATAGGAAGAGAAGGGGAGATCTAAACCTCAGACCAGGAGACAAGGTTTGGTTATCCACTATTAATCTAAAACTGTCATGTCCGTCTAAGAAACTGAGGCCTAGATATATCGGTCCATTCTCTATTAAGAGACAAATCAATCCTGCTGCCTATGAACTTTCACTCCCGGAAACATACAAAATTCACCCTGTCTTCCATGTATCCTTACTGAAGCCTACCAGACCCAATCCATTTCCTGACCGAGAGTCGGATCCACCTCCGCCTGAAACTATTGATGGCAACGAAGAATACGAGGTTGAAGCAGTATTAGACTGTAGGAAAAGAGGAGGTACTGTCCAGTACCTAATTAAATGGAAGGGCTATGGTCCGGAAGAAAATTCTTGGGAACCAGAAGCCAACCTCCATGCTACGGATCTAATTCAAACCTTTTTCCAGCTTCATCCTGAGAAGATGTTGCAGATGGGCATCCGGAGGCCGCCCATTGGGGGGGGGCAATGTAAGAGACGCTCAGTGCGCATGCCCAGGCACACGGAAAGCAATGTGCGAATGCGCATGCGCCAATGCGCGAACGCGCCAATGCGCGGACGCGCGAACGTACGTACGCAACGTGCGCACGCAATTGGCGCCAAACGGCCTATTTGTACCAGGCGGTGACAGGAGCACATTGCTGAGTGGTCTTTCAGCTTGTGTTCCTGTTTACCTGTGTCCGGACCTGCTTGTGGATTTCCCGTTATACTGACCCGGCTTGCCTTTGACTCTCCTTGGATTCCTGCCTGCCTACCTGTGACCTCAGCTTGTGTTTGACCCTGCCTTGCCTTATGCCTTTGTACCTTGCTGCCAGACTGTGTACCGACTTCGGCTTGTGTCCTGACTCTGCTTTTGTCTCACGTTCCTGTACCCGTGCTGTCTGGCTGTTGACAACTCCTTGGCTTGTGTTCCGACTTCGCTCCTGCCTTCTCATCCAGCATCACCGAGTTCCAGTTCCAGGTGTTCATCCAGTGATCCACAGCCATCAGTCTTCTGCCAAGACATCACCCGCTACACCGGCCCTCGTGCCACTCTGTGTCCTACACCGCCTGTCATCTCTATCAGGGGTGTTGGACAGGAGGTGCAAGAGAAGCCCCCTCTACAGCTTGGTCTCCACCAGGTACGTGATAGCCTGGATGTGTCCCCTGATTGGGTTTCCTCCACCGCCCTATGAAAACCCTCTCACAGGAGCCAGTGGGGAGACTCCCCCTTCAGCAGGCACACCTCGAAACCATGACACCCTGACTAAGTAAATCCCATCCCTGCTGTTAGGCAGACAAGGCCCACTAAACCTTTACCTAGCACCTACTTGTAGGGTGCTGCATGTTACTACTGTATGTGATACTTTTATATTTTTATCCACCTAGAATACTTACCCTAAGCTCCTGAAGAAGTGCAATGGCGCGAAACATGTAGAACTTTATTATGCTACATCAACCTACACCAAGCCCACCCGGAGATTGACAGCCGCTAGAGGTGTAACTAGAACCTTCAGGGCCCCGGTGCAAGAAACCATGAAGGGCCCCCCCGGACTCCTGGTTGGGGCCTTCCCTTCAAGCCTGGGGCTCTTTCCACTGATCCTGGGGCCCTTTACTCCCATTGTGGGGCCCTTTATTACGGTCCCACAGCGGGACCCTTTCACAAGTTCTGCAAAGGGCCCCCTTCCTGCCATCTTGGGGCTTCCCCATGGTGGTGGAATGCCAGGGCCCAATCGCAAGAGTGACCTTTGCGATCCTGGAAGTTCACCCACTGGTGTCAGTAGTTTTTATTTTGTGGAATTTTAATTGTATTATTTTTTATCATTTTAGTTTATTTTTTACAATGTCACTGACTATGACTCTGTCCATTTAAAAAAGGAAGGAGCTGGTAAATTACATATTTACCGACCCCTTCTTGGTTCTCTATTGTGACACATCCCCTGCAGCAGCCAGCAGGAAGGGGAGGCACAGTGGGGGGGGGGGGAGCACACAGGGGCCCAGAGAGAGCAGAACACAAGTGAACTGGATAGGAGGAGTGGCGGGGGGCAGCACACAGAGGAACCAATCTCCTCCATTTTCCTCCTGTAGCTACAGGAGGAAAAAGGAGGACAGTGATTTCTGCTGCCCCTGCCGCCCCTCCTATCCAGGTGTACAGGGGAGCCGCACATGTCCCCTGGAGCATGGGGCCCAGTTGAAATTGCAACCCCTGCAACCCCTGTAGTTATGCCCCTGACGGCCGCAATTCACTGGCGCACTGATAATAGATATGATGAAGCCCTGTTGGTGGTTTTTTTGATGTTTATACTGTAGTATGGATAGTATGTTATCGTGAGAATTTTAACTGCACTATTATGTTTTAGTAAATTTGTAATAAAATATATACCTTTTTAAGACATTTGTGTATCTTTGTGTCTATAAAGTCCATAAGGGTTCACTAACAAATTTTGCTAAGCTTATAATAAGGCTTACCTGTATGTAAAAGGAATATCTCCTAAACGGGCACCCTTCTGTGGTACGTTCTGTAGTCCATTCTGGCACCATTCTTTAGTTCTGTAGTCCAGCTATGGAGAACTCTAACAGAACCGACAGTCGAGCAGGAGCCAATGATGTCCCTGGCGCATGCACTCTTAAGGAACGGCATTCCTGTGACGTTCCTTCAGAGCTGTGTGCCATGACCAAGTCTTCTACACGCATGCATAGTGGCTTGTCCAGTCAGGCGACCAGAGTCTCCAAACCCGGAAGGAAGACCGATGAAGATGCAAGCGCCTGCAGCGGTGACAGCGTTCCACTGGTGGGCTTCGTTTCCAGGTTAGTTTCTCATATTGTACTAGCATGCGGCAATGATACTGCCTTGTAGGAGAAAGCATTTTTATTTTTTTTTCACAAGACTTTACTACCACTTTAAGCCCCGGTTCACACTATGACTTGCACAGGAACAGGCTGCACATACCTGTTTAAATAACATGCGATTCAGTGCGGTGTGATTTGAGCCCATTCATTTTGAATGGGCTCAAATTGCACTGCATCGCTCCAAAAATATTATGTGCATTACTTTTGAATGTGCACTGCAACCAAATCACAGGGTACAAAGGTACTGTGCAATCCGGTTGTAGTGAGTTTCCAAAATTGCATCATTTGCGACCTGCATTCGGTTTGTCGTTGACTTAACATTGATACCCACCGCAGATCGCTACTGCATGTGACTTAAGCGTGGTGCGGGAAACGTGCGCAGAGGGAAGCTAGGGGGTGAGCGTGCGCCTCTTGCGGCGTGCTCCCGCCCCCAATCGGCAGCGAGGAAGCCGATGCACGGGGCAGGCGACTCCGATTGCCGCCTGACACCCGCGATCGCTTCCCACTGAGAGAGAAGGACAGTCGGCTGTTGTAAACACAGCTGACCGTTCTTCTACCTTAAATGATGACAGAGCTCATGTGATCCTTCTATATAGGATCACATGTCTCTATGGTCATTCCACAAGCCACGCCTCCCCCCACAATTAGAATCACACCCCTAGGCTCACATTTAACCCTTTGATCACCCATAGGGTTAACCCTTTCCCTGCCAGTGTCACTATTACAGTAACAGAGCATATTTTTAGCACTGATTACTGTAGTAATGTCACTGGTACCCCCAAAAGTGTCAAAAATGTCAGTTAGGGGTACGATCTGTCCACCGCAATGTCGCAGTCCCGCAAAAAATCGCAGATCGCCGCCATTAAAAAACAATGAAAATGACATAAATCTTTCCCGTAGTTAGTAGACGCAATAACTTTTGCGCAAACCAATCAAAATACGCTTATTGCAATTTTTTTTTTTACCAAAAATATGTAGCAGAAAACAAATTGGCCTTAAATGTTAAAAAAGTTTTATTTTTTTGAGAATGTCATATAGCAGAATGTCAAAAATATAGTTTTTGTTTTTTTTTCAAAATTGTCGCTCTTTTTTTGTTTATAGCGCAAAAAATAAAAATCGCACAGGTGATCAAATACCACCAAAAGAAAGCTCTATTTGTGGGAAAAAAAGGACATCAATTTATTTGGGTACAGCATTGCACGACCGCGCAATTGTCCGTTAAAGTAACGCAGTGCCGAATCGCAAAACAGGGCCTGGTCAGGAAGGGGGCAAATCCTTCCGGTCTTAAAGTGGTTAAGTATATTTATCCTGTATCAATGTTTGTATATTATGTTTTATATACTGCAGGTTGCTAAACAGTCATCCTGGAAAAAGCAATTCACACAATTTAAGGTAAACAATGTATACATTCTTTGGTAATTAAGGGGAACTACAGTGTATCTGAGCACCACAAGCCAAAAACGCCATTTAATTCATTTTTAATATTCAAAGCAAACTCTCCTATCCATCATTGTCTCCATACTTTATTTTGTTGAGAAATCACTTTATAAAACACCCTCCTAGCATTTTTGGCTGTGAGCATATTGAGTAAGGGCAGGTAATTCATGTAGCATTTACTTTTTGGGATCCATCTGCCTTTAGCTCGGGCATGCAGAGAGGAGGGTGTGCTTAGCTGAGAAAAGCACTCCCCTCTTCCTGAGGAGGGATGTATGGCGTATTTTGCCTAGGCCAGAAACCAGGAAATAACTGAAGAAATGTAAAAAAAAAAGAGCAGCATAAGGATTAAAAATAGCCATTGAGAGAGTGAAGTTCCATTTTAACAATAAACTTTTTAGCATACTTACAGACACAGACGTATGGACCCAGTGATTCCAATACGCTCACCCCACACTTTACTCTGCACTGAGAATCTAACCATCCTATAGAGCAAACATCCTTGTTTTGAAGGGCTACCGGCAACCCCAACTATCCCCCTATAACCAACATAAACCACTTTATCTTCAATAGCCTACAAAATGTATATATACTTGAAAATATATTTTTTTAATCCAGTGTTTAGTGTCACTTTAAGTAAGAGAGTCAATCTGGATGATGATGTAATCCTGGGAAGTTCTCTCTGACCCCCCTTTACATCAAAGACCCCCTTCAAAACACAGCTTCCTTCTGTACATCATGCCCCCCCCCCTCACCCCTTTCCCTTTACATCAGTGTCCTCAGATCACCTTTTACATGACTGCCACCCCTTACATCACGCCCTCCCCCCATTACATCAGTGTCATCAGAACCCCCCTGCACATTACAGTCCGCCTTTTACACCCCCCCCATTACATCAGTGTACTCAGTCCCCCCTTTACATCACAGTCCTCCCTTTATATCATGTCCTCCACCATTACATCAGTGTCCTCAGCCCCCCTTCACAATCACAGTCCCCCCTTTACATCACAGTCCTCCCTTTATATCATGTCCTCCACCATTACATCAGTGTCCTCAGCCCCCCTTCACATCACAGTCCCCCCCTTTACATCACTCCCTCCCCTATTATATCAGTGTCCTCAGCCCCCCCTTCCTATCATGCCCTCTTCCCATTACATTAATGTACTCTGTTCCCCCTTTCCATCACAGTCCTCCCTTTATATCATGCCTTGTCCATTACATCAGTGTCCTCAGGCCCCTCTTCACAACTTAGTCCCCCATTTGCATCACTCCCTCCCCCATTACATCAGTGTCCTCAGCCCCCCTTCATATCATGCTCTCCCCCCATTACATTAGTGTACTCCGTTCCCCCTTCACATCACAGTCCCCCCTTTAAATCATGCCCCCCCCCCCATTACAGCAGTGTCCTCAGCCACCCCCTTCACATCACAGCCCCCCCTCTTTTACATCACGCCCTTCCTCTATTATATCAGTGTACTTAGTCCCCCCTTCACATCACAGTCCCCCCTTTACATCACGCCATCCCACTATTACATCAATGTCCTCAGCCTGCCCTTCACATCACAGTCCCTCCTTTACATCACGCCTTCCCCCATTACATCAATGTCCTCAGCCCCCCTTCACATCACAGCCCCCTCCTTACATCATGGCCCCCCAATACATCAGTGTCCTCAGTCCTCCTTTTACAACCCAGTCCCCCCCCCCCCTTTAAAACAAATTACCTCCCTTATTCTAGCAATCAATCACCTGCTTGTTAATTTAAAAAATTGGGGCAAAGTTTAGACTAGCTGCACCTTCTACCCTCTGCCATGATGGCAGCAGAGGTGGGAGTGACAGTGGCTGCACTGGTGGAGGCATGGCCGGGGGAGGGGAGGTTGGAGGGAAAACCCAGGCTGCTAATTAGTGTGCCCACATTGGCCAGGATAATAATGTTATTTAGTCTGGATTCGGATCACATTTCTCCATTTAGTGATGCCTGGCGTATATTTACAGCCCTTTCACTCTTAATAAGAAAATCCCATGTAGGATCCAGGTCTCTGGAGCTGCAGTGTCAGCGGGGCAGTGGACTCCCCGTGTGACAACACTGATTGGCCCAGCACTGTCACATGGAGTGGATCATATTTTTCTTCCCATCTGGAAGTATAGGGTATCTCTTTGGGCTCCCGATGCTGAACGGAGCAGTGGGGGAGCAAAGGAAAGGTAAGTATATCCTGTGAGGGGGTGGAGGATTAAATAAAACCTGTTGTGTCCTATCAGGACAGCGGGTAGCATCATCCATGGCCACCAGAACATACTGGTACACCCTAGTGGACTCCACTAAGGGCTTTATTAGGTTCATCGTTATTCATTCAAATAGGATCTCAAATAAAGTGGTTGTAAAGGTACAAGGTTTTTAATGCATGAAGGTAAAAAAAAACTTATGTAGGCAGCAGCCCCTCCAAATACTTACCTGAGCCCCCTCTGGATCCAGCGATGTCCACAAGAACCTTGGCTCTCCGGGGACTCGCACTCCTAATTGGCTTTTGGCAGCAGCCAGATCACAGCCTGTGAGCCAATCAGGAGATGGAGGGGTGGGGCCGAGCCGCGGCTCCGTGTGTGAATGGACACTCAGAGCTGTGGCTGAGGAGCGCACCTGCTTGGGTGCCCCCAGAGCAAGCTGCTTTCTGTGGGGGCAGAAGGGAGGGGCCAGGAGCGCCGGCAAGGGACCTGGGAAGAGGTAGATCTGGGCTGCTCTGTGCAAAACCATTACACAGAGCCGGTAAGTATAACATGTTTGTTATTTTAAAAGAAAAAAAAAAAAAAAACAAGGCTCTCATGTCAATGGAACCAAAGGGCTGAAGTAGTGGAGCTGACATCTAGTGCCCGTTGCAGGACTCACATAGCTAAGATCTTATTTACACTTACAGTTGTCATTGCCACCTCTTGGTGGATCCCATTTTTTAGATACAGTACATTTGACAGGCAACTCAGAGGTGATGTGCTGCCTCCTGGATGCCTGTTTAAACCCACAAAAGCCTGTAGCACCACAACCACAACCATATGCATTAAATGAGGTTGCAGCACGGCCCTAAATCTTTTCATGTGATAACACTGAAGAAATTACACTTTGCTACAATGTAAAGTAGTGAGTGTACAGCTTGTATAACAGTGTAAATTTACTGTCCCCTCAAAATAACTCAACACACAGCCATTAACGTCTAAACCGCTGGCAACAAAAGTGAGTACACACCCAAGTCAAAATGTCCAAATTGGGCCCAAAGCATCAATATTTTGTGTGGCCACCATTGTTTTCCAGCACTGCCTTAACCCCTTGGGCATGGAGTTCACCAGAGCTTCACAGGTTGCCACTGGAGTCCTTCCACTCCTCCATGACAACATCACGGAGCTGGTGGATTTTAGAGACCTTGCGCTCCTCCACCTTCCATTTGAGGATGCCCCACAAATGCTAAATAGGGTTTAGGTCTGGAGACATGCTTGGCCAGTCCATCACCTTTACCCTCAGCTTCTTTAGCAAGGCAGTGGTCGTCTTGGAGTTGTCTTTGGGGTTGTTATCATGTTTGAATACTGCCCTGAATCTCTGAAGGGAGAGGATCATGCTCTGCTTCAGTATGTCACAGTACATGTTGGCATTCGTGGTTCCCTCAATGAACTGTAGCTCCCCAGTGCCAGCAGCATTTATGCAGCCCCAGACCATAACATTCCCATCACCATGCTTGACTGTAGGCAAGACACCCTTGTCTTTGTACTCCTTACCTGTTTGCTGCCACACACGCTTGACACCATCTGAACCAAATAAGTTTATCTTGGTTTCATCAGACCACAGGACATGCTTCCAGTAATCCATGTCCTTGGTCTGCTTGGTTTGCAGACTTTCTTGCGCATCATCTTTAGAAGAGGATTCCTTCTGGGACGACCGCCATGCAGACCAATTTGATGCAGTGTGCGGCGTATGGTCTGAGCACTGACAGGCTGACCCCCCACCCCTTCAACCTCTGCAGCAATGCCGGCAGCACTCAAAAGTCTATTTCCCAAAGACAACCTCTGGGTATGACGCTGAGCACGTGCACTCAACTTCTTTGGTCGACCATGGCGAGGCCTGTTCTGAGTGGAACCTGTCCTGTTAAACCGTTGCACGGTCTTGGCCACTGTGCTGCAGCTCAGTTTCAGGGTCTTAGCAATCTTCTTATAGCCTAGGCCAGTGGTCCTCAACCCTGGCCTACAGGGCCCACTAACAGGCCAGATTTTAGGTATTACCTTGGGGAGATGCAGACTAGAGTACTGAAATCACTGAGCAGCAAATGATATCACCTGGCCTGTTAGTGGGCCCTGTAGGCCAGGGTTGAGGACCACTGGCCTAGACCATCTTTATGTAGAGCAACAATTTTATTTTTTTAGATCCTCAGAGAGTTCTTTGCCATGAGGTGCCATGTTGAACTTCCAGTGACCAGTATCAGAGAGTGAGAGTGATAACACCAAATATACCACACCTGCTCCCCATTCACACCTGAGACCTTCTAACACTAACGAGTAGTGTTGAGCGAACACGGACTGTATTATTCGTGTTCGTACCGAATAATTGGATTTTTTGTACCCGAACACGGACACGGACACTTTACTGTATGTTCGGGTAAAAATCCGTGTTCGGTCGTTTTATTTCCGGGTTTTGCATGCTTTGGCGCTCTTTTCATGGCGGGCTTTCAACAGCCAATCAACAATCGTTTAACTGGTGTGCCTTAAGCCATCCCAGCCATGCCTGCAAATGTCTCAGTAGCTGTGATTGGCCGTCTGAAGCATGTGACCAAGTCTTTATAAGTTCGAGGCAGCCGCAGCGGCGTCATTATGCTGCTTAGATTCAGGGACAGAGCACACATCAACGTGCTGGCTGCTGATTAGGGAAAGATAGGCAGGAAAAAACCATTTGTGTCCGGATAGAATTGAGGGACAGGTCGGAGTGTTTAGGCAGGGCGAGTTGTAGGCATTTTAGGGATAGAGTCTGCTGAATTATATAGGGTCAGTGTCTTCTACAAACTACAATCGATATTGCTGTGTGGGGGGTGGGGTCTGCACTCAATCCTGATCTACGATCTCTTCTCAATCCTGTTAGGGACAGAGTCTGCTGAATTTTAGGGAAACTGTGTTCTACAAACTACAATCGATATTGCTGTGTGGTGTGGGATTGGAGATAGGCAGGTGTCAGTGATCCACATCCATTTTTCTGTGTGTGAGCTGCAGTGAACACAATCTTTTTGGGCTGCAGTGAACACAATCTTTTTGGGCTGCAGTGAACACAATCTTTTTGGGCTGCAGTGAACACAATCTTTTTGGGCTGCAGTGAACACAATCTTTTTGGGGTGCAGTGAACAAAATCTTTTTGGGGTGCAGTGAACACAATCCTTTTTGGTGTGCAGTGAACACAATCTTTGTGGGGTGCAGTGAACAAAATCCTTTGTGGGGTGCAGTGAACACAATCTTTTTGGGGTGCAGTGAACAAAATCCTTTTTGGGGTGCAGTGAACAACATCCTTTTTGGGGTGCAGTGAACACAATCTTTTTGGGGTGCAGTGAACAAAATCCTTTGTGGGGTGCAGTGAACACAATCTTTTTGGGGTGCAGTGAACACAATCTTTTTGGGGTGGAGTGAACAACATCCTTTTTGGGGTGCAGTGAACAAAATCCTTTTTGGGGTGCAGTGAACAAAATCATTTTTGGGGTGCAGTGAACACAATCTTTTTGGGGTGCAGTGAACACAATCTTTGTGGGGTGCAGTGAACACAATCTTTTTGGGGTGGAGTGAACAACATCCTTTTTGGGGTGCAGTGAACAACATCCTTTTTGGGGTGCAGTGAACACAATCTTTTTGGGGTGCAGTGAACACAATCTTTGTGGGGTACAGTGAACAGAATCTTTGTGGGGTGCAGTGAACACAATCTTTGGGGGGTACAGTGAACACAATCTTTGTGAGGTGCAGTGAACACAATCTTTGTGGGGTGCAGTGAACACAATCATTGTGGGGTGCAGTGAACTCAATCTTTGTGGGGTACAGTGAACACAATCTCATACTGAAGGTTTGAGGGTGCTGCCTGTTCCATACTCCCCCTACTCCTCATCTAGCCTTTTAGGGGTACAAACAATAGTAATTGGGGCCTAGTGTGGTTGTGTACGTGTGATATACATACACTTTTTTGGGATCATATTTTCTATTCCGCTATTTAATCAAAAACCTTTGGGGATCAGTTAAATTGGGGGATAGTCTGTGTTGGTACGTGTGAGAGAGATCCACCTTTCCAAGTTGTTGGGGTTCATCTCATACTTCTGAAGGTTTGAGGGTGCTGCCTGTTCCATACTCCCCCTACTCCTAGCCTTTTAGGGGTACAAACAATAGTAATTGGGGCCTAGTGTGGTTGTGTACGTGTGATATACATACACTTTTTTGGGATCATATTTTCTATTCCGCTATTTAATCAAAAACCTTTGGGGATCAGTTAAATTGGGGGATAGTCTGTGTTGGTACGTGTGAGAGAGATCCACCTTTCCAAGTTGTTGGGGTTCATCTCATACTTCTGAAGGTTTGAGGGTGCTGCCTGTTCCATACTCCCCCTACTCCTAGCCTTTTAGGGGTACAAACAATAGTAATTGGGGCCTAGTGTGGTTGTGTACGTGTGATATACATACACTTTTTTGGGATCATATTTTCTATTCCGCTATTTAATCAAAAACCTCTGGGGATCAGTTAAATTGGGGGATAGTCTGTGTTGGTACGTGTGAGAGAGATCCACCTTTCCAAGTTGTTGGGGTTCATCTCATACTTCTGAAGGTTTGAGGGTGCTGCCTGTTCCATACTCCCCCTACTCCTAGCCTTTTAGGGGTACAAACAATAGTAATTGGGGCCTAGTGTGGTTGTGTACGTGTGATATACATACACTTTTTTGGGATCATATTTTCTATTCCGCTATTTAATCAAAAACCTTTGGGGATCAGTTAAATTGGGGGATAGTCTGTGTTGGTACGTGTGAGAGAGATCCACCTTTCCAAGTTGTTGGGGTTCATCTCATACTTCTGAAGGTTTGAGGGTGCTGCCTGTTCCATACTCCCCCTACTCCTAGCCTTTTAGGGGTACAAACAATAGTAATTGGGGCCTAGTGTGGTTGTGTACGTGTGATATACATACACTTTTTTGGGATCATATTTTCTATTCCGCTATTTAATCAAAAACCTCTGGGGATCAGTTAAATTGGGGGATAGTCTGTGTTGGTACGTGTGAGAGAGATCCACCTTTCCAAGTTGTTGGGGTTCATCTCATACTTCTGAAGGTTTGAGGGTGCTGCCTGTTCCATACTCCCCCTACTCCTAGCCTTTTAGGGGTACAAACAATAGTAATTGGGGCCTAGTGTGGTTGTGTACGTGTGATATACATACACTTTTTTGGGATCATATTTTCTATTCCGCTATTTAATCAAAAACCTTTGGGGATCAGTTAAATTGGGGGATAGTCTGTGTTGGTACGTGTGAGAGAGATCCACCTTTCCAAGTTGTTGGGGTTCATCTCATACTTCTGAAGGTTTGAGGGTGCTGCCTGTTCCATACTCCCCCTACTCCTAGCCTTTTAGGGGTACAAACAATAGTAATTGGGGCCTAGTGTGGTTGTGTACGTGTGATATACATACACTTTTTTGGGATCATATTTTCTATTCCGCTATTTAATCAAAAACCTTTGGGGATCAGTTAAATTGGGGGATAGTCTGTGTTGGTACGTGTGAGAGAGATCCACCTTTCCAAGTTGTTGGGGTTCATCTCATACTTCTGAAGGTTTGAGGGTGCTGCCTGTTCCATACTCCCCCTACTCCTAGCCTTTTAGGGGTACAAACAATAGTAATTGGGGCCTAGTGTGGTTGTGTACGTGTGATATACATACACTTTTTTGGGATCATATTTTCTATTCCGCTATTTAATCAAAAACCTTTGGGGATCAGTTAAATTGGGGGATAGTCTGTGTTGGTACGTGTGAGAGAGATCCACCTTTCCAAGTTGTTGAGGTTCATCTCATACTTCTGAAGGTTTGAGGGTGCTGCCTGTTCCATACTCCCCCTACTCCTAGCCTTTTAGGGGTACAAACAATAGTAATTGGGGCCTAGTGTGGTTGTGTACGTGTGATATACATACACTTTTTTGGGATCATATTTTCTATTCCGCTATTTAATCAAAAACCTTTGGGGATCAGTTAAATTGGGGGATAGTCTGTGTTGGTACGTGTGAGAGAGATCCACCTTTCCAAGTTGTTGGGGTTCATCTCATACTTCTGAAGGTTTGAGGGTGCTGCCTGTTCCATACTCCCCCTACTCCTAGCCTTTTAGGGGTACAAACAATAGTAATTGGGGCCTAGTGTGGTTGTGTACGTGCGAGATACATACACTTTTTTTGATCATATTTCCTATTCCGCTATTCAATAAAAACCTTTGAGGATCAATTGAATTGCGGGATAGTCTGTGTCGGTACGTGTGAGAGAGATCCACCTTTCCAAGTTGTTGGGGTTCATCTCATACTTCTGAAGGTTTGAGGGTGCTGCCTGTTCCATACCCCCCCTACTCCTCATCTAGCCTTTTAGGGGTACAAACAATAGTAATTGGGGCCTAGTGTGGTTGTGTACGTGCGAGATACATACACTTTTTTTGATCATATTTCCTATTCCGCTATTCAATAAAAACCTTTGAGGATCAATTGAATTGCGGGATAGTCTGTGTCGGTACGTGTGAGAGAGATCCACCTTTCCAAGTTGTTGGGGTTCATCTCATACTTCTGAAGGTTTGAGGGTGCTGCCTGTTCCATACCCCCCCTACTCCTCATCTAGCCTTTTAGGGGTACAAACAATAGTAATTGGGGCCTAGTGTGGTTGTGTACGTGCGAGATACATACACTTTTTTTGATCATATTTCCTATTCCGCTATTCAATAAAAACCTTTGAGGATCAATTGAATTGCGGGATAGTCTGTGTCGGTACGTGTGAGAGAGATCCACCTTTCCAAGTTGTTGGGGTTCATCTCATACTTCTGAAGGTTTGAGGGTGCTGCCTGTTCCATACCCCCCCTACTCCTCATCTAGCCTTTTAGGGGTACAAACAATAGTAATTGGGGCCTAGTGTGGTTGTGTACGTGCGAGATACATACACTTTTTTTGATCATATTTCCTATTCCGCTATTCAATAAAAACCTTTGAGGATCAATTGAATTGCGGGATAGTCTGTGTCGGTACGTGTGAGAGAGATCCACCTTTCCAAGTTGTTGGGGTTCATCTCATACTTCTGAAGGTTTGAGGGTGCTGCCTGTTCCATACCCCCCCTACTCCTCATCTAGCCTTTTAGGGGTACAAACAATAGTAATTGGGGCCTAGTGTGGTTGTGTACGTGCGAGATACATACACTTTTTTTGATCATATTTCCTATTCCGCTATTCAATAAAAACCTTTGAGGATCAATTGAATTGCGGGATAGTCTGTGTCGGTACGTGTGAGAGAGATCCACCTTTCCAAGTTGTTGGGGTTCATCTCATACTTCTGAAGGTTTGAGGGTGCTGCCTGTTCCATACCCCCCCTACTCCTCATCTAGCCTTTTAGGGGTACAAACAATAGTAATTGGGGCCTAGTGTGGTTGTGTACGTGCGAGATACATACACTTTTTTTGATCATATTTCCTATTCCGCTATTCAATAAAAACCTTTGAGGATCAATTGAATTGCGGGATAGTCTGTGTCGGTACGTGTGAGAGAGATCCACCTTTCCAAGTTGTTGGGGTTCATCTCATACTTCTGAAGGTTTGAGGGTGCTGCCTGTTCCATACCCCCCCTACTCCTCATCTAGCCTTTTAGGGGTACAAACAATAGTAATTGGGGCCTAGTGTGGTTGTGTACGTGCGAGATACATACACTTTTTTTGATCATATTTCCTATTCCGCTATTCAATAAAAACCTTTGAGGATCAATTGAATTGCGGGATAGTCTGTGTCGGTACGTGTGAGAGAGATCCACCTTTCCAAGTTGTTGGGGTTCATCTCATACTTCTGAAGGTTTGAGGGTGCTGCCTGTTCCATACCCCCCCTACTCCTCATCTAGCCTTTTAGGGGTACAAACAATAGTAATTGGGGCCTAGTGTGGTTGTGTACGTGCGAGATACATACACTTTTTTTGATCATATTTCCTATTCCGCTATTCAATAAAAACCTTTGAGGATCAATTGAATTGCGGGATAGTCTGTGTCGGTACGTGTGAGAGAGATCCACCTTTCCAAGTTGTTGGGGTTCATCTCATACTTCTGAAGGTTTGAGGGTGCTGCCTGTTCCATACTCCCCCTACTCCTCATCTAGCCTTTTAGGGGTACAAACAATAGTAATTGGGGCCTAGTGTGGTTGTGTACGTGTGATATACATACACTTTTTTTGGATCATATTTTCTATTCCGCTATTTAATTTAACTGGGCCTCCATGCGAGACCTGTGTGCCTTGTTGCGCTGTTTTGAGTACTCCACCAACATGGCCAGTGGCAATGACGCCGTTCTCAGCTTAACTATCCCACTTCTATGCCTCCTTGAAAAAACAATTCGGGCGATGATGGAAGAGGATGTGGCACAGGATGAGGAGGAGGAGGAGGATGAAGAGGTAACATTTCCAAGGCTTTCAGGGCAGTCATTCGCAAGGGGCTCCGAGGGTGGGTTCCTGCACACGCAAACGCCAGGGACGCCATTGTCCAGCAGGGGCACAGTTCTGGAGGATGAGGAGGATGAGGAGGAGGAGGAGCTGGAGGAGGAGATGGAACCATGTTCACAGCAGGGTGGCACCCAGGCCAGCTCATGGCCATCACTGGTGCGTGGCTGGGGGGATACAGAGGACACGGACCATACACCTCCCACAGAGGACAGCCTTTCGTTGCCTCTGGGCAGCCTGGCACACATGAGCGATTACATGCTGCAGTGTCTCCACAACGACCGCCGAGTTGCCCACATTCTAACTTGTGCTGATTACTGGGTGGCCACGCTGCTGGATCCCCGTTACAAGGACAACGTACCGTCCTTAATTCACTCACTGGAGCGCGATCGCAAGATGCGCGAGTACAAGCGCACGCTGGTAGACGCCATGCTGCTGGCATTCCCATCTGACAGCGGGGCCACAGTGGAAGCACAAGGCAGAGGAGGAGGAGGAGGAGGTCGCCAACGCAACCAGGGCACCGCCAGCACCTCAGAAGGCAGGGTTAGCATGGCCGAAATGTGGAAAAGCTTTGTCAGCACGCCACAACAAACAGCAGCACCAGCAGCTCAGATGGAACGTCTTAGCAGGAGGCAGCATTTTACCAACATGGTGGAGCAGTATGTGTGCACACGCCTACATGTAGTGAATGACGGGTCTGCCCCCTTCAACTTCTGGGTCTCCAAATTGGGCACATGGCCTGAGCTTGCCCTTTACGCCTTGGAGGTGCTGGCGTGCCCTGCAGCCAGTGTATTATCTGAACGGGTATTTAGCACGGCTGGGGGCGTTATAACAGACAAGCGCAGCCGCCTGTCCAGAGACAATGTGGACAAGCTCACGTTCATTAAAATGAACCAGGCATGGATCCCACGGGACTTTTCCGTACCTTATGCAGAATAGCAATGGATACCGACCTTACCCACCCATTGTTCCATTTTTGCTCTTTCTCACTCTTTTGGGGTGTACCCTCATTTAAAATTTGTGAAAAGAAGCAGTGTTGGCTACCTCGTCCTCCTCCTCAGGGCCAGATTAATGTAGGGGCTATTGGAGCTGCAGCTCCAGGCCCCTACCTTTTATATAGGCCCCGGGTTGGCCATATTCACTGTTACCGCTCTTCTGTCACTTGTAAACACAGAAGTCTGGCTTCTATGCTCGCTTCCCCAGGCAGCACCCTCAGAACCTCCCCACACAGCGTGAAGGCCGGACAAGGAGGGACAGTTGGCGATGCATGGATGTGTTTATGGGCTTCAGAGACAGCATCCCATGTTGAATTAGGCATGCATGGCTGCACCCTTCCTCCTCTGGGTGCATGGCAAGGCACGGCCCTAAGGCCCTTCAAAATCCTCAGCACCAAGCCCATGATGCTGTTAATCCGGCCCTGGTCCTCCTCCACCGCCGCTTCCACCTACACCGCCCATAGGTGTGCGCAGCCTATTGCATTAAGGTGTGCACCCCAAAGTTGAAATACACATGCATGTGTTTGCCAGCAGGGAGAGTAATGTATCGGGGCCATGTACCTGTAGGCAAGGAGAAATAGAGCAGAGCAGGTCCCAGGGAGATCTTTCCCATCTCCTCACTGGCAATGCTATGTGCCCTAGGTGATTAGGGTGTGCCCAGGCACACCCAGCACACCCTGTGCGCACGCCTATGTCACCGCCACATCCACCACCACCTTAACCTCCCTCCTACTCCATATGGGCCTCGTCCTTCAGAGATGAAGAAGAACATTGTTTTATTTTTCTGTTTTTTTTTGTTGTTTTAAGTTATTTCCCTATCCACATTTGTTTGCAGAGCACTTGCCATGCTCTTAATTACGTTTTGCTGCCATTTGCAGCACTCTAGCCCTTTCCTTTGGTGTTTTAGAGCCATTTTAGTGCCTTAAAGTTCGGGTCCCCATTGACTTCAATGGGGTTCGGTGTCCGGGAAAAGTTCGGTAAAAGTCCGGGACACGGACCCGGACTTTTTTTTAAAGTTCGGCCGAACCCGTCGAACACGGACATCTAGGTGTTCGCTCAACCCTACTAACGAGTCACATGACACCGGGGAGGAAAAATGGCTAATTGGCCCAGTTTGGACATTTTATCTTAGGGGTGTACTCACTTTTGTTGCCAGCGGTTTAGACATGAATGGCTGTGTGTTGAGTTATTTTGAAGGAACAGAAAATTTACACTGTTATACAAGCTGTACACTCACTACTTTACATTGTAGCAAAGTGTCATTTCTTCAGCGTTGTCACATGAAAAGATAGAATAAAATATTTGCAAAAATGTGAGGGGTGTACTCACTTTTGTGAGATACTGTACATATATTGTTAAAAAAAATGTATTGTTAAAAAAAATTACTCAATGTATGGTATATATATATATATATATATATATATATATATATATATATATATATATATATATATATATATATATACCATACAATGATTTTTATTTATTTAACAATATTACTGATATTTTTTACATAAAAGTTTTTTTCGTGTTGTATTTCTGCATTCGTAGTTCATGTGCACTCTTCCCTGCAGTCCACTTTTAATGCTTCGCTCAGTATGACCGCTAGGTGGAGCTGCGCCCACCTCCTCTTGCACCTAGGTATGGAACCTATTTTACTTCCGGACGCAGCGCGGCGCACTTCGGCTCTTTCCGCCCCCGCTCGGCTCTTTCCGCCCCCGCTCGGCTCTTTCCGGACACTGCACACATCTTCGGCCGCGCTCGTTCTTTTCCGTCACTGCTCGACGTCTCCCGCCCCCCTCCACTCCGACAGCTCTTCGGCCGCGTCCGGCAAAACTCGGCTATCTCCGGCGGCCTCCCCGGTAACGGTCGCTGTGAGTTTAAATGAGCCGGAGCCGCCCGTGTGACGTCCTGAGAGCAGCCGACAGGCAGAGAGGTCCCCGGAGCGGACGAGGGAGGCCGGAGGATGACGGTGCTGCAGGAACCCGTCCAGGTAACCCACCGGCCCGGCACAGCCGCATAATGCAGAGCCAGGCTTCGGGCCTAGTCATAGGGGGACAGGTGACAGGGGGACACCAGGGGCCCCGGGAGGGAGAGGGAGGCTGGGGCCCCGACTGGAGGAAGAATGACAGAACTGGGGGATACAAGACAACCAGGGGCCAGGGTATGCAGAGGCCCCTGTGGGAAGAAGGGCCCCTATGGAATGAAGGGGGCCCTGTAGGAAGTAGGGGGCCCCTTTGGGATAAAGTGATTGCTGGGGGGTCCTATAAAAAGACACTATGGAATGAAGGGGGCCCTATGGAATAAAGGGGTTGTATGGTATGTAGGGGGCTCTATAGGAAGGAGGACCCTATAGGATGAATGGGGTTGTATGGGGCCCTATAGAAAGGACCCTATGGGATGAAGGGGTCCTATAGGAAGGAGGACCCTATAGGATGAATGGGGCCCTATAGGAAGGACCCTATAAGATAAGCGGGTCCTATAGGATGAAGCGGCCCAAAGGAAGCAGCACTGTATGGGATGAAGGGGGTCCTATAGGAAGAAGGACCCTGTGAGATGAAGGGGGCCCTATAGAAAGGACCCCATGGAATGTAGGGGGCTCTATAAGGAGGTCCTTATAGGATGAAGGGGCTGTATGCGACCCTATAGGAAGGACACTATGGGATGAATGGGGTTGTATGGGGCCCTATAGGAATGACCCTATGGGATGAAGGGGTCCCATAGGAGGTCCTTATAGGATGAAGGGGCTGTATGCGACCCTATAGGAAGGACACTATGGGGTTGTATGGGGCCCTATTGGAAGGACCCTATGGGATGAAGGGGTCCCATAGGAGGTCCTTATAGGATGAAGGGGCTGTATGCGACCCTATAGGAAGGACACTATGGGATGAATGGGGTTGTATGGGGCCCTATAGGAAGGACCCTATGGGATGAAGGGCTCCCATAGGACCCCATTCATCTTATAGGGTCCTTCCTATATGACCCCCTTCATCCCATAGGACCCCATTCATTCCATAGGGTCCTTCCTATAGGGCCCCATACAACCCCACTCATCCCATAGTGTCCTTCCTATAGGGCCGCATACAGCCCCTTCATCCAATAAGGACCTCCTATGGGACCCCTTCATCCCATAGGGTCCTTCTTCCTATAGGACACCTTAATCCCATACAGTCCTCCTTCCTTTTGGGACCCCTTCATCTCATATGGTTCTTCTTCCTAAAGGAAGGAGGACTGTATGGGATAAAGGGGTCCTATAGGAAGAAGGACCCTATGGGACGAATGGGTTGTATGGAATGAAGAGGTTCTATTGGATGAAGGGGACCCTATGGGATGTAGGGGGCTCTATAAGAAGGAGCTCTCTATAGGATGAAGGGGCTGTATGCGTCCCTATAGAAAGGACACTATAGGTGGAAGGGGGCCCTATTGGAAGAAGGACCCTATGGGATGTAGGGGTTGTATGGAATGCAGGGGGTCCTATAGGAAGAAGGACCCTATGGAATGAAGGGGTTCTTTAGGATGAAGGGGGGCCCTATTGTAAGGAGGACCCTATGGGACGAAGGGGTTGTATGGAATGAAGGGGTTCTATAGGATGAAGGGGGGCCCTATTGTAAGGAGGACCCTATGGGACGAAGGGTTTGCATGGAATGAAGGGGTTCTATAGGATGAAGGGGGCCCTATTGGAAGAAGGACCCTATGGAATGAATGGGGTGTATGGGATGTAGGGGGCTCTATAAGAAGGAGGTCCCTATATGATGAAGGGGCTGTATGCAGCCCTATAGGAAGGACACTATGGGATGAAGGGGGCCCTATAGAAGGGACCCTATGGGATGAGGGGTTGTATGGAATCAAGGGGTCCCTATAGTAAGAAGAGGCCCTTATGGGATAAGGGGGGTTCTATAAGAAGGACCCTATGGAAAGAAGAGGCCCTATAGGATGAAGGAGTTGTAGGGGGCCCTATAGAAAGAAGAATCATATTGGAATAAAGGGGGCCCTAGAGGAAGAAGGAGCCCTTATTGGAGGCCCCATAGGAAGAAGTCATCTAAATAAACAAATCGGAGCAGTTTTAAAATTGATTTAACTACAAAATATAAAGTGTGTAAATATCCGGCTGCCAACATTCAGTGTGTTACCACTTCACACAAAACATAGAAAATCGGAGGAGGAGGATGATCCTATTTTTTTATTTTTATTCATAGGAAGAAGGACCCTATAGAATGAAGGGGCCCTTATGGGATAAAAGGGGTCCTATGGGATGAAGAGGTTGTATGGAATGAGGGGGTCCTATTGGAGGAGAAGGCCCATAGTACATGAGCTATATAATTGGGGGAAGCCATTAATCTCCTCTCCCCCCAGCATATTCATACTTGGCCATCGTTGGTCATCCTCTGCTCCATCATTGGGGTGACATTTCTGGGGAGTATCCCCTCCCCCCACCCACCCGCTCCTCCGAACTCCACCCAGTTAGTAGGGCATCTAGTCCCACATGAACGGAGGGAAGTAGTGACTTGTAGATCACAGAAAGTGTTTTTTTGAGAGCGTCATCCCAGAGAAGAACCTCCAAATCGTCCTCCAATTTAAATGAGGACCCGAATTGCGCTGCATAGGCATGTTGGAGTTACAGGAATCGGAAGAACGCATTAGGCAGTGTAAATTTTATTTTTCAACCTATCAAACGTAAATTGTGCACTCCAATCACAAATATCTGAAAGATATCAGATTCCTTTAGCAGCCCAAAGACCGGGGTCTGGTAAGGAATTAAATTCTGGTAGCATGGGATTGAACCAAAGCAGAGTTGATGGGGCCCTTTTACCCCTCACTATATTTGGCTTAGTAATGACAGCATGCCAGGCCTTAATAACTGCCCTCATAGCGGCTTTAAGGGGCGGGTGAGAGATTCTCAGACCCCTGTAGAGGAGATTACGGAGAGTCTCATAGGGTCCCGTACAAAGAACTAAATCCTCTGCATAGAGTGCTACCTTGTCTACAACGGAGCCCACCTGAATCCCAGCTACCTTTTCGGATGCCCTTTATGCCTTTGCCAACAGTTCCATGGCCAGTGCGAACAAGGCAGGGGAAAGAGGGCACCCCTGCCTTGTCCCTTTCTGGATCTGAAAGGGAGATAACTTTCTATTCAGCCTAATGCTAGCTACAGGGACTTTGTATAATATCTCGATCCACTTCCGAAAGAACGGACCGAAACAAAAAAGCTCTAACACCTGCATCAAGTAACCCCATTGGACTGTATCAAAAGCCTTTTTGATATCAAAGGCTACCAAGACTGCCGAGGATATACCCTGTGGATATTCACATCAGGGGATTTGCCAGGCATGAAGCTAGTTTGGTCAATGTTGATAATTGATGGTAACCCATGCATTATCCTGTTGGCTAGGGCTTTAGTGAGGATCTTTAGGTTGCAATTCAGAAGTGACATGGGTCTATAGGAAGATCATTGCATTATATCTTTGCCAGACTTGGGCAATAGCACAATATGTGTCTGATCTATACTATCTGGTAATTGTCCACCCTCCAAACAATGAGCATAAAGTTTTTGTAGCATAGGGCCATATGGGCTTTGTACCACTCTCCTGGCAGACCATCTGGCCCTGGGGATTTAAGATTGGAGAAGGATTGGATACCAGCCTCCATCTCCAAGAGTGATAGGAGTTTGTCAAGTACCTCCCTATACTCAGCAGAGAAAAGCGGAAAATGTATGTCTCCCAGGAAATCCAGCAGGGACCTATTTGGGTCCAGAGGGGAATCCTGATGCAGCATATTCCATATTGTAGAACTGATGAAATCCCCTTAGGATGCCCCCTGGGTCTGTAACCAAACCCCCCCCCCCCCCCCCCCCCGCAGGAGACTGTATCCCAGGAATCAGTTTGATAGGAATATTCTGCTACTAAATTGGCTAGCATTTTTATTGCCTAATTCAAACACTTTGGCAGCCAGGTACCAAGGAGGTGTAGTGGAGCCTGAGCTCCCTACTAATCTGCAACAGGCCCGAGAATTATTCAGGAGTCGGATCCTCTGCAAAAGCCATTGAGACCTCCCACTCGCGTTGTTCCAGTTAAGTGGTCTGTGAGGCAAAATCCGAGCACAGGGCTATAATAGAGGAAATGTATTAAACTCTAGCATGAGCTTTGCATGCCTCCCACACCACATCAAGGGAGGTGAAATCCTCATTGTTCTTCCAAAACTCAGACATTGTAGGAAATACCATTTCCTGAACCTTGGGGGCGCCAGTCTCCAACATCCTGGTTCTCGGCTCTTACCCAAAGATAAGTTCGAGAGGGGAGTGGTCTAAGACTTGCCGGGAGGTAGGCCAAGCACACACAGGAGAGGGCCGAGGCTGATCCAATCATTAAATCGATATGAGAACCTGATGAGAATAAATCTGGAGCCCCAGATGCTTCCACTGCCAAATTTCCGGAAGGACAGCTCTTAGTGGGGAAGCAAATTATCCAGAATAGCATTGAAGTCGAAGGAACAGGTGGGGTAGACATGCAGGCTCGGTAGACTGTTTCCAGCAAGAATGGCAGAGAATTGGGACCGGTGGCGTCGAGATGGCAGCGCGCCGCTGGAGTCTGAAGCCAACTGTTGCCGGATTACTGTGGCTGAATTGGCCATCCAGGAGAAATACATCCGCCTTGGCTCTCGTCCGGACATGCCGGACAAACTTACCTTTTGAAACCAAGCCCCCTTCTGTCATTGCTGCCGGGCCTCCACCACCACTCGGTCTTCCTTCCGCGTTTGCAGGCTCCTGCAATAGGCACAGCCGGGTTGTGATGACATCATTACCACGCAGGAGCCACAGTGCGCTGCATTTTACCGAATACTGCGTGCTAGAGTAGAGTGTCGATACGCATGTGCAGGTGAAGTCATCAGCTATTGCTGATGCGACTATCTCCTAAACTGTACACATTTGAGAGATTCTTTGTATCTACAGGTAATCTTGATTGTAAGCTTACCTGGAGGTACAAGTCCACTGTTTTTTGTTTTTTTTTTACCACTTTGGTGGGGAGGTCTGCTTTAACTCAAGACTGGCACTCTTGTTGCGTGGCTTTATGTGGCAACTAGCAATGGGCTGGACAAGCTTTCCAGAAGTTGGTCCACTTTACCATATTCCGATGTTTCAGGCCTTAGCCTAGAACCATTCCCAATCCTTGCGGTATAGGACATCTAGATTCTTCACATACTCCCTAGACAGCAGACCTGGAAGGCCACAGCTGGATCCCTCACATTGGCATCCTCTCCAGGCCAAGCCTGGGATGAAGGAAACTTCAGAATTTATATCCTCTTCCCCAGCCCACATCAGTGGCAATGAACCTTCTTGTAATTAGCCAGGGTAAAATAGATATTCATGACCTATAACATGGCATCTTCTTGCTCTCTGTGCCAGGGGACGCTCCTCAAAAGCAGGTTGACATAAACAATGTCTTAAACTTATTACAGAGATTAGATGATTTTTGGCCAATCTGGAAGGGTTTGGTTGAAGATGAGACATCACTGGTTAACCTTGTTGGATACTCCTGGTGGATCACCCCCACCCTTGCTGCAGAGTTGTACAAAGTGAATGCTGGAGCAATGTGAGTGGATGGGTTTTATAAACTTTGTCTTATGGTGGATGTAGATGTGAGATGGTTCTTGGCCAGTCTGGAAGGGCTTGGTGGGAACTGGAGATGTTTTGGCATGACTGACTGATTGCAAATACTGGATACTTCTCGCCAATTCCTCTTTTTGTTATTTTATTAGGAGAACACAGGAGGTATCTGGTTTCGCTGCCCATCCCATCTTACCCCTCATACACTGCAAAGCAGGCTTGATGAATCCCGGGTCGCCATGGCGATTAGAAATGGTGTCCTGGCACATGGGCTTTTTTCAGCCCACATAAGAGAAGGGGTTTTGTCATTGAAAATAAAGCTTTGTTAGAAAAAAACTGGCTCCAAACTTTTTTAGCTGGCTCCTAGATTCAAAGCAAATTTGTCAAGCCCTCCTGTAAAGGCAGAAATATGCGTTCATAAGCAAAACCAGTCTATGCTTTTATGACTTTCTATACTTTAAGGTGGATATAGACTCAAAATGATCAATCTGGAAGGTTTTGGCTGGAAATAATGTTGTCCCCTCCGAAGAGCTCGGCTGACAGATCACTGAAAATGGTGAATTGTTTTGTTTGATATCTCTGCCTGATTGCTATTTTCTTGGATGCTCCTCACCAACAAAGGCATGAAGATTCATGCTTGGGCAATGCAAGCCCATCTGTTTTTAACAGAAGCAACACTTCATGTAATGAGGAAGTCTTCATTATTGCCCACAGTCCAGGGTGTCTGTAGAGTGACTATTGCACTGGTGGAATCCTATATTGGTAGTTTTTTTTTTTTTTTTTTTTTATCCACCATTTTGATAACAGTGAAACAATATCTGTAATGTTTGCTGGGTTGGAAGGCTGTAACCCGTCTTCAGGGCAAAGATAAGTACAGTAAACTGTAACTAGACATATTTTTGGTCAGCTTGGTTAGATTCTATGGCCCTGCATAGAATCTCTTAAGATTCTACGCAGGGCCACAGTGATTGCCCTGAACACATTTGTAAGGACAACTGTAAACCTTGGTAAAGGATTGTGTGCAAACAGAATACATATAAAATCAAAGCAATGATCAATATTCCAGTAGCGCAAAAAGGGACATCAAACTCCTATCCCCAACCAAACAGTCAATTATGACTGACAATAAGCAAAGAACTGCAAATAAGCAAAGAACTTGGTAAAGGATTGTTTTCTGGCAACTGAATACCATCGAGGTACAGTAAATAAGCGATTGCATTCTCATGGGTGAAACGTGTGTCTGGTCAAAAAATTTGGAAAGAGATATCAAGTACCGTAGTTTGGAATCCATAGAGGTCCAACAACATTTGCCACTTGTACTCTGTGAAAACTGTTTAATAAAGCTTTATTCTTAAAAAAATAAAAAAAAGTATATAGATGACAGTAATGTAAGAATTTGAGTGGGATATGTAGGGGGAAGTTGGCTAGATTGGACAGGTGATTAGTAAAAAAGCAAAGGGGTACTATTAGTTTATAACCAAAAAAGTGGGCATATCTAGTATGACAAATGTGGAAGGTTAGATGTAAGGTTTGGTAATGGATGAGAATCACTGAGATACAAAATAGAGGCAAAACCTATGTTAGAGGGCTTAGGTTGGTAGCAGAGGTGAGCCGCAGGGGTGGACTGAAATTGGCAGCAGGAGCGGGCCAGAGGGCTGGCGGCAGGAGCAGACCAGAGGGCTGGCGGCAGGAGCAGACCAGAGGGCTGAGAATGGACAGATGGGTGAGGTGCTACAATTTGAAAAATGTTGATTAGTGTAGTAACTAGTTAGCAGCACAGGTTGAGATGGCTGGTTAAAAGGTGGAGAACTGATAAGGAATTTTGGAGGATGACCGAGAAGGAAGAAATGATTTGAGGGCTGATGGCAGAAGTGGAAGGGATGGGTGAGGGGGGTTTGACAGTGGAAATGGGAGAACCATGGTTGTGAGCAGAGAAGATACAACAGGGAAGATGATGCAGATGTAAGGGAGCATAGTGTATTGGTGTGCTGTGACTGGCATGATTGATAACAGATGAAACTATGGACTCCATGGATCAAGACCAAAACTAGTTGGGCAGAAGTTTCTAGGGATGCACCGATCCGATATTCGGATCGGATATCAGCGCCGATATGGCCATTTTAGATGGATCGGTAACATTGACCGATCCGGTTTTTGCTGAGTAACGGCTCAGCCATCCCTTACTAGGTGCAGTAGTAGTATGGGATGGGAGCCGCTTCTTCCTGTATAGGTCCGGCTCACAGGCGGAGTGATATCAGATGCACTCCGCCTGTGAATGGAGGAGCCGTACACATGAAGCAGCGGCTTTGCTCTGTACTGCAGCTGCTTGCTTTGTGTGTAGCTCCGTCTCGGTTCCGGTATCGGCAGTTTCTCAACGCCAGGTATCGGGTCCAAAAAAGTCGGATCGGCGCTTCCCTAGGCAGAACATTAAAGCAGCCATTTTGTTAATGAAAGATAAATATATGGATTAATATAAAATGACTTAAAAATAATTCATTTGATCGGTGACAGAGCTAACCCGACAACCCCACCCCCAAACACATAAGTAGGGACAAATGCTTTTACAGATGCATTATTAGAATGAAAAAATGACTTTTGAATCAAGACTAAAGGACAAGAGCAGCTGGGAGAATTGAAATTAGAAACCCTCTGACGTATTCCAAAGGTTTTCCCTCCCCAACATCAATCATTGAAAACTTTCACTACCATGTACATCTTCTTTCTGGATATAGGTGACCAATAATAATGCTTGCAAAGTGCCGCTTTACCAAGATGGCTAAGAAAAATCAGTATAGAAGGGTGCTGGACTTAAAGGAATCTTTTGAAATGAATGTGGAGATATCCATTTGTGTAGTTAACATGCCGGAACGGTGTACTGTTTTTTTAAGTAAAAGAACAAATAAGAGTCCTTGCATGGACATGTTAAGAAGAAGTGGAGAGGTTCAAGTGCCAAGTATGGTACTGGCTTCTTTTCAAAATGGTCAGGTTACAATAGCAAATACTACGTTGGGATTATCGGCCAATAGAAATATCCATGTTATTATATAGAGGAGTCTCCAAGAAAACTGGCCGTACACCAGTAGATTTTTGGTTTAAGACTGTTTTTTGTTTGATTTCTAATTAGTGGGGTCAGATCGATGTTGGTTTTTGATTGCAGTGAGGGAAAATGTTTTGAAGGTGCAGGATGGAAATCTTTTCTCCAATAAATCAAGTTCTAACGGTCAATTTGGTGTTTGTTGGGAAGGTCCATTCAATTCAAATGTGAATTCCAAGTTTCAACCCTGTCCCTGACTTTCTCCTTTGTCCAGTACCGATTGGTCCTTTTTCAGGACAAAACAACACTCTGTTCATTTGCCCAGTTACTGTGAGCCCAGCTTCTCATTTACAACCCACCTCATCCAGGGAGCGTGTCGTCATAGAGGCTGGGCTCCCAGTACACCAGAACTCGGCGGCACTTGCGTGTCATTACATAGGTGCTGCTTAGTCCTGGTAGTTCGCCCAATGCGGCTGGAAGAGGAGACCTCCCCAGATCAACTCGAAGGTTTTAAAGAGGATCGTCATTGCACCTGAGCACCACAAAACAAAAACACTATTTAAATCATTTTTAATATTGAAAGCAAATCCCCCCTTCCTCCCCCATCCATCCATGTCTCCATGGTTTATTTGGTTAAAGTGGTTGTAAACCTGAAAAAAAAAAAAAAATGTATGCATCGCAAACTAGCTCATTATGTATTACTTACCTTAGAACGAAGCCCTGACACTGACCCCCGCACACCACTGTGGGAGCTGACATGATCCCTCTGCGTCTCTTCCGGGTTCGGCGGCTCTGGCGCTGTGATTGGCTGATGACGTCACTCGCGCGCATGCACGCGGGAGTCATTTTCCGGCAAGCTCCTGGCATGGAAAGCAAAGGTCCGCCGGACCTTCAGAGCGCATGCGCCGCTTGCGTGAGCGACTGCATGCAGTGCAAATATCTCCTAAACCGTGCCGGTTTAGGAGATATTAATTATACCTACAGGTAAGCCTTATTATAGGCTTACCTGTAGTTAAGTGTCAAAAAGCGGTATACTACCGCTTTAAGAAATCACTTTGAAAAATACCCCTCTAGCATTTCTGGCCATGGCCATCTTGAGTAAGGACAGATGATTTGTTTAGCATTTACTTACTGGAATCCATCTGCCCTTGGCTCAAGCATGCAGGCAGAAGAGTGTGCTTAGCGGAGTAAATCCCCTTCACTCCTGAAGACTCCTGGGATGTATGACATCATTTGCCTAGGCAGGAAACCAGGAAGTAACTGAAGAAATGTAAAAATAGTTTAAAACAAGTAAATATAATATACTTTCCTATCGATTTTACTAATGTTAGCAGCGTAAGAATTCAAAATATTGTTAATTGTTCCACTTTAAAGGTAGGGTTAAAAAAAAAAATTACCAGAAATGGACTTGGGGGATGGCAGATCAGAGGTCATATGCCTGGAGGACCGCTAAAGTATCTCTAATGGTTAGATGGGGGAAAAACCAGACTGGACCAATATACAATATGACATTGTGCAACTTCACTGGATAGAGATCGGGCTCGGGTAAGTATTGGAGGGTTGCTGCACACAGAAGGAATTTTTCTCTTCATGCATAGAATGCATTAAGAGAAAAAACCTTCTGACTTTACAACCACTTTAAGGTTTTGCACCTTAATGCATTCTATGCATTTACCTGAGCCCGATCCAGCTGTGTGCACAGCGAGATGCTCTAGCCGCTGTCACTCGCCTCATTGGACAGATTGATGGCTCACGCTGCTGTCGATCAAAAGCTGTGACTCAAGGGGCAGGGCCAAGTCCTGCTGTCTGTCAATGGATGCAACAGCAGGACTCAAGAGGGAGCCTGCACAGATGCCCCCATGGAAAGCTGCTTCCCGTGGGGGCACCCCATGAAGAGGAGGGGCTTGGAGCACTGGCGGGGGACCCCTAAAGAAAAGCATCATTGCTGCTCTGTGCAAATTTATAGCTGAGCAGGTAAGGCATCATTGCTGCTCTGTTCAAATTTATAGCACAGAGCAGGTAAGGCATCATTGCTACGCTGTGCAAATTTATTGCACAGAGCAGGTAAGTATAGGCATGCTGGTTTAAAAAAAAAAAAAATGTTTACAGCCACTTTAAGTGTACACCTGTGCAGATACACAAACACCCGTACACAGGTGTTCTGTTCATCCTCATGCAGGCAGTCCCATTCATGTCTATTGGAATACAGCGGCTGCATGTACACAATGGCAGCACCAACAATTGATTTGTGTAAAGGGCACAGATCTGCCAGCAGCTGTACACACACACCGTGTGCATGGGGATAGTTTCTCCTCTGACGGCTGCCTGTGTAAATGGGCCCTTATTGATCAGATTATGTCTAACCTGTATGGTTAGCTTCAATCCCGAAGTCAGCAGTCATTCCTATTCTTTAAGAGTTGACTTTGATCAATTGCTAAGTGCACTTTTGAAAAGAGAGGGAAAACCCCTTTCATTTCCATTTTTTCTCAAAGCCTTCCACTTTTGCTGCACAGTTTGGCTGGCATGTAGGTGTGAGGAAAAATAAAGGCAACTAGAGTGGAAAAGAGGAAAGTCATATACTGAATACTATCATTACGAGTGCCAACCATGTATAGTAGCCAAAGACTGTAATCTAAAACTTTTGATTACTACCCCTTCCTTCACTTTCATTTTCCTTGGTGCAAATAGCAAAAATGCAAAACTCAGCTGTACTTCAGAAATATGAATTTAAATTCAGGGTTCTAGATGTAATCGCACTGTGCAGGATTGAGCGGATGTGCAGTCAGTGTTTTCTTGGAGATCTTCAATCGTCACCTTACCTGAGCTTCACTAATTGGAGCGCTCTAGCTTGGACTCAGTGGGGGCCACATCGGACTGCTGCAATAAAGCTGGCCATACACTAGCTGAAAAATCATTTGAAAATCTGTCATTTGTTCCGATCGTTGGTTTTTCGTCCAGTTAATGGGAACAAATAGAAAATCGTTTTTCACCTTTCAGAGCCGAAAAATCGAAGGAACAGCCGAACAAACGATAAATTGAAAGGTTTGTGTTTTCCAGCTGAACTGTTTGCACTAGGCATTTGTGACAAACTGAACGCAAAACGTCCATTGAACGATTTATCGTTCGAAATTCGGTCATTACATGATGGCACGATCGTCTGCTCTCACGGCCGATTTTTCGTTTTTTGTTTTTTTTTTAAATGAGTTTGAACAATTTTTCGGCTAGTGTATGGCCAGCTATAGTCTTTGCACAAAATTCAGTGCTCTGTCCACAGGTATGTATAAAGCCGCTGAAGATTAATTTGTCTGTGTGATTAATTTTAGAACCCTCAATTATAATGTTGTTTTTTTTTTTTTTTTTGGAATGTGCAGTTGGGCTTTAAAGCTAAGGTTAGAGTATGATATTTCTTACATATATACATTGGTCCAGCTTGGACCAAGGTAAGTGTGCGTATTCCATACCTGGGGAGCTGCTGTTGAAGCTGACAACCACTGCAGGAGTCGGCACCACAATGTTGATCACTGCAGTCTTCTGGGTCCTGTGCCAAGCGACTTCCCTTCTGCATAGTGAACCGGGAAGGGGGGGGGCTCACTCGGATCTCTGCTATTCAGAAATCGCCTTGTATTTTTTTTTTTTTTTAATTGATGCAATCTGTTCTCTGGATGAGGTGGCGATTTGTGATGTCATCACTCCCTCTATCTCATCCAATCATAGACCTCTTTATTAAACAAGAAGTCATTTTATGAATAGAGGCACAGCTTGTGGTCACTATGCAGATGGGAAGCCGCTGGTCACAGGACCTAGAAGATTGCAGCGATCACTGTAGTAGAGCCGTCTACTACAGTGATTGTCCCCTTCCACAGCGGTCCCTCAGTTGTGAGAGATGCATTCTTACACCGGTCCAAGCTGGACCAATAGAACTATGCAATGAAGGACACCTGGGTTTCCTCAAAATAACTGAACTGACATTCAATTTCTTTTGTTTCTCCAGGCTGCTATATGGCAAGCACTGAACCACTACGCATACCGAGATGCCGTATTCTTGGCAGAAAGACTTTATGCAGAAGGTATGTGATTTCATCCTTGTAGACGCAGATACATGGAATCAAGTGGAAGAGTTAATGAGTGTGTCCATTCCTGATGCCAATAGCTGAATGTTTGCATTTCTTTATTGGGCGCTCTCATTACTGCTATCCTGAAAATCACTAAACCTATTTGATATCAATGCTAAGCCATGCCAGGACTATCACACTGCATAACTACAGATTGTTACTAACACCTAGGAAGTTATGAATACATACTATAGCATTTTGGTTTTCTATTGTTTTCACCTTGCAACAATGGTGTGGTTGCATAGCCCTGCCTGTTGACTGTTAGGCAGACCACAGGTTGCAGGAAAGAAATTCGCTTTATTCCCTCTTGTGAAGCTGTTGTGTTCTCCCGTTCGTGGGGGGGGGGGGGGGGACACTGGGGCGCTAGCCCGACCAGCAGAATACAGTAATTATTGCTACTGGCTATTGCCGCTGGTAGTAATCGCATGACGAAAATCCGGTATGTTGGTTGTACCCAAATCAATCGATAGATCAAGTTGGGTAGTCAGGCTGCACATAGATGTTTTGTGTTTCGGCTGATCCCTGCTGAATTGGCGAAGATTTGAGCCATCTATATATGGCTGACTTAAAATAGTACGTTTCACAAACTTTGATTGTTATTGGTCAAATTACCTTGACCTTAGCTAAAAAGTTACAGTACATTGCTGAAGTTTAGAAATCTCATGGTTCCTCCTTACCACTATGCTAGTCTTCAGATTGATCCCTCTGAATGCCCTCTAGGGCTCAGGTCCAGGATGTAAGTGGGGCCTAAACTTCTGGCTCGGTTTAGATTAAACCCCAAATACTTTCATTTAACTGTCAAATGACATGGCCCTTGTAAAGTTTTGGCACTTTTAGACAAGGGTAGATTCACTTTATAGTGGTTCTAAAATAAACATGAATGCATTCTCTGCATTAAGATAAGCAATTCCCCATTACTTATCCTTCCCATTTCTGTTCCTAAACCCTTACCTGACTCCTCTCACCAATCCAGCGCAGCCCTGGCTGCAGGACTGCTCCCCGCTCTTCCTGGTTTCACAGGAGATACTGAGGGCAGTGGGTGCCAAAGGCTCCTTTCAGTCAAACGCCTTTGAGGAGTGAGAGGGGGTGGGGCTTACCGACATTGTGTGTCAATAGACGCACATTGCCTGCTTCGGGAGCACGTACGGGTATCTCCATAGCGCCCAACTTGCTAAGGGGGCACTTGGAGGAGAGGAAGAGCTGACCGTGCCAACCAGGGACCGCCAAAGAGAAGGTATGGGACTGTTCTGTACAATATCGTTGCACAGAGGAGGTAAGTATAGCCTTATTTTTTTTTTTTTTTTTTTTAAAGACAAAAGTGGCTTTAGTATCACTTTAAATTTATAGGTTATTTTGCGCTATTCCTCCTTAGGGTAAAGATATTCTAATAGAAGATACAGCTTTACCTTGGGGGGGGGGGGGGGAGATCCTACAAATTCCTGAAATGTAGGTGTAATGTTTTGGTCATTCAACAAATAAGGAAAATTCAAGGGGTCTTAAAGAGGTTGTAAACCCTCTCCTATAACTTTAATAAGGCTTACCTATAGGTACTGTAAATATCTCCTAAACTTGCACCATTTAGGAGAGATTTGTTTTTAATGCAGCCGATGACGTCATCGGCGCATGTGCTCTGAAGGAACGGCCACCCGTGCTGTTCCTTCAGAGCCCTGTGCCGTGTACGGCGGCTCCCGCGCGCATGCGCCGGAGTGATCTAATCGCACCTCCGACCAATCAGATGAGATGGCCGGAGGACGCGAAACAGGAAGCATTATGGCCGAACATGTCGGCCACGTCTCTGCTGAGCGGGCGGCACTGCCGGGGCTTCATTCTAAGGTAATTATTTCATAATGAGATAGTATGTGATGCATACTAGCTCATTATGTCTGTCTTACAGGTTTTTTTTTTTTTTTTTTTTTTTTCATTTTTTGGTGAGGGTTTACTTCCTCTTTAATCTTCTGGACAAACTATAAGTGGCCATGTCATAGATCTAAAGACAAACTCCACCGGACCCTCTAAATATGATGTACATTATCTCATAACCCGATACGGTTGTCTTGCACCATTATAGTTATTTGTGCTACTGAAGCTGGACTATGTCATATCACATTACTGCCGTTATCCTTACAACTCCACTCTTGCATTATGTGTTCATAGACAGTACTACTTTTTGGCGTCATGTATAAATGCTGTTGTATGCCCGGTTCATCGCTATATCTGTTTATCTCCTGTTCTTACTATATTTCTTCAATAAAATAAGATTGAACTAAATGATGTACATTCTGACTTGGTATTATTTTTCTCAACCCCGAGCCTGCTTCTTGGAAAAAAGTCGGCATCGCCACTTCCTATAGTTTTCCTGATAAAGCCTTGCTGGTATGTATGGCTGAGCTGAACAAGCAAGCCACTAAGGCTCCTTTCACACACTCCGTCCGTTGGACGGAGTCCGTTTTTCTCAGCGGGGGATCGAGCTGCCGATCCCCCGCTGAGCAGCAGGAGGACAGCTGTGTCTCCGCGCTGTGTGCGGAGACACAGCTGACAGTTCCCCATGCATCTCTATGGGGGAAATCAGATGTCAACGGACCGTCAGTCCGTTCTCACCCGATCCCATCTGATCCGATCCGCTGGATGGATGGAAAATAGGGATTCCATCCGTCCAGATTTGACGGATCGGGTCGGGTCAGATGTCAGTGGACATGTCTCCGCTGACATCCGATGCCCCATAGGAATGCATGGGGGGACCGTTCAGATCCGCCAAAAAAACGGACAGGCGGATCTGAACGGTCCGCCTGTGTGAAAGGGGCCTAACTCTTTCTCCTTTGCTAGGGGGTGTTGGGTCATGGCTGCACATTTGACTGTTTAATATCTGAGGGAGGACTAGAAGTGACTAAAAATGTTTGAGTGTTGCTTTATTAAAGAAGAAAGTGCTTTCATGATCAGGCTTCCACTGGTCATATGACTAATGGCATAACATTTGATGTGTGGTCTCTGCTGATGATGTAGGGTAATCCTTTGGATGTTGAAATTGATTATAATTGAATAATTGATTTATTTATTGCAGTCCATTCAGAAGAGGCACTGTTTCTACTAGCTACATGTTACTACCGCTCAGGAAAGGCTTACAAGGCTTACCGTCTCCTGAAAACCCACAGCTGTGCCACCCCACAATGTAAATATCTTCTTGCTAAATGCTGCGTGGACCTTAGCAAGTAAGTGGATTTTCTGCCCAGATGAATGCCTTGGTTCTTTTCATTTTGTTGGCTATACACTAAGCAACGTTTTAGCCAGCTTTCATAGGTCAGAAAAATGGAATGGATCCACTGGAACTACTACCAGTCTTGCCATGTAGGTTTTTAAAAAAAAAAATTAACTTGTTGGTGCTAAGCTGCCCATAATCACACCCGTGCTTTGACCATGCAGAAATCAGTAGCAGGTTTACTTTACTGATTCCCCCTCTCCAGCACAGCTTACTTTTTTTTGACTCTCTGCCATTTCATTCAGCCATTAGGAGTAAAGAAATTTTATGATACAATACTTCTGGGTATGGAAAACATGTGACTCACTTCATGTGCTGGTGCTTGGCGATTGACCCAGTGAAATCACATGGAGCGTGTGCAAATTGGCGCTTATATCGGGGAGTGGGGGAAAGGGGAAGATGTGTGAGAATAGGGGGCCATTAAAGGGAATGGCCAAAGCAAATGTTTGTTAATGCATTTGATTAAGCGTGATTGCAGCTGCTTAAAAATTGCTTTGTGTATGGTCAGAATTTGGACGTCATGATCAGAACTGTCTGAAATGTTATACTTCGCCTTTAGTGTCTGGTCACCTCTTTTTTGTTTTTAGTTTAGTAGATATTAATGGTACATACAGGTAAGACTTGCAGGTGCATCTCCTAAAATTTAGAAAATCATCAAAAAGTAAAATTTTATTTCAGTAATTCAATTCAAAAAGTGAAACTCCTATATTCTATATAGATGCGTTCCACACACAGTGATATATCTCAAGCATTTCTTTCTTAATTTTGATGATTGACTTGCAGCTAGTGAAAACCCAAAATTCAGTATCTCAGAAAATTGGAATAATACATAAAACCATTTAAAAAGAAAAAAGGATTTTTAATACTTTTCAGTAAGACAACATTTCTGTGTGTCTATGTGCAGTATAGTCAAAAGCCATGTCATCTGCTGGTGTTGGTCCACTGTGTTTTATCAAGTCCAAAGTCAGCCCACCTTCTACCAGGAAATTCTAGAGTCTTTCATGCTTCCCTCTGCTGACCAGCTTTATGGAGATGCTGATTTAATTTTTTCAGCAGGAATTGGCACATGCCCGCACTGCTAAAAGTACCAATACCTGGTTTAATGATCAAGCAAATTCGCCTGACCTAAATCTTATAGGGAATCTGGAGTATTGTCAAGAGAAAAATGAGACCGGAGACCCAACAAAGCAGATGAGCTGAAGGCTGCTATCCAAGCAACCTGGGCTTCCATAACACCTCAATGATAGAAATCCAAAAGTGTGACCCCACACAAAGCAATAGTTGAAATCAATAAATTCCTTTATTCCTTGTAGGTGAATTCATACAGACAGTGCAAAGACAGATATGTCAGGTTGACGCGTGAAACGCGTCAACCTGACATGTCTGTCTTTGCACTGTCTGTATGAATTCACCTACAAGGAATAAAGGAATTTATTGATTTCAACTATTGCTTTGTGTGCGGTCACACTTTTGGATTTCTATCATTTCGGACAACGGATCTGACCTGCACCAGGCTTAACTACCACACCTGAGCGGCTTTTCCCTCCTTCACTTCCATAACACCTCAGCAGTGCCACAGGCTGATCGCCTCCATGCCACGCCGCATTGATGCAGTAATTCATGCAAAAGGAGCCCCAACCAGGTATTGAGTGCATACTATACTGTACATGGACATACTTTTCAGTAGGCCAACATTTTATTTCTGTTGTAAAATTTTATTTTGTTTGATATTCTAATTTTGAGATGAACCTGTATTAGCTTACCTTTTTATGTACAAGTTTAAACAAGAGTTTACCGCTGTAAAGCAGAACTTCCATGCAAAATTAAGGGTCTGCTTTTCTGTTAGTAACCCGTCCCAAACTGAAAGTATTTAAAAAAAGTTAAAAGTAAGGGCTTGTTCACACTATATCTGATGAACTGCATTTTTCTGTACACCATCACACATGTATAGTGTGAGCAGGGACTTATAGAAAATATTATGTATGTGTGCTGTTCACACCATACATGTTGCATGATGTGCACAAAAACACAGCACACCGTATATTGCGTGAACAAGCCCTAAAACCTTTACACAAAAAAACTTGTTCCTGGCTTCCGATACTTCCGGGAGGAGCAGGTGATGTCTGTGCTCCTCCCAGGAAAGGTGATTGCTCCAAACTTGAGATTTTTTACCCCCCCCCCCTCCCCCGCTTTCCCTGGAGGCAGCGGTGACATCACACACACCTCTGGGGAAGCACCATGCCAGGGATGAGGTAAGTAAATTATTTTCGCTCTTTCGTTCATTGATGGGCACAGCTCCTGATACTTCTTAACCGTTGGGTTATACTGCCCCCTACAGGAGTAGTACATTAGGCAGGAAAAAGCCTGACTATGCCTATGGGCAATCCCAGTGGGTATACACCCACTCTCGAATATAGGCACTCAGTTATTTTTTTCTGCCTAGTCGGGAGTAAGGACCTCGTTCCCTGCTGGGATCTTTGGTCCTGGCATTTATTTATTTTTTGAATGGAATTTTTTCCTATCTTTTGTTTTGTTCCTGTGAGAATCTATAGTCAATTGCCGGACTGGGCGACGGACTTGGTAATCTAGATCCAGAGGGTCCCCCCCAAGTCTGGCCAGCGAGCACGTGCAGACCATTTGAAAATATTCTGGAGGTTTCCCTGCTTGCGCTGCCCGGAAGGTGGCCTTTTTTGGTGGCTATCACCTCTGCGCGCAGGGTGTCGGAACTTGCAGCGTTATCCTGTCGTTCACCTTAGTCGCGATTTACAAGGATAAGGTGGTGCTTCGCCCCTGTCCACTTCAGCGACCATTTCCAGATGGATCAGACAGACAGGAGTACAGGCCTATTGCATCAGGGGTCAGGTTCCTCCTTTCCCTGTCAAGGCGCACTCTACTAGGGCGCTTAGTGCCTCCTGGGCCTTCCATCATCAAGCGTCAGTGACGTAGGTTTGCAAGCCGCCACCTGGTTGTTGGTGCACACTTTTACAAAAAAATTTTATAAAGTGGATATGTTACCATGTGCAGGTGCTTCTTTTGGCTGCTGCTTGGAGGACCGGATTCTCTTTGAGGGTGTATTGTTTTTTTTTTTTTTTTTTTTTTTTTCAGGCCAGCTTCAATTGTTTATGGTTGAGCTCCATGTTACCTGGTTGGCTATGGTTAACCTTGGGAATGTTTTTCTGCTTTTTTCACACCTATCATGTTTTAACGCTGCTTTGGGGCGCCCCAGTAGTTAAGGAGCTCTGTCCATCAATAAACGAAAGAGAAAATTATCTTTTTGACTTACCGTAAAATCCATTTCTTTGATGTTCATTGACGGACACAGCACTCACCCCTCTGTGGAGTTGGCTTACTTCTGACACTGCTTGTAACAAAACTGAGTGCCTATAGCTGAGAGTGGGTGTATACCCCCCGGGACTGCCCATTGGCGTAGTCAAGCTTTTTCCTGCCTAGTGTCCTACTGCTGTAGGGGGCAGTATAACCCAATTGTTAATAAGAATCCGCTGTATCCGTAAATGAACATCAGAGAAATGGATTTTACTGTAAGTCAGCAATCCCATTTTTCTTTATTTCTGTTTTTTGTTTTTCTTTAGTACATAGGCTATTTGTTTTCCGTCTGTGTACATCCTTATATCTCTGCTGAATCTCTGTCACTACCTCCTGTGTGTTTATCATAGATTTTGTTTTGTTTTTTTCTGTCCATCCTTGTATCTTCTCCCAATCACTGGCATGTCCCTTTGGGTCCGCTTGTCTTGTTAGCCTGTTCATCTTTGTCTCCGCTCCCCTTGCAGGCTGGCAGAGGGTGAACAGATCCTGTCAGGCGGTGTACTAAATAAACAGAAGAGCCAGGAGGAGATAGTTACGGAGTTTGGTGACTCAGCCTGCTTTACACTGTCGCTGCTCGGCCATGTATATTGGTAAGCTAGGACCATTTTATTTTGTGTTTTTCTTCTTGCTCAGCCACGGGGCTTTCTTATTCTGATAAGTGAAACATTCCAATGAAGTTCTGGACTTGGCTCTTCCCTCTTGTCCAAAACTTGAGGGATATTGTACACTGCTACTGTAAATTTATAAAGATTTTACTTTTCACTGAGGTTTTTTTCCCTAACTGTATAAAGGGATGAGCTTTCATAGTGAGTGCAGTAATAAAGGTCACAAATCCCAGTGGTAAATCCCCATCCCTTTAAGAGTGTCACACTAGCAATTCAGGGGCAAAATTACAGTTTCTTTAAGTCTCATCCCCAACTCAAATACACACCTTCCAGCACTGCATTGCAGGTGCTTTAAAATGCTTTCTATAAGCCAAATGTTGAATGGCTTGGAGCTCACTTTGAGGCAATATCATCCTCTCTCTCAGGTGACAGTGTTCTGGCCTGACGATTGACCACTCAGGCCTGAGCACTGCATCATAGAAAGCAGTCATGTTCTTACCCCCCCCCCCCCCCCACCTAGAAGCACAGGGTATTTTGCAATAGCTGCGATAGAAGGAGCAGTGGGGGAGTGCTGTGAAAATAAGTGGGTCCGTTGGAGGACTTTGCAGCTTCAGGATAAAAAGTATTTTCAATGTAACAATCTTTAACCCCTTGATGCTGACAGTACACACACGCGGCCTCATTGGACTGGACTTTTTTCTCTGGGGCCGCATATATGTGTATCTGTCTTTTTGCTGGTAGTGTGCCGCACAGTGTGCTCCCAGCACAGAGACCCCGAGTCTCAGCAAGAGTGCTCGGTCCCGATCATTAGAACTCTCAATTCCGGGTCACCTGATTGCTGGGATAGCCTCTGATTTGTTTGATCTAGGACAGTGCTAGGGTTAGTGTTTTGGGTAAAGTAAGGCTCAAAAGTCAGGGTCAGTATATTTTGGCCAAAATTAAAAAAAAAAAAAATAGATTTAAATTGGTGTGTTTTAGGTAGGATTAAAAAAAAGCAAAATGCGCATTGTTTCTGAGCTGTACTACGGGTACAAACCACCACTAACCTACACACGTGGTATTACTGCGATCATCGGGAGCAGGAGAATTTATTTTGGGGTGTTCTTTAGTGGTAGGTTATGGTAGTAACAAAAAATATACAGCTAAATTTGTTTATTTTATTTTTTTTTACTATATCCCTTGTCACAGGATTTAATTGACAGCAGCAGGAGCCAATGGCTGTTGCTGCTGCTTTCAGTCTGCCCTGTGAGGAGGGAGAAAGTGGAGAGAGCCGCTGCTCTCGGGCACAGCACTGGATTGAGTTCAGACTCCGTGTAAGGGGGGAGCTTTTTTTTGTACCTCAATGCAGAGAATTCACCAAGGTAAAAAACCTTCTGCCTTTAGAACCACTTAAAGTATTGGAGGAGAGTTTGCTACCCCTTATAATAAACCCACACGTTACATCTAGATCTTCCACAGACAGGGAGATTATCTGTCCATCCTTGGATGATTTACACAAGAACGAATCTTGCACACATACTGTATGCATGAAATACACTTTGTTTTTACTGTTCTTCCTCTCCAGCAAAACAGATCGTTTGGCCAAAGCATCAGAATGTTACCAAAAGAGCCTTAGTTTAAATCCCTTTCTGTGGTCCCCTTTTGAATCATTATGTGAAATAGGTAAGTCTTACTTTCACATATCAACTAAGTGGAAAGATTGTATTGTATGTTTAAATATTGACATCCCAATCTGATACATATAACATTTTTAGAATTGAAATATTTTGTAGTGAGCACTTGCATCACACATTGGGCAGGCTGGAAACAAAAGTAGCTGCCTTCTCCAGCTAAATCTACAGCTGTGTATTAAAAAAAGCCATGAAGGAAGAATACATGGTCTGCAGAGGGAGGTGGCATGCAGCTCCTACTGCCTTCTAGCAGAACTGTATGTGAATACAGCTGGCTATAGCCTCTGAAATTAGGCTGGTTCACCAGGGACCGGCCACATTTCAGTCAGTGCGTGACCATTTTCACTCAATGGAAGTCTATTAAAGTTTGATTACTATTGAAGGGACAAGCTGCAAATCGGCTGTTCATCAGCAGCTGCTGATTGATTTCTATAGATGAATACACACTATACAATTTTTTCTTAAGTTTTTTTTTTTTTTTTTTGTTTTTTTTCCTTCAGATTTACCAAAACCATATAATATGAGGTCCGACCTAAACACTTTCAGTTTGTATGTAATCAGGTAGTCCCTTGCACTCCATAGTTGAAGGTAAATTTAAAGGAAATCGAATACCCTTTAAATCCAGCTTAACAGTGCCTAGAGAGTGCAACATCAGGCTCACTTCTGCATAGAAACCAATCGGCTTCCAGGTTTATTGCCAAAGCTTAAAACAGAGTTCTGACCCAGAAATAAAATAAGGTCAGTAGCTACAAGTACTGTAGCTGCTGATGTTTATTATTAGGACACTTGCCTGTTCTGGAATCCAGCCATGTCGGCAACCCAGCCGATGCCTTTATTGGCTGTCATGTGCTGCCGCCGCCACTGCCGGGGAGGGAACCTTGTGGCTTCACGGCTGGTTACCTACTGTGCATGCGCGAAGCACACTGCACAATCTGATTGTTGCGGCAGCTGGCAAAGGTGGAGGAGGGGCTGGGCTTTTGACATACCTCACCGCGACTGAGTCCACCAGAAGTAGGGATGGGTACCTGTTAGAAACGGGTATCGCTCCCCCGAAAGTGGCACCGGAGGGGGGAGCAAACATAAGCGCAAGTTCCATTTTTTGGGTGGAACTCCGCTTTAATTGAACAAACTGAGGTTAGAAGCTGATTAGCTTCTATGCTTAAGTGAGCCTAAGTTTGCACTCTCCAACAGGGGCGGACTGACAACTCGTAGGGCCCCCGGGCAATCAGATTATGGCCCCCCTGTGTCCCCACTCAAGCCCCACCTACAAATTGCAGCTCAGCTACATAGAGGGAGCATTTAATTATCTACAGCAGCATAGCCTGCATTGAAGTTCCCAGCTTCTTTCCACTGGGCACTTCCAGGTTTAATGGTGGCAGCCATCTTTCGACGCCATGTGTATTCATATAAAAGCAGTGGGCCTGTATATGAGATCATGATCTGGGCCCTAGTATCAGAGAAAAAAATGTGTGCCGCAACGAACATCGGGTGTGGTTTTTGGGGGCTGTAGGTAAGCATCTGCTGGTTACATAGTGCAGTAAAGATGCCCAATGACGGAGAGATTAATTTCCTTGTGTAGAGAGGGGGGGGTGAGAGAGAGAGGGGGAGTGAGGTTGGGGGTTAGAGAGAGAGCTGAGTGAAAGGGGGATAAGAAATAGAGGGGGGGGTAATAGTGAAAGAGGGAGTGAGAAAAGGGGTGAGACAGTGAGGTGATAGAGAAGGGGCCCCCCCCCCCCCAAAAAAAACAAATTACAGCTGTTTAATGTTCTATAGCTTTCAGATGCTTGTAAGGTTCCCAGATCCTTTTTAACAGGGTTCCCTGACTACATTAGCCCTGGTAAAGGAGTCAGTCTTGTCATATCCTCTTAATATCACTGACTCCTCTTACCTTCCCGCTGCCCGCCGGCTCCATCACCAGCTGCAGTAGCAAGGCACTACAGCCGGGACTCTGACCCGCTCTGCCGCTACTTCACAGGAGGTGAGCTTCTCCCAGCAGTAGTACGGTTGTCTCCTCCTCTGCCGATCCCCTTCTGTTTTAGTGATCACTGTAAATCCGCAGAGATTTCATCACCTTCTGTCTTGCGGGAGGGATAAGTAAAGTAAAATTCTTCTATTGGTAAAAACCAGAGAAGGGTTTAAACAATCCACACTCCTACCAAAACATAAAGTAAAATGTGTTGACTTTGGATGTATTTCCTGTATGCAATTTTTTTTTTTTTACACATAAAAATATAAAACTCAAAAAGAAGTAAACCGTAAAGTAAGAATAATCTATCTCATTTTTATTGTAGGTGAAAAGCCAGACCCTGAGCAGACCTTCAAACTGACCTCCCTCCAGAACTTCAGTAGCTGCCTGAATAACTCTTGCACAGTAATGGTGAACAATCACAATGTCGTATCTCACAGGCAACCTGACACAGTATTAATGGAGACTCCTCAAGACACTATAGTAAGTAGGCCAATGGTGTGTAGTTTTTTTGCTGTTGGGAATACTGCAATCACTGACATTCTGCAATTAACACAAATTTGCTGTTTTAAGAGGTTCTCCTGGTAAAATTACTACTAAATCCACATCAGGCAGGTGGAGTATGTATATATAGTGCCGCCATCGTCCAGAATTAGTCCTTAAAAGTGTGACTCCAGCCAAATCTTTCCAAAGTTTTTTGGATAGAATGGGGTAATGTGTACAGTAAGTGAGGAGGAAATCTCCAGGGACACAGACCGCAAAAAAAGGGCTCAGGGAGGTTCTAATCCATTTTATAATGGAGTACAAAAAGTGTTGCTTTTTTTTTTTTTTATTATTTGATTTTGGCATTTGTGTCAGTCAGAGAAACTTGCGGACACAGAAACTATCCCTGAAATTCATAGACTGGTGCAGACAGATTTTTTGAAAGTGTCTCTCATGTGTTCTAAAAGTGGTGCAGCATTCTCCAAAATAATGTGCCTGTCTAGAACTTATACAAACCAGACACTTTGGCCGATTTAACTCTGTACGCCAAAAGAAAGTTGATCTTAATTAGCTCCACTGTTGTAAGATGTGAACTGTACGTATTTTATTTTTGAATGCGACACAATTGATTTTGACGCATTTAGGAATTTGGTGCACGAGCTGCTGTCAAAGCTAAGTGTTGAATAGGCTTCATGAATTTGGTGCAATACCTTAACAAGGGATTAACCTCAGAAAAGAGACGCAGCAGTTTTATTGAATTCCCCCAAATACTGTCATTGGGATGAGAACTGAGGCTATATCTACCCAAACACCTCCGTTTGCCACAACACTAAACAACCCAACAGACGATCTACCCATTTCCCACCATTTCAAAAACCAAGTTTTACCTAGAGTCCCACTTAATCCTAGGGGTTTCTTTCTGCCTGTTGACCTCAATGGGGTTTGTTGAAGTCAAACTCATTAGGACCCTTCTACCAGCTTTTAGAACTATTGACACACCCCATAAAGCAGTATGCTAATCGAGCATGAACAGTAAATAAAATTGCCAGCCTTTATGTTCTCAAAGACCCCCCCGCCCCCCCGCCCCCCACTCCCGTGTCACATTTTTTGATTTGATCTGCCCAATCAGGAGCAAGACTGGGACACATCGCTGGATCAAATCTGGCTTGGGTAAGAAAAAGGGGAGCTGCAGCACAGAAGATTTTTCACCTTAATGCATTAAGGTAAAAAACCTTAAAGCTTTAGAACCACTTGATTAAATACATTGTGATCCTGTGAGTTGATCGACTTTTCCCCATAAAGTAGAAATGCTGTTTCATCTGCAGGGAATTTGCTGTAGTGTTGTCACCCACTGCAGTGGCACACCTTCTTGCCAGCCAGAGCAGAACAGATATGTGTATGCATCGGAGCTGGGAGAAGGTATCCATGTATTGCTTCCTCCTAATGCACAACATCCCCAGGATTTGGCCTTTAGCAGAGTTGGCGACTACTGAGGGCCTCAGAGTGACCTTAAACACAACCTCCCTTATTTTTATATATTTTGGCAGGAATTAAATAGATTGAACCTGGAATCCTCCAACATAAAGTACTCCTTGAACACGGACTCCTCCATGTCCTACATAGATCCAGCAGTGATCTCTCCTGATGCTTTTCCCTTGGGAACCGGCCCCTCAATATTGTCTAAACAGATTCAGAACAAACCAAAAAGCGGGCGCAGTCTATTGGGAGGTCCGGCAGCACTGAGCCCGCTCACACCCAGGTAAGATGATCTTGACTTTAACTCTTGGCCTGGAGCAGTAGTAGTTGTCCTTGGCTTTCAGGAATGATTGAGTCTGGTGGACAGTTGTTTGCAGGCTATTTAGATTTGTTGGCCACTCCACTGAAGAGATCTTTGCAATAGTTCCTAGTTCTGTTCCTGTCTGTTTTGGAGTTTTTGGTGTTTTTCCCACATGGATGTTCCCATCGTTCAATATATGAATTCAAAATCCACCAAGAATGGGGGCTTTGAAGGCATATGCATATTTAGCAACCTAAGTATGGAGAGCTTGCTGCTAGAGTCCTTGATAACTTCAGGATCACCCAAAACCTGGAATATTTGTTTTAGGTAGAGTAACCTTTAAAGTGAACCTGGTGCAGATGCTGCGGGGAGGAACGGAGCATCTGGTAAGTAAATCTTTTATTTTCCCCTAGCCATAAAGAAGCAATTTAACCCTTGCAGTGTGGGCACAGCCCTACTGCAAGGAAAAGTTTTTTTGCCCAGAGTTGGGCTTTAAGGAATACAGTGGTGTTGCCTTCCTGCCCCAGCATGATGACTGGACAGTGAAGAAACAGCAGCAACCTGATGAGGTCATCTTTTTGCTCTGCAGTGGAGCTTGATTGTCTGACACTGCTCTTCTTTCGTTTTGTCTGTTCAGGGGTTAAAAAAAAAAGCTGACTATAAAGGCAAATTTGTAAATGTATGGCAGCTGTAGAAAAATTTACGTTTGTTGGCTGACTAGTTCTGCTCTGTTCATTTTATATTTTCTGCCAGTTTTGGAATTTTGCCACTAGAAACACCCAGCCCGGGAGATGGGTCGTATTTACAGACATACAACTCCTCCTGTGTCCTCGATGTGCCATCCTCTGGTACCCCTGCTAAGAAAGTTTGTAATTCACTCAAACATTTTTCTGCATTACGTATGTTAATTGAGTGATTCAATACTCACTGTGACTCTTCAATGTTGTCTGTCTAGTCTGTGGCCAGAATCAGCCAAGCAGGGACAAAGTCAGTGTTCTCACAGAGTGGCAACAGCCGGGACGTGACCCCAGTGCTGCTACAGACTCAGGGTACTGGACCTCAAACCAGGTAAATAGAAATTGCTCTAGATTGGATTTTTTATTTGGGGGAAACCTCTCCATATATAGTATGATCATGGCCTGGCGTTTTTTCCTCCTCCTCAGAATTCTATATTTCTTTTTATCATTTAACATAGAGACATGAGTGGAAAGTTAGCTGTGCTTTGGGATGTAATCAGCAAAAATGAGTTTAGCACCACCTCCTGAAAGCGGCCAGTATTCCACATGACAACAGAGGCCCTTCTTTTATGCAAACAGCACAACTACCTTTCCCAACTTTACAATCCATACTGTGTCCCTGGACCAGGGTTCCGGGGGGGGGGGGGGAATCCATATATGTCCTATTATTTAGTCCCACTCCATGAGTATCCTGGATTCCATGTCCCCCTAGCAGCACATTAACTTGAATACAAACTTTTATTGAAAGGAAACAGAAAATGGTGGTACAAAGAGAATTGGTACATTAACACGACAAATAATAGTATCACGTAGAGTAAACAGAAATATAACATTCTTAAGTATTTTCAAGTCGTCTCAGTCCAATATGGAAATTTGATATGAAGATAAGAACAAGGATATCAAAAATATAGTTCCTGGAAATAGGTACAGAGCAGCATCAAAAATGTCTTGTGTTATTAAAGAAAATTCCATAACATTAAAGAACTGGAGACCTTATTTTAATCCTCCTCCTCCACCATCCCCTATGTTTTACCATGCCACATGATTTCAGCACTAGACTTGTCTAAGGGGAAGAACCGAAACAAAAGAAACCCAGACCGATCCAAGGCAACCTAAATATGTAACCAAAAAGCACCCAGGTACAGAAAGAGAAGACTGCGATAAAGGAAATGTAGTTTCTCATTCATCTGGCATCAGCACAGAGATTGAATACAACTTGGAGAGTGCTGAAATGTCTCCATTGACAGCAATGCCAGAAAGACTTTCTCAAAAAGGCCTGCAATTCAGCACCGTGTGGAAACATGCCTCCAGGGCGCTTTGTATATGAGAAAGAGGAGGAAAATCCCAAAAGAAAACCTCTGGGGCAACTGTTGAAGAGTACTGGGTGGTTGGAAGAGGTGCTAAGCTCAAATTCACAGAACCTGCATATTGTCTGCAAGATGCCGCCAAAACCCAAGAGGAAGACAAGCCTCCAAAAAAGAAAGGAACGCGCAAGTCCTCTAAAAGAAAACAAGCAAGAACTGATACAGAAGACATAGAAGCATGAGAAATCCCCAGATCCTTCTTGTATAGAGGTCACAGCTTAAGGAAGGGTGGCACCAGGAAGAAGTAGCTCATCTGCTTTATATTGTGTAATTAAAAAAAAAATAAAAAAAATGTATATGCATGTTTATTTGTGTGTGAGTGTTGCATGAAACAATGCTTTACTCCTGTGAGGGAGTTCTACCTGCCCACAAATTCATGTACCTTGTTATGCACTAGAGAGGGAAACTGATGGCAAATAGTCTAAGGCATCGGTAAATAATTTATTATAAAGGATGGTCAAATTGAAGGCGGAAAAGGAAATATTGTCACAGAAGTAAAATTGCACTAACACTTAATAACACTAAAATCACATTTAATAGCAAAAAAATAAAGTTTAATAACCACATCAAGAGCCAAAATCGGTTAAAAACGCCCACCAGTAGCCCACCATTACCATCTGTGTTCTTGCTGGATAGATTCCCCCCTCTGTTTATCCTGGTGTGTGTTGTTTTCAGGGTTTGAAAATAATGGGAAATGCTACATTATTATAGTTGTTGCTGAACACGAGGAGTGGGGAAATCTTCCAATGGGTACACCTGTTCAGTGACGACTGTCTAAGAGGGGATTTACACTTTTTTTGAATAGGTTTCCTCACTTCCTTTAATGTTTTTAGGACAGGAAGTAAAGGGAAATCTTCACAATAGGAGGAACACGTGTTGTACCTGAAATATTCAAAGGGGGGCATGTATGTTTTGAAAGAAAAAACAAATCGCGTAGGTAGCCTTCAGCTTTAGGCCTGCCATACATGCGGTTGGGATCGACCAATTATCGGCAACACTGATATATCGGGGACCGATGTGCACTTTCCCCAATATATCGGAATCGCCCCCTGTGGTTACTGATATTGCCGATATTTAGGGAAAGTGCTGTACCGTGGTGATGCCTGCAACTAGAGGCATCACCCTGGTACCGGTGTCCATAGCCGACAGGCGGCTGACTTGTAATGACAACCGATGCGGCTGAGAAGCCGCTCGGCTGTCATTACAAGGAGGGGACGCCCCCCCCCCCCCCTCCCTCCCACCGCCTTCCGCGGGTTGCCCCCGAAGAGAAGACCCGGGTCTCCATGTAAAAAAAAAAAAAAAAAAAACGGAAGTGATGTCATGACATCCCTTCTGGGTACTCGGTGCCAAATGAAAAAAACTGACAGCATTCAAAACAGCCAAACTTGGCGTTTTGAATGTTTTTCGTTGCCGAGGAGGGGTTTGGGGTCTTTTTAGATCCCCAGATCCCTCCACAAGGAGTACCTTTTAGGGGGAAAAAAAAAAGTTTTTTTTACATGTCCGAAAATATCGGCAGAGATCATCCGATGACCAAAATATCGGTATCGGCATTTAAAAAAACGATATTGGTCGATCACTAACATGCGGCAAACCATGGGTTGCAGGAAAGAAATTTGCTTGATTGCCCCATCAACACAGTGTTGATGCGGGAATCCCTCCTGCCGGGCTATTGTCTTCTCCTGGCGGGCGGGTGAAGCCGTCCCTACTTGGGAGAAGACCATGATTAAAATCGCAAGAGACTCTGGCAGGCTGGTTGTGCCCAAGTTGATTGCTTAAACAACTTGGTACATTCAGCCTGCCCATTAACAGTTCAAATCTTGGCTGGTTCCTGCTGAACCGGCCGAGATTCAAACCAAGCATGGCTGGCATGAGAGTTGTTTTCTAATTTGCTCTTAATTACCTTTTACTAAAAGATGCGTGACATGCAGTTTCCTCTTCAAGAGATCGGCTATTAAATATTTGACCTGCTGGTGAAAACTGGTTTTGCAGCCAGAGCAGGAGAAACCAGGAAAGGAAAAATATAAGAGGATTTAGTTTAAAGTGTTTCTAAAGCCAAAACTTTTTTAGATGGTGGTGAAGAATTGGGGTTTAATTACTGGAAAGGTTCCCTTTAATTGACTCAGTGACCATTATCACAAGGGCTAAAAGGGAAGGTAAATCCAAAACGGAGTTGTCACCAGAACCGGAGAAGAGGAGAAATCCTTCCAATGAGGGTGCTTTTGGTTACAGGCCAGCTGTCTAAGGAGACATTTCCATCTCATTTTGGGAGAAATTCCTTAACTTCTTATTGGATATACAGGACTGGAAGTAAAGGGAAATCTTCCCAGTGTAAATCTTAAAAAAATAAAAAACTTGACAAGGGTTTTACCCATTACCTTTGCTGTTCAGAACTGAGTAAAATGTTTTGGCTTCAGATATACTTTAAAAGTTTACATAATGGGAAGTAAAGATGTCTAGTCTGTCATTTTTGTCTTTTGTGATCTCATGAGTGCATTTTATTACCTGCATGTATATTACAAAGTTGTAATCAAAAATAGTCAGTTTGCAACTATTAAAAACATAAATTTATCATAACTACCCTTTAGGTTTTAGTATATATCTGCAAGTTTATCTTATGTTCAGCTTTTTTTTTTTTTTTCAGTACTACGCCTCAGGTACTGAGCCCGACAATAGCTGCCCCTCCTAATGCTTTACCTCGGCGTAGTTCCCGTCTCTTCACCAGCGACAGCTCTACCACCAAGGTAAGGAACAAACTACACTGCTTGCCATTTATTTGTTGGCCAAATTAGTAGCATTTTTTAGGGTATTCAAGACTATGTTCAAACAATATTTTTAGAAATGGTTGGTCCCCAGTGGTGTGAATCATCCAATTTCATCTTATATTGTGTATAAAAACAATTCTGGGCTTTTTTCCTTTGGACTTCTTTAGAGTGACACATTTAACAGCAGACATGCTGGGTGAACAGACCTGGGGACTTTGACGCAGGGATGTCCCAAGGATATAGAAAGTATTCTAATTGCACCCGCTGGTGTCTGCCCAGCACTAAATTGTCAAGTTTGTTAAATGACCCTTGCAGATCAGTGATTTACAAGATGGATTATTGTGGCTCATTACATAAACTGTACTCTTGAATGCTTTGCTTTGCCACTCTTTCAGGAGAACAGTAAAAAGCTGAAAATGAAATTTCCACCCAAAATCCCAAATCGGAAAACCAAAAGCAAAACCAACAAAAGTGGTGTCACACAATCCAATCTAAATGAGAGTTTGGAAATCAGCAAGTTGGATTCATCCATTATCTCAGAGGGAAAGATCTCCAATGTGGGGCCTCAAATACAGGCCCTGTCAATACAGAAAGCAGCAGCAGGTAATGTTTTCCATTCCACAGTGTCTTGTTTTGTCATGGGGATGATATTTGTGAAACTTAAATCCAGAGAGTGGTTGGAAAATGGACATATGCGCTCAGATGGAACAGAGGGGTTCTGAGTGAAGCTGTGGGTGTGCTGGACAGGATGGTGAGCATATGGTAAGGATTATAGGCTGTTTTGAATTCAAGTCCTGTAAAGTATAGAGGGACCTGATGTATCGAGAAAGGAATGGGAGGAGAGACCTTGGAGGGGTGTATCTAAAATGGAAGAGCGACTTACTCTATTAAGAATAGAAGAGAAGCTTGTGAAGTTGCGAGAGACCTAGGGTATCTAGAAAGCAAGAGAGGCCTGTGAAGTGGATAGATCTGGAGTACAGTATATAGAATGGAAGTGATTCCTGTTAGAGGAGATTAAACTGATACTAAAGCTTTTTTTGATATATATATATATATATTTATTGATATATATATTGAGATAGATAGATAGATAGATAGATAGATATATATATATATATATATATATATATATATATATATATATATATATATATATATATATATATATATATATATATATATATATATATATATATATATATCTGGTTATACTTACCTGCTCTGTGCAGTGGTTTTGCAGAGAGCAGCCCAGATCCTCCTCTTCTCAGGTTTCTCTTCAGTTCTCCTGGGTCCTCACTCCTGTTGAGTGCCCCCACAGTGAGCAGCTTGCTATGGGGGCACCCGAGCCAAGCCCCAGCTCTGTGTGTCCTTTCAGACACAAAGCTGTGGTTTGGCCCCACCTCCTCTCTCCTCATTGGCTCACGGACTTTGACAGCAGCAGAAGGCCAATGGATCCGCACTGTCTCAGCCAATAAGGAGAGAGAGTCCTAGACAGCTGAGTCTCTACTGCAACATCACTGGATAGAGATAGACTCAGGTAAGTGTTGGGGGGGGTGATGCACACAGGAGGCTTTTTTTAATCTTCATACATAGAATGCATGAAGATAAAAAACATCTGACTGTACAATCATTTTAAACTTGTCTATGATGAATGAAAGAGGCCTGCGAGTAAAAAAACACCTGGGGTACCTCTGGAATAGAATTGGCTTACAAAGTAGAGGAACTAGAAATAGCTAGAATGGCAGAGAGGCTTGTGAAGTATTGAGGCCCTGGGGTATATCTAAAATGCGAAACAAAGGCCCGTACACACGTACCGATTGTCGGCCGAAAATGTTCGGCCGCTGAACGATCGGCCGATTTTCGGCTTGTTAATATGATGCTGCCGACAGCTCCTTTTCGGCCGAAAAGAATCTGATGTGCATGCTTTAAAATTTTTGTAGGCCAACACCAGAACGGCCGATTGTTCGCCAGTCAGTACAGAATTCGCCCGACAAACAGCAGATTTGCAAGACTGGGCATGCTCAGAAAAGACAAAACACACGGAAAGTTAACACATCACATCACATGACATCACTTCTGCAGTCGGCTGCTGTTGGCCGACAAAATTCATGTGCAGTCTTTTGCAGTTTTCAACAGACACGACAGCCCTGGACAAAAGACGGCTGATCGTTCTGCCAACGATCGGTTTGTGTGTACGGGGCTTAAGTCTGTAACTTAGAGCAGCACCCAAGGCATATCTAGAATCGAAGAGCGGCCCATCAAGTGGGGAGGGACCTGGAGTATCTAAAATAGAGAGCCTTGTGAAATGGAGGGTGTCCAGGGGTTTATTTTAAAATGGAAGAGGGGCCTGAGAGAGGGGGGCCTAAAGGTAAATCTAGAATAGAAGAGAGGCTTGTGAAGATGAGCTGGGCCCGGGGTGTATCTAGAATGGAAGAGTGGTCCATGAAGTAGAGAGGGACCTAGGGTGTATCTAAAATGGAAGAGTGGCTTCTAATGTGGAGAAGGACCTGCAGTATATGGAAGAGAAAAGAAGCAGCCTGTCAAGTAGGGAGGGACCTGGTGTATATTTGGAATGGAGGAAAGCGGGAGCTTAAAGCGGTTGTAAACCCTATGAAAAAAAAAATAAAAAAAAAAAAAACCTGCAAGACAAAGGCATAATGAGCTAGTATGCATCGCATACTAGCCCATTATGTTTAACTTACCTTAAAACGAAGCCCCGACACGGACCCCCGGACATCGATGCGGGCGCTGCCATGATCCCTCGTCGTCTCTTCCGGGTTCGGCGGCTCCGGCGCGCTGATTGGCCGGAAGAGACGGCTCCAGCGCGCTGATTGGCCGGAGCCGCGATGACGTCACTCCCGCACATGCGCGCGGGAGTGATTTTTCCGGCAAGCTCCCGCCAAGTTAATTGAAGGTCCCCCCGGACCTTCAGAGCGCATGAGCCGCTCGCGCGAGCGGCTGCATGCACTGTAAATATCTCCTAAACCGTGCCGGTTTAGGAGATATTATTTGTACCTACAGGTAAGCCTTATTATAGGCTTACCTGTAGGTAAAAGTGTCAAAAAGCGGGATACAACCGCTTTAAGGGTATCCATAATGGAGGGAGAGGCCGTTAAGAGAGGTTATGGAGGCTGCAGCCAAAGTCATGTTCAAGTGTAACCTTGAAGTTCTTGATTTGTTTTAGGAGCATGACAGCTGATGTGGTAATCCACCATATTTTATCAGCACTGAACTTACACCTGCAGCTTAGCTGCTGAAATTATTTTTATTTTATTCCAGCAGGTAAGTGTACCATACAACACAACGTGATCTAGGGATTAGGTGTTGTGAAACTTGATTATGTGGTGCACTTGGTTCAACAAGACAAATGTGAATAATTCTGCTGAAATTAGAGTGCTAAATGTTTGTTCCTTCTTTTTTTTTTTTCCTTTTCTTTTTTCCCCAGAAGGTTTGATGAGCCTATTGAGGGACATGGGGAAGGGTTATTTGGCCTTGTGTTCCTATAATTGTAAAGAGGCCATCAATATCTTGAGCCATCTCCCCTCTCATCACTATAACACTGGTTGGGTTCTGTGTCAGATCGGCAGAGCCTATTTTGAGATGGCAGAGTATTTACAGGTAAGGATCAAAACCTTTTTGTAACAAGTATTAGGAATGTCACATTAAATCTACATACTGCAGGCAACTTTGGATGTGAGAAATATATGGAAATTATGCTAATTGTACTATATACAATGTGTTAATTTTTTCCAGCTTGATCCTAGCAGTCCACTATATGTAAAATTTAAAAATGCAGTTTTAATAAACTGTTTTTATAGAAGGATAAGTGCACTATATTTGAACTTGTCATTTTCTGCCCCCTTCTCCCAGCACTTTCAGCCTAGGCTATACTTCTTACAACCATTCTCCTCGAAGATTTCCACTGTGCATCTACCTCAGACTGTTTCCTCTTTTTTTTTTTTTTTGCAGGCAGAACGCGTGTTCTCAGAGGTGCGCAGGATTGAAAGCTATCGAGTAGAAGGCATGGAGATCTACTCAACCACACTCTGGCATTTGCAGAAGGATGTCGCCCTGTCAGTGCTCTCGAAGGACCTTACCGACATGGACAAAAACTCCCCAGAGGTACAGACTTTGTAAGGGGGTGATGGGTTGCAGTGAATCGTCAGCAAGCAGGTTCTGTAATGGTCCAATCTTGGAGGACCCCAGGGATAATGCTATCCGTGTTCTTCTGGACTTTAATGGTATATTTAATAGACCAAAAAGAAGCCTATATGAGAAGTTCATGTTTTGTTTCTCTCATCTCTCTACGTGTTTGACTTCGGTCTAGTATCTATGACATGAGTTTTTATGTAAAGCTAACTGGGGCAGGTGTTGACTAGAATGTATTTAGTGCCTATATAGGGGGTGCTGTAAGGTGGGAAGATTGCAGCATAGAAAGTAATTTAGGATTTGTGTAATTTCAGGCATGGTGTGCTGCTGGGAACTGCTTCAGTCTGCAGAGAGAACATGACATTGCCATTAAGTTTTTCCAGCGGGCTATTCAGGTAGATCCCGGTTATGCATATGCCTTCACTCTCCTCGGCCACGAATTCGTACTAACAGAGGAGCTAGATAAAGCTCTTGCTTGTTTTCGTAACGCCATCCGCGTCAACCCTAGACACTACAATGCATGGTGAGTGACACCTCTAGAATAAGTCTACTTCCTTTTTACTTTCTGGACCATTTTTTTTATTGGCTTATGTATATATATTTTGTGCTTTTTGCATTTTATCTTCCATTTTTCTATGAGTAGTAAAACGCTAATGGCAATATTTAAAATAGTGGAGAACAGTAAACACTCAATTTTTTTTATTTATTTATTTCTTAAGGATAAGTTCACCAAAAATTCACTTTTTTTTTTTTTTTTTTGCGCCATGGGTGCAATGTCCAGCTCCTGCAGACTAAGCATAGTTGTCTGCTGTTGAGAGCCGGAAGATCAATGGCCTGCGAGAGAATTTACCAGCGTCCCCGCAGCTCATTGAAAACTAAAAGCCATCTGCCCCACACGGCGGCGTGGGAAGAGGCTGCAAGTGCTGGAACATGTTGCTTGTCTCACCCTAAAAAAAAAAAAAAAAAAGTTGTAATTTGTAACATGTTCCAAAGAACTTATCCTTTAACTACATATAGCACTGGATACCTTAACGAGAGGTTAAGTTACATACTTAACATTTCTCCATTTGAGATTGTAATCTTTATCCCTATTGTGCTGTCGCAGGTATGGTCTTGGAATGATATATTATAAGCAAGAGAAGTTCAGCCTGGCAGAAATGCATTTCCAGAAAGCACTAGATATCAACCCTCAAAGTTCAGTATTGCTGTGTCACATAGGAGTGGTAAGTATTACCTCCTTCCATTGTTGAAGTTTTTCTGTAAGTATATTTACCTGTTCTGAGGGTGCTCTGATCCAGTCACATGATCGCCTCCCAGCGGCAGCTACAGGGAAGGGGAGAGGAGGGACAGCTGACAACAGATGCCCCATAGTAAGCCTATGGGTGACCTCGCCACACAGGCATTGCAGCCAATGTCGCTGATCTAGTTTCTCCCCTGAAGTCAGCCACTGGGGAGATCCTGTGACTGGACCAGAGAACCCTATGAATACAGTGGCTTGAAAAAGTATTCATACCCCTTGAAATCATCCACATTTTGTCATATTACAACCAAAAATGTAAGTACATTTTATTAGGATTTTATGTGATAGACCAAGGTGGCGCATAATTGTGAAGTGGAAAGATAATGATAAATGGTTTTCAATTTATTTTTACAAATATCTGAAGTGTGGCATGCATTTGTATTCAGCCCCCTTTACTCTGATATCCCTAACTAAAATCTAGTGGAACCAATTGCCTTCAGAAGTCACCTAATGAGAAAATAGTCCACCGGTGTGTAATTTAATCTCAGTATAAATACAGCTGTTCTGTTAAGCCCTCAGAGGTTTGTTAGAGAACATTCATGAACTAATCGCATCATGAAGGCCAGGGAACACACCAGACAGGTCAGAGATAAAGTTGTGGAGAAGTTTAAAGTAAGGTTAGGTTCTAAAAAATATCCCAAGCTTTGAACATCTCATTCAATCCATCATTCGAAAATGGAAAGAGTATGGCACAACTGCAAACTTGCCAAAACATGGCCGTATACATAAGCTGACTGGATGGCAAGGAGAGCATTAATCAAAGAAGCAGCCAAGAGGCCCATGGGAACTCTGGAGGAGCTGCAGAGATCCACAGCTCAGGTGGGAGAACATTTGCACAGGACAACTTTTAGTTTGCAAGAAGCCATGTGGGGACACAGCAAACGTGTGGAAGAAAGTGCTCTGGTCAGATGAGACCAAAATTGAACTTTTTAGCCTAAAAGCAAAACGCTATGTGTGGCAGAAAACTAACACTGCACATCACCCTGAACATACCATCCCCACTGTGAAACATGGTGGTGACAGCACCATGTTGTGGGGATGCTTTTCCTCAGTCGGGACATGGAAGCTGGTCAGAGTTGATGGGAAGATGGATGGAGCCAAATACAGGGCAATCTTAGAAGAAAACCTGTTAGAGTCTGCAAAAGACTTGAGACTGGGGCGGAGGTTCACCTTCAGCAGGACAACGACCCTAAACATACAGCCAGAGCAACAATGGAATGGTTTAGATCAAAGCATATTCATGTGTTAGAATGGCCCAGTCAAAGTACAGACATAAATCCAATTGAGAATCTGTGGCAAGACTTGAAGATTGCTGTTCACAGACACTCCCCATCCAATCTGACAGAGCCTGAGCTATTTTGCAAAGAAGAATGAGCAAAAATGTCACTCTCTAGATGTGCAAAGCTGGTAGACACATCCCCAAAAAGACTTGCAGCTGTAATTGCAGCAAATTTGGGTTCTACAAAGTATTGGCGGAGGGGGACTGAATACAAATGCATGCTACACTTTTTACATATTTATTTGTAAAAAAAATGTGAAAACCATTTATCATTTTCCTTCCAATTCATAATTATGTGCCACTTTGTGTTGGTCTATCACATAAAATCCCAATAAAATAAATTTACGTTTTTAGTTGTAACATGAAAAAAATGAGGAAAATCTTAAGGGGTGTAAATACTTTTCCAAGGTACTGAAGGTAAGTATATGCATCTTCCTTTTACAGGGTAGTTAGAGTAGGTTTTAGAAAGGGTTTTGGCTTAGTTAGATCAATCCTAGGTTTATACTTTAAACTTCTTGGCTGTCCATAGAGGAAAAGCCCTTAGTTTTCAGCTTATAGTGCCAAAGGAGGCTAGATGCTAAAGAGTGGTTTTTTGTTTTTTTTAGATTTGGATTTAAAAAAGCAGCAATAATGATTAAAAATATGCAACCCTCTTTTGTGTCCTGAATTTACAAAGTGCCCATGTTTGTGTGTGTATGTATGTGTGTGTGTGTGTGTGTGTGTGTGTGTGTCTATTTATGTATGTATGTATGTATGTATATATATATATATATATATGTGTGTGTGTGTCCTCTCCTTCATGACATCACAGAGCTGGTGGAGTTTAGAGACCTTGCGCTCCTCCACCTTCCGTTTTGAGGATGCCCCACAGATGCTCAATAGGGTTTAGACCTGCAGACCTGCTTAACCAGTCCATCACCTTTACCCTCGGCTTCTTTAGCCAAGCAGTGGTCATCTTGGAGGTGTGTTTTGGGTCAATATCATGTTGGAATACTGCCCTGTGGCCCAGTCTCTGAAGGGAGGGGGATCATGCTCTGCTTCAGTATGTCACAGTACATGTTGGCATTCATGGTTCCCGCAATGAACTGTAGCTCCCCAGTGCCGGCAGCACTCACGCAGCCCCAGACCATGACACTCCCACCACCATGCTTGACTGTAGGCAAGACACACTTGTCTTTGTACTCCTTACCTGGTTGCCGCCACACACGCTTGACACCATCTGAACCAAATAAGTTTATCTTGGTCTCATCAGACCACAGGAACATGGTTCCAGTAATCCATGTCCTTAGTCTGCTTGTCTTCAGCAAACTGCTGGGGGTTTCTTGTTCATCATCATTAGAGGCTTCCTTCTGGGATGACAGCCATTCAGACCAATTTGATGCAGTGTGCGGAGTTTGGTCTGAGTACTGACAGGCTGTCCCCCCCCCCCCCCCCCACACCCCTTCAACCTTTGCAGCAATGCTGGCAGCATGCATATGTCTATTTCCCAAAGACAGCCCCTGGATATGGAGCTGAGCACGTGCACTCAACTTCTTAGGTCGACCAAGGCGATGCCTGTTCTGAATGGAACCTGTCCTGTTAAACCGCTATATGGTCTTGGCCACCGTGCTGCAACACAGCTTCAGGGTCTTGGCAATCTTCTTATAGCCTAGACCATCTCTATGTAGAGCAACAATTCTTTTTTCTCTTTCGTTCATTGACGGACACAGTTCCGTATCATCTTGACCCTTGGGTTTATGCTGCCCCTACAGGAGTAGGACACTAGGTGGAGAAAAGTTTGACTATGCCTATAGGGCAGTCCCAGGTGGTATACTCCCACTTCCTGCTATAGGTCTTCAGTATTTTTCTGCCTAGTCAGGAGTAACGACCTAGTTCTGTGCTGGGATCTCTGGTCCTAGCATTTTTTCCTTTTTAAACTGATTCTTTTTTTTTTTTTATTTTCTGTTCCTGAGAGCACTACAATCAATTGGTTCCTGTGAGAACTACATTCAACTGCCGGACTGGGCGATGCACTGGATATCCTAGATCCTTGTGGTCTTCCCAGTCTGGCCAGGGAGCGCGACCCGACCTTAGCTCCGCGCTGGGCTGGCCGCGACATAGCCCCACTGGACGGGGGCTGGCCAGCAAGTTAATCGGCTCACGAGGACACATAGCCCTGGTCACCACCTGAGTCGCAGCTAGCCTCTGGCCCGCAGCACCCCTATTCCAGGTCTGCTTGGAGTTGTGCCCGCCCAGTCCTAAGGTGTAGTGAGTAGTGTCCCCCCTCCTGTGGTTGTTTGGGGAGGACGAGGGCCCGTCCATTGGTTGGTCGGATCACTACGTGCCCTTCCTTCCTACATAACGCTCCCCCTCACTATCGGGGTTCCTCTGCAGACCACCCCCTATTCACCAACGTCTAGCTCCCCCCCAGGGCAGCCACGCCTGTTTTAATGTTTGGGGGCGTTAGCGGGTGCTGGGGGCTGAAGGGGGGGGTGCGCTGCCAGCTGTGTAATCTGTGGTTTTTGGGGGAATAGTCCTGGCGGGGTCCCCCCTTACTGTCTAGATGTACCTGGGGGTCCCCAGGATGGTTGCTGCATATATATCAGCGGCCATGTTTATGTAGTCTGGAGGCCATTTTCTTATAGTTTCCAATTGCTATCACAGGCAGCCATATTTTTTAAGTCTATGTAGCAGTTAATCTCTAGTGGCAATTCATTGAACTTCCTCTTTCTGATCGCCGCGCGGCATGCAGCCTGTCACTTTGACTAACTCTGAGTAAGAGGTGGGGAGTCCCTGTTGGTGCCAAACGGCTCCCTCTTTCTTCTATAGCGGTAGTGGTACTGCTGGTGCAGCAATGGGGGGATACTTTTAACAGCAATTTTTACACTTTGCTAGCGGTCCCCAGGTTAACCCATGGAGTCCCTGGAGCACGTGTCACCACCTGACCCCCCCCCCCCCCCCCCCTCTCAGAGGCTGCGGGGGCCCAGTCCGCCTTGTCTGCAGTTACTGGTGTCTAAGGTAGATATGGCTTTCCGAAATAGGACGAGCAGGCTAAGTCGATGGAGGTTGGATCAGGGAGAATGTTCTCTCCAGGTGGTGTTTCATCAACTGTCTATCCGATGGGGGACTCCCGATGTGGACCTGTTGGCCTCTCGTCTCAACGGGAAGGTGCAGAGGTTCGTAGCAAGGTCTCGGCATCCTCTGGCCGACACCACCAGCACTCTGGTGGCTCGCTGGGGTCAGTATCATCTGATGTACGCATTTCCTCCGTTGACTCTTCTGCCAGGGCTTCTGCGAAGAATCGCGGCAGAAGAGATTCAGGCCATCTTAGTGCCTTCGGACTGGCCTCGCAGGTCCTGTTACACAGACCTAGTACGGCTGGTCGCAGTTGTCCCTTGGAGACTCCCTCTCAGGGAAGATCTGTTAGCTCAAGGGCCCGATCTTCCATCCTGCTTTACAGTTGCTGGCTTTAACGGCTTTGCTATTGAAAGCCAGGTGCTGAAGGCTAGAGGGGTGTCTGAATCAATGATTCCTACGCTGTTAAAAGCTAGAAAATCAAATTCTAGGAAGATTTATCATCAAGTCTGGAGGGCATATATTGCTTGGTGTGAGTCTTGGGGGGGGGGGGGGGTTTCTCCCCGTTCCTTCTCGGTGTCTTGGAGTTTCTCCAAAGAGGCGTAGATCAGCGTTTGGCCTTGGGTTTAATCAAAGGCCAGATTTCGGCCCTGGGGATTTTTCTTTCAGTGCCCGCTGGCCACATATTCCTTGGTTCACACCTTTGTTCAGGGGTCTGCCACCTGGCTCCCCCGTGAGATCTCCGTCAATTTGGTGCTGTCGGTTCTCCAGAAACCGCTTTTCGCAAATATTCGTGTGGTTCATCTAATTACTATCACAGAAGGTAGCCTTCTTGGTGGCTTTTACTTCTGCAGGCAGGGTGTCGGAGTTGGTTGCGTTGTCTTGTCGTTCACCCTATATCTGCTGGTGGTTCATGGAGACAAAGTGGTGTTTCGTTCCTGCCAGTCGTTCCTTCCTAAGCTCGTCTTTGGTTTTCCATTTAAATGAAGACATTGTGTTGCCTTCCTTGTGTCCTAAGCCTAAGCATCCTAAAGAGATTGCCTTACATTCTTTGGATGTGGTTGAGGCAATCAGGGTGTACCTGGCGGCGACTGAGTTGTTTTCCGAAACTCGGATTTCCTGTTTGTCCTTATGGATGGACCTCGTAAGGGGCTGACTGTGTCTGCTGGGACAATTTCCAAATGGATCAGGCGGACTGTGGTGCAGGCCTATTCCATTAAGTGTCAGGATCCTCCTTTCCCTGTTAAGGTGCATTCTACGAGGGCGCTTAGTGCCTCTTGGACCTTCCATCATCAGGCGTCTGTAGTGCAGGTTTGCAAGTCAGCCACCTGGTCGTCTGTGCACACTTTCACAAAATTTTAAAAGGTGGATGTTTTGGCATCTGCGGATGCTTTTGGCTGCAAGGTTTTGCAGGCCGCTGTTGGAGAGGATTAGTCCTCTTTGAGGGTTTATTTGTTGTCAGTTGAGCTCCTGTTTTACCTGGTTGGCTAAGTTTAGCCTTTGGGAAGTGTGTTTCCTGCTGTGTTCTTCCCACCCCTCGTGTTGAAGGGTCAAGAAGATGATAGAGATGTGTCCGTCAATGAACTAAAGAGAAAACTGGATTTTTGTTTTACCGTAAAATCCTTTTCTCTGATGTTGACGGTCACAGCACGTGCCCCTCTATTGAGTTAGGTTTTATGTTCTTCTGATTCTGCTTGTTACAAAATTGAAGACCTATAGCAGGAAGTGGGAGTATGCCCCCTGGGACTGGCCCTATAGGCCTAGTCAAACTTTTCTCCGCCTAGTGTCCTACTCCTGCAGGGGGCAGCATAAACCCAAGGGTCAAGAAGATATGGAGCCGTGTCCGTCAATGGACATCAGAGAAAAGGATATGTGTGTGTGTGTATGTGTGTGTGTGTGTGTGTGTATATATATATATATATATATATATATATATATATATATATATATATATATATATATATGCATATTACGTTGTCTTCTTTTTTTTTGGAATGGAAGCAGAGGGGCCTACAGCAAACCAAAAGTTCTGTGAGGGCAGTTATGATCCCAACTACTTGCAGTCAATCAAAACAACCATTTTATGTCTTCAATTGCTTTGTGGTTTGGACAAAAAAAAATTGGACTTCGGCCAATGCCATGCAGCCTACTGTGCTCCCCGATACTTGCTATTAGAGTTGTACTTTTAATTTGGCATCTTGCTCTGTTTATGGTATAGTGCTGCTACGGTTTGTTGGAAATCTATTGAGCACTTGCACACATAAAAGGTTTAAAAGAAAAAATTTAATAAAATACCTATAAAATAATTATAATTAGGACCTGTGCAAGCTTTGCTCCCTGGCATGCCAAAGTTGAGCAGTTTTGGACTAGGAAAAAGTTTAGCTACTGTGTAAACAGAGGGTCAACAACCAGTAGATTGTGGATTGGTGACTGGTAGTTCGCGGTCTATGCTTGCTGACCCGCCATTCCAAAGTATCAGACATAGTGCAATGCAGAGGGACTACTTGTAAAGGTGAAACTGTAGTAGGGCACAAGAGCCACATAAACCGATGCCTTCTCTGTAGTGCTGGCTCCTGTCCCATACGGAGTGATCCCAACTGCACTCCACCTCTTTTCCTGGCCAGCGGTCTCCAGAGTGATGCCAGCAGCACGAAGAAGAGCTCTTCAGATCAATGTGAAGCAATACACTGAGCATAATAGTATAGGGCTGCTTTCACACCAATGTGCTGCGGTTTACCCACACCGTGGGTGTACTGCAGTGTACCTGCAGATTTCCCGTGGGTTTGCTGCACTTATCCTGTGGGTTTGGTGCACTTTCTGAAAAAAGCACACCTGCGGGATATAATAGACTATGGCTAAGCACAGCTAACCCAGAAAAGATGCAGATGCACTGCAGATAAACCCAGCACATCAGTGTGAAAGCAGCATTTTACAGGGCTCAGAACAGTAAGGATTTATTTAGATTTGCACTTTGGAGGGTTCGGGTGGTAAAACCTCATAGTTGAGACATAATTTTATTACCTTTGCCCCAACCGCATCCCCTTTAGCTGCAGTGGCCAGGGGTGTACACATGTCGCAGCTGCAGCAGGAGTTCTACACCCAGTCGTGGTTGGTGGGTGTAGCACTTGCCATGCATAACCTGCTCAAATGAATGAGGCCACTCTGCAAGTGCCCTGCAGCCTTGTGAGTACAGCAAACAAGGAGTTAAAAAAGGCAGCATTTTGTTACTTTCTCATCACCTGCTTTAATCCCTTTGACCCCGTAGAAGAATAAAGTTGTGCCCTCATTTACTTAAATGGGTCGCAATTGGCAGGCGGTAGCACCCACCAGAAGCAACAGGGAGCCTAATTCCAGCTGCGGCATGTGTACTCCTTTGACTGCTGCCTCTGCAACTAAAGGGGGTAGGGACTGGGGGGCAGTAAAACGGTGACTCAACTGCAGGATTTTACAATCCCCCCCCAAACTTAACATGTGAACATGCACTAAGGGTGCTGCTGCTGATTTGTAACTTAGGGCTAGTTCCCAAGTGCAACAGGCACTGCTGCTCCCCTAAGAAGTGATCCAAGTGCGTTTGTCAGGTGGGGAGGGGGGGATGTTGCCTCTTCACCCCCTGCATGAAACCCTTGCCACGCAATGTACGTGATTGCGAAAAGGTAGTACGACAATAAGAGTTTTTTAAATCGGATGTGAGGAGGCGACACTGCCCCATATTGTTCAGGTAGATCGATCTCCACCTCTTTCATATTGCCTATCCCTTTATATCGTTGATCATCCAGAGGTAGTGAGGGGGCACAGACACCATTTCCCAGGAAATTAGTTTGATTACTGGTTATGTATACAGAATTTAGTTAGTGCTTTATTTTAAAACATTCTGTTTGTCCAGAAGACCAGATTTCTTTTTTTGTACATTTATTTTTATATAATCTCACCAAAATGATTACAAGAAAATTGCTTAACTGTGTGCTTTAAATTTGTTAATAGGTGCAGCACGCGCTTAAAAAATCAGATAAGGCTTTGGATACTCTTAACAAAGCCATTTCCATTGACCCCAAAAACCCGCTATGCAAGTTCCATCGCGCCTCCATTTTATTTGCCAATGAGAAGTATAAGGTACAGAACTGTGATCCTATTATGATTGGTAATGTTTCTGGTCCTTTTATATTGTTGCAATTTGTTTTTTCTTTTTGTTTTTTATACTAGTCTGCACTGCAGGAGTTGGAGGAGTTGAAACAGATTGTCCCTAAAGAATCCCTAGTGTATTTTTTGATAGGAAAGGTAAGTGAACTGAGTGTACTGTAGCTTTCATATGTAGAAATGGGGTTCTGAACAACCCCAAATTTGTGACATTACTACTGAATCTCCGGCTTATATACCTTTTTAAGGTTGTTTAAATTACAATAACCCACTACAGTCAATCAAAATGTATTTATTTTCTCAACTGTCTCCAGTAAAAGTGAGATTTATTTTTTTTCTTCACTTTGCACATGTCATCTACACTTTGTATTTATAAGTTAACGTTGTCAGGAAGTCTAAGCTAATAATCCAGACCGCAAACTACTTAATCAATATAAGCCAGTGCCTCTAGCCTTCTGGTGTGCCAGCTTAATTAGCATAAAATATATTGGTTAAACCTAATCCACACTGACACTCAGGGCTGTGAGAGGAGACAGAGCAGCTATGCCGGCCCCCTCACTACTGCTACCAATTCAGAGAAGCCTTTGTATTTTGTCAATGAGTTCAAGGCAAAGGCTTCTGTGGTAGGGCAGGCATAGCAGCTGCACTGATTTTCTTTTTTTTTTTTTTTTCTATTTTTATTAAAGTTTTATATCAAATTTACAAGCATGAAAAGAAGCGGAAAGAAAAAAAAAATCAAATAGAAAGAACATTGTGTCACGAGCTTTCCACTAATATAAGTTCTGGTCCCCAGTCCTCAGGAGGGATGTGTTGGAGCTGGAGAGAGTCCAGAGAAGATCAACTAAACTAATTGGGGGATTGGAGGCCCTTAACTATGAAGAGCGTTTACAATCGCTTAATTTATTCTCCCTGGAGAAGAGACGCCTGAGAGGAGACATGATGGCATAAATACCTCAATGGTGATCTCAGCATAGAAAAAAAAGCTATTCAGCCGCAAGGATTGTATGAGGACTCGAGGACATAAAATGCTATTTAGAGGAGAAACGTTTTGACCTCAGGCAACGCAGGGGGTTCTTTACTGCTAGGGCTACAAGAGTGTAGAATTCTCTACCACAAGAGGTAGTTTTTGCGGGGAGTATGGCTACTTTCAAAAGACTCTTGGACGTACATCTCAAGGATCAGAACATTAAGGGGTATGAGAGATGATTACGGCCACGCGTGCCTACACAGGTTGAACTGGATGGACTATTGTCTTTATTCAACCTCAACTACTATGTAACTATGTAAGAGTAGCAAGGAAATAGTGCCCTAACAGTAAAAGGATGGGGGTCAATAATGGATGTGAAAACCACAATCCATAAAGACTCTCCAGTGAATAGTCTACTGATACTAATACAAAATCAGGTGCTAATTAGGTCCATGCAAAAATACCAAGACAATGTATACAAAGGTGTGTCCCATAAATCAAAATGTGATAAATAGATGAATATAATAAAACAATAAACAAAAATAAAACGTCTCTCAAATGGTGTGGGTCTGCTTCAACCAGTGGCGTAGCGTGGGGGGTGCTGGGGGGGCCAGCCGCACCGGGCGCAAAATCTGGGGGGGGCGCCCGGGCGCATCCTGCGGCTGCCGCTGCCATTTAGGAGCCCACTCGCTCAGCCATCTGCTCAGGCTCAGCCATCCTGAACGGCGGGCGGCGGGAGGCTAATATCAGAGCCAGTACAGCTCTGGATGGAGGGCGGGACTTCAAGTTAACCCGCAGGTGATTGGTTGCTAGCAACCAATCACAAGCTGGTTACCTAGAAAAGTTGTGCAGATCCCGCCCTCCTTCCAGAGCTGCCCTGCTTCTGATGTTAGCTTCATGCTTGCTGCCGTCCACGCGGAGCTATCCAGCTGCTGCCTGCTCTGTGAGTATCGTGGAGGAAGCTGTGAAGGGGGAGCAGAGGACAGGGAGCTGAAGATGGGGGGAGGGCTGAGGACAGGAATCTAAAGATGGGAGGGGGGGGCTGAGAACAGGAATCTGAAGATGGGGGGGGGGGGTGAGAACAGGAATCTGAAGATGGGGGGGGGGCTGAGGATAGGAATCTAAAGATTGGGGGGGGGGACTGAGGACAGGAATCTGAAGATGGGGGGGGGCTGAGAACAGGAATCTGGAGATGGGGGGGGGGGACTGAGAACAGGAATCTGGAGATGGGGGGGGGGGTGGTGTGAGAACAGGAATAATCTGAAGATGGGGGGGGGGGCTGAGGATAGGAATCTGAAGATGGGGGGGCTGAGGACAGGAATCTGAAGATGGGGGGGGGCTGAGGACAGGAATCTGAAGATGGGGGGGGGCTGAGAACAGGAATCTGGAGATGGGGGGGGGGGGACTGAGAACAGGAATCTGGAGATGGGGGGGGGGACTGAGAACAGGAATCTGGAGATGGGGGGGGGGGTGGTGTGAGAACAGGAATAATCTGAAGATGGGGGGGGGGGCTGAGGATAGGAATCTGAAGATGGGGGGGCTGAGGACAGGAATCTGAAGATGGGGGGGGCGGTGGGCTGAGGACAGGAATCTGAAGATGGGGGGAGGGGCGGAGGGCTGAGAACAGGAATCTGAAGATGGGGTAAAGCTGAGGACAGGAATGTAGGGGTAGTAGGGGACAGGAATGTAGGGGTAGTGGGGGACAGGAATGTAAAGGGGTACTGGGGGACAGGAATGTAAAGGGGTACTTGGGGACAGGAATGTAAAGGGGTACTGTGGGACAGAAATGTAAAGGGGTACTGGGGATGAGGACAGGAATGTAAAGGGGTACTGGGGGACAGGAATGTAAAAGGGTACTGGGGGACAGGAATGTAAAGGGGTACTGGGGATGAGGAGAGGAATGTAAAGGGGTACTGGGGATGAGGACAGGAATGTAAAGGGGTACTGGGGATGAGGACAGGAATGTAAAGGAGTACTGGGGATGAGGACAGGAATGTAAAGGTGTACTGGGGATGAGGACAGGAATGTAAAGGTGTACTGGGGATGAGGACAGGAATGTAAAAGGGTACTGGGGATGAGGACAGGAATGAAAAGGGGTAGTGGATGAGGACAGGAATGTAAAGGGGTAGGGGATGAGGACAGTTATGTAAAGGGGCAGTGGATGAAGACAGGAATGTAAAGGGGTACTGGGGCTGAGGACAGGAATGTAAAGGGGTACTGGGGCTGAGGACAGGGATGTAAAGGGGTACTGGGGATGAGGACAGGAATGTAAAGGGGTAATGGATGAGGACAGGAATGTAAGGGGGTACTGGGGATAAGGACAGGAATATAAAGGGGTACTGGGGATGAGGACAGGAGTGTAAAGGCGGAAGGGAGGTGATATAAAGGGGGCTAAGGACAGGAATGCAGAGGGGGGCTGAGGACAGAAATGTGAAGGAGGAGGGGAATGATATAAAGGGGCATAAGGATAGGAATGTAAAGGGGGGGGGGGTGATGACAAGGATGTGAGGGGAGGAGGGGGGATATGAAGGTGGGCTGAAGACAGGCAGGTGATGTGCAGGGGGGACTAAGAACACTATTGTAATGACAGGATTGTGATGTAAAGGATATGAGCCTAGCTTTATAACATTGTTACCTGTGTTCTGCATGTAGGCAGCCCATTGATTTAATTTTGTGTAATTAGGTTGGCCAGTGTAGTGGTCAGGTAGGTCTCTGTAGTGGTCCGATAGGTCTCTGTAGGTGTCCAGTATAGTAATCAGGTAGGTTAGTGCAGGTAACAGGTAGATCTGTGTAGTGTTCAGTGTAATTGTCAGGTAGGTTTGTGTAGTGGTCAGGTAGGTCTGTGTAGTGGTCAGGAAGGTCCATGTAGGTGTCAGTATAGAGATTAGGTAGGTCAGTGTAGTGATCAAGTTGGTTAGTGCAAGAATAACGTAGGTTAGTGTAGGAATAAGATAGCTCAGTGTAGGTGTCTGTATAGTGGTCAGGTAGGTCAGTGTAGGAATCAGGTAGGTCTGTGTAGTGGTCAGCTAGGTCAGTGTAGTGGTCTAGTATATTTGTGTAGGGGGCGCAAATTACTTAACTTGCCCCGGGTGCTGACAACCCACGCTACGCCACTGGCTTCAACTGATTAATAAATAATTAATATAGTGAGTCTGTGCCAATGTGACGTGACAATAGGTGCAGACGATGGTGATTTCACATTAAGAGATGTTCAGGGTGGCCTCTTACCGCAAAACACTTCAGAAATGTCATTAAGGCCCCTTTCACACACGCTGTCCGTTTGTCCGTTTTTTCATCCATCCGTTGACGGATGAAAAACGGACATCAATGCATCTCTATGTGACAACGGATGAAAGACGGATAACAACTGACGAAAAACGGATGGCAACTGACGTTGTCTGAAAGGGGCCTAAAACTTGAAGGTAACAAAGTGGTGGGATGGTGACACCCGGTGCTAAAAATGGATTCTTACCAGAAATCAGGGAGTTATGAGTTTAGACTGCTGGAACGGAGAATCCAATATGATGTGCTCTCACTGGGATATCCAGAAAACTTGTCCTGTTCACAGGTTCCTGTTGCTCAAGGTGCAAAAGCCCAGAGGATGATGCTCAAAAAGGAGCTGATGGCGCATTACCCTCAATACAAGTTTATTAAGAAAGGGGGAAAACACTTAAAAAAAAATGGAACAGACAGATGAAACATAACTCATAAAAAATGCTCGGCCGCCTGCAGAACGGTCCGTAGCATATATCAGTACGGCTAGCCCCCCACCGCGTTTCCACTTAGGAGTCGTCTACTGGGAAATATCCATTAACTATGTAAGATCATACAGGTATCATCCCATGTCTTCGCAACCAAATTGGAGGGTAAGGGGGCAAACAATTCTAGCATTAAAATGTGCAACAAACCGGAAATGTGTGGACAGTACCTGCCCTTGATGTATGCACCATACGACCAGAACAGGTCTGAGCAAATGTTGCATATGTATAGAAGTTAGAGGCTTACGGATTAAAGCTTGAAGCGTGACCACAAAGATAGAGATGTAGAAAAAGCCTAAGCAACTAAAAAAGAAAACCAAGCATAACAAAAATAAACTACCAAAGAATCAAGGACAGCGTGGATGTCACTGGGCTAAAGGCCCAGTAGCATCTTTCATAGGCAAAAGCGAATTTAAAGCAGAGTTCCGGCCACGAAAAACATTTTTCAATAAAAATACCCCCGGGACAGTCAGGGCTAGTACATTCCACAATGGATAGCCTTTGAACTGTCCCGGGTCGCACTTACCTGCAAGAAGAAATACTTTTTTAAATTCTCCAGCGCTGCCATCTCGGATGTGGGCAGCTGAAGCCAGCGTGTCTTCCGTGTCCTCTTCTCCCAGAATGCACGTGCCCCGCTCGTCCCTTCCGGTGCGCCGCCGCATTCCTCCACAGCTTCTGAACCTGGAGATCACAATATGAATTCTGCATTTTCAGAAGTCTGCCCTGGTTCCGTCCACGAAGTTGGAGTATTTGGGCCTGACTCTGGACTTAGCCATAGCCAGAGTGCTCCTTCCTCTGGACAAACTCCAGAAATTGCAGACTGCAATTTGCCTCCTGCTGTCCAACAAATGGTTATCACTCCCCAGACTTGCATGTGGGTGCTGGGCCTGATGGTATCTACCTTTTGAGGCAGTGTTTGCACAGTTCCTTATGAGGTCCCTTCAAAGGGAGATTCTGACCAACTGGGACAAGACTCTGAAGTCTCTGGACAATCGGATCCGGCTGAGTTGGGGAACTAAGGAATCCCTGATATGATGGCTTCTCTCTCTGGCGCTTCGGCTGGGAAAATCATTCCTCCCCTTGTATTGGACAGTGGTCACCACGGATGCCAGCCTGTCCGGCTGGGGAGGCATCCTCGGCAAGCATTCTGTTCAGGGGATCTGGACGCTGGAAGAGTCCAGACTACCGATCAAGGTCTTGGAACTCAGAGCGATCAAACTGTGTCTGGATCATTGGATGTATCGCCTTCAGAGATGCCCAGTGCCCATTCAATCTGGACAATGCCACAGCCATGGCTTATGTCAATTACCAAGGGGGTACTAGAAGTGCCCTGGCGTCAGCCGGCACTCTTAAGGTGGGCAGAACGATTCATTCCAGCCCTCTCCGCCGTACACATTCCTGGGGTGGAAAATTGGCATGCGGATTATCTTGGCAGGCGTTGGACCAAGAGGAGTGTCCTTTCATCCAGAGGTGTTTCATCAGCTGTGTCTCCGGCAGGGGAACCCCAAGATGGATCTGTTGGTGTCTCGGCTCAACAGAAAGGTGCAGATGTTTGTGGCTCGGTCAAGGGATCCACTGGTGGACGCCACAGACGTGCTGGTTGCTCCAGGGGGTCAGTATCGTCTGATCTATGCCTTTCCTCCTCTTAAGTGTCTCCCCAGACTCCTACGCAGTATCGAGGCAGAAAGGATTGCGGTCATCTTAGTGGATCTGAACTGGCTTCGCTGGGCTTGGTACGCCGATCTAGTGCAGCTGGTCGCCAACGTTCTTGGAAGCTTCCTCTCCGGAAGGATCTGCTGTCCCATGGACCGATCTTCCATCCTACTTTACAGTGGCTGGCTTTGAGGGCTTGGCTGTTGAACTCCAGGTGCTAAAGGATAGAGGTTTGTCTGAGTCTGTGCTTCCTATGTTAAAAGCTTGGAAATCTACTTCTAGGAAGATCTACCAATGAAGACATTGTACGTGGAAGACGTACATTGCGTGGTGAGAGTCTCTTGGGGTTCATCCTCCCTTTTTTTTGGTGGCTCGGATCTTAACCAACCTTAAACGGGGGTTGAACAGAAATTGGCCTTGAGTACCTTTTTAAGGGCCTGGTATCGGCCATGGCAGTCTTTTTCCAATGACCTTTGGCTGCACACTCCCTGCATACTTTTCTTCAGGGTATCCAACATTTTGGTTCCTCCAGTGCAGGCACCGTTGCCACCTTGGGATCTTAATTTGGTGCTTTCAGCCCTACAGAAGCCTCCCTTTAAAAATATTCCCCTGCTTATGCTGCCCCAGAAGGTGGCCTTTTTGGTGGCTATCTCCTCTCCGTGCAGGGTGTCTAAACGGGTGGCGTCATCCTTTCATTCACCTTATCTGGTGATTCACAAGGATAAGGTGGTGCTTCGCCCCTGTCCGTCATTCCTTCCTAAGGTTGTCTGGGACTTTCATTTGAATGAAGACATTGTGTTTCCTTCCCTGTGTCCCAGGCCTAAACATCCAAAGGAAATTGCCTTGCATGCCTTGGATGTGTTCCAGGCTATTGGGGTGTACCTGGCAGCTACGGAGTCTTTCCGCTTCCTCTTCGACCATTTCCAGATGGATGAGACACAGTGGTCCAGACCTATTCCATCAGGGGTCAAGTTCCTCCTTTCCCTGTCAAGGCGCACTTGACTAAGGCGCTTATTACCTCCTGGGCTTTCTGTCATCAGGCGTCAGTGACGCAGGTTTGCAAGGCGGCCACCTGGTCGTCGGTGCACACTTTTTTACAACTTTTTATAAAGTGGATGTGTTGGCATCTGCGGACGCTTCCTCTGGCTGCAAAGTTTTGCAGGCTGCTGTTTGAAAGTGCCTGATCCTCTTTGAGGGTGTATTGTGTTTTTCAGGTGGACTCCAATTGTTTTGGTTGAGTCCCTGTCGCCTGGTTGGCTACTGTTTAGCCTTGGGAATGTTTTGCTGTTTCTCACCCCCTCATGTTTAACACTGCTTTGGGACATCCCAATGGTCAAGAATGACAGGAGCTGTGTCCGTCAATGAACGAAAGCGAAAAAGGGATTATTGACTTAAAGTAAAATCTATTTCTCTGATGTCAATTGATGAACACCTCACCCACCCCTCTGTAGAGTTATAATTCTCCTCCTAAAACTGCTTGTAACAAAACTGAGTGGCTTTAACGGAGAGAGTGGGTATACCCCCTGGGAATGCCCATGGGTGTAGCTAGATTCTTTTTGGCTAGTGTCCTACTGCAGTAGGGGGCAGTATAACCCAATGGTTAAGAATACCAGAAGCTGTGCCCTTAGTGAACATCAGAGAAATGGATTTTACGGTAAGTCAAAAATCTCCTTTTTTATTGCCCTTTATTTTTTATAAGCGTTCACATTCTCTGTTCTCAGCTGCATACGCGTTCACATTCTCTCTGTTCTCAGCTGCATAAGAGCGGGGGGGAGGAGAAGCAGCAGTATACTGAGCTTCCCAGTGAATGGCTGTGCAGTGGGGGCGTGTCAGGACAAGTCTGATCATTGGAGGAGAGCAAACTGAGTTTCCACAGTAGCCTTGAAGAAGCAAATCAGGTACAGTGCCTTGCGAAAGTATTCGCCCCCCTTGAACTTTGCGACCTTTTGCCACATTTCAGGCTTCAAACAAAGATATAAAACTAATTTTTTGTGAAGAATCAACAAGTGGGACACAATCATGAAGTGGAACGAAATTTATTGGATATTTCAAACTTTTTTAACCAATAAAAAACTGAAAAATTGGGTGTGCAAAATTATTCAGCCACCTTAAGTTAATACTTTGTAGCGCCACCTTTTGCTGCGATTACAGCTGTAAGTCGCTTGGGGTATGTCTCTTATCAGTTTTGCACATCGAGGGACTGAAATTTTTGCCCATTCCTCCTTGCAAAACAGCTCGAGCTCAGTGAGGTTGGATGGAGAGCGTTTGTGAACAGCACTTTTCAGTTCTTTCCACAGATTTTCGATTGGATTCAGGTCTGGACTTTGACTTGGCCATTCTAACACCTGGATATGTTTATTTGTGAAACATTCCATTGTAGATTTTGCTTTATGTTTTGGATCATTGTCTTGTTGGAAGACAAATCTCCGTCCCAGTCTCAGGTCTTTTGCAGACTCCATCAGGTTTTCTTCCAGAATGGTCCTGTATTTGGCTCCATCCATCTTTCCATCAATTTTAACCATCTTCCCATCAATTTTAACCATCTTCCCTGTCCCTGCTGAAGAAAAGCAGGCCCAAACCATGATGCTGCCACCACCATATTTGACAGTGGGGATGGTGTGTTCAGGGTGATGAGCTGTGTTGCTTTTACGCCAAACATAACGTTTTGCATTGTTGCCAGAAAGTTCGATTTTGGTTTCATCTGACCAGAGCACCTTCTTCCACATGTTTGGTGTGTCTCCCAAGTGTCTTGTGGCAAACTTTAAATGACACTTTTTATGGATATCTTTAAGAAATGGCTTTCTTCTTGCCACTCTTCCATGAAGGCCAGATTTGTGCAGTATACGACTGATTGTCTCGCACCTCAGCTGTAGATCTCTGCAGTTCATCCAGAGTGATCATGGGCCTCTTGGCTGCATCTCTGATCAGTCTTCTCCTTTGTATGAGCTGAAAGTTTAGAGGGACGGCCAGGTCTTCGTAGATTTGCAGTGGTCTGATACTCCCAATATTATCGCTTGCACAGTGCTCCTTGGGATGTTTAAAGCTTGGGAAATCTTTTTGTATCCAAATCCGGCTTTAAACTTCTCCACAACAGTATCTCGGACCTGCCTGGTGTGTTCCTTGTTCTTTATGATGCTCTCTGCGCTTTAAACGGACCTCTGAGACTATCACAGTGCAGGTGCATTTATACGGAGACTTGATTAGACACAGGTGGATTCTATTTATCATCATTAGTCATTTAGGTCAACATTGGATCATTCAGAGATCCTCACTGAACTTCTGGAGAGAGTTTGCTGCACTAAAAGTAAAGGGTCTGAATAATTTTGCACGCCCAATTTTTCAGTTTTTTATTTAACAAAGTTTGAAATATCCAATACATTTTGTTCCACTTCATGATTGTGTCCCACTTGTTGTTGATTCTTCACAAAAAATTACAGTTTTATATCTGTTTGAAGCCTGAAATGTGGCAAAAGGTCGCAAAGTTCAAGGGGGCCGAATACTTTCACAAGGCACTGTATGTCAGCATCAGGGAAGACTTTGGCCCGCACCTTAAGTAAGTTGGTTTGGTGAGAGGACATTGTCTGCAGAAGAATTTACGAGTACAAATGAGATATAGTATGTTGCGTTGCTTCATTGCCCTGTCTAACAGGTATTGTAAAGGGTCTTTAGCAGGGCCTTTGCATGCCTTGACATGGTCTACCAGTTGGTAATGATAGAAGACATGGTGATGAGGGAGTTTGTATTCAAGTGAGAGCTTGTCAAGTCTTCAGCTGACTGGAGCTTAGGTGAAACAAGGACTCCACATGTTGCACACCGATAGACCTCCAGGTAGAAAACGTTGTAATCTGCACTTTGAGGGAACATGGGGTTACCATGTATGGGTGCACCAACTCTATTTTAAGATGCTTGGACCTAAAGAATCAGATTCACGCTTTTGGAAATATAGTGGTAGCGGTCTTCCAGGAGTGCAATAAAACTGTCAGATGTAAATAATAGTTGGGCCCCTTTCACACTTATGTGGCTTCTTTTGGCCGCAAGGGTTTTGCAGGCTGCTGTTTGGAGGACCTGGTCCTCTTTGAGGGTGTATTTTTTATTTTATTTTTTTTCAGGTAAGCTCCAGTAGCTCCATGTTACCTGGTTGGCTATGTTTAGCCTTGAGAATTTTTTTTCTGCTCTTTTCCCACCCCTCATGTTTAACACTGCTTTGGGACGTCCAAATAGTTAAGAAGAATCCAGAGCTGTCCCTCACTGAACAAAGAGAAAATGGTATTTCTCTATCGTCCATTGACAGATGCAGCTCTTATGCTTCTTATACCATTGGTTATGCTGCCCCTGCAGGAGTAGTACTAGGCAGGAAAAAAACAGTTTACCACGCCTATGGGGGCTGTCCCTATAGGCATAACCCCACACACCCTGCTCCAACATACCAGTTTGTTTCTGCCTAGTGAAGGAATAGGACCTAGGTTTCCTGCTGGGACTTCGGTCTCAGTTTTTTATTCTTTTAAGAATATTTTTTTATTTTCTTTACTCACTTCTACTTAGTGTTCAGGGGGATTCCTCCTGGTGAACTACAAGTAATTGCTGGCTGAGGTTTCGCACTGGATAATCTAGATCCTTTAGGTCTCCCAGCCTGGCCTACGAGCGTGAGCAGGTTATTGTCCCGCACTAGGCCTTTCCACAACAGAGCCCCATTTTTGGATGGGGACGAGCCTGCGAGTGGATGTCTCGCTGGGACGCGATGACCTGGAATGCCCTGAGTCACAGCCCCCCCCCCCCAAATATCCCTTAGTGGTCTTGGGAGGGGGGGGGGGGCTGCAGCACTGGAAAGCCTGGCAACCAAGGTTGATTTTATGATGAAAAAGGTTCATAGCCAAAAACGGACGCTGCCTTCACTGTCATCGGTGGGGTCCTTTGATTCAGAGGCTGATGTGGCCGCCTCAGATGCCCTCCTTCTTGAGGGATCGCTGTCCTTGCAATCAGATGGTGTAAAAGACCTGTCTAGTAGTGCCTGAGCGCTTTAAACGCCGTTGTCCCTTTTGCAGAGATGGTTTTGAACCATTGGATGGTACCGCCTAAGGTGGATCACTCTGTATCCAGGTTGAACAAATCTACTATAGTGCCTGTGGACAATTCCCCAGTGTGTTCGGACCCAGTGGACAGGTGGATGGAATCCCTTTCCCGCCACCTTCATGTGTTGGCCGGTTCAATCCTGAAACCGATTTTTCTGTCTGTTCTGGTATCAGACGGTTACGGAATAGGTAGAGGTTTTGAAGGGGAACCTAGATGCTGACTTAAGTTCCATGAACCCTGGGGAAACTATCGACCAGATGGCCCAGGCTCTGATGTTCCTGTGTGATGCGTCCTTGGATGCGGCTCCCCTGGTGGCCAGTGTCTGCTGTGGGGATTGCCATGAGACGCATGGTTTGGCTGAAGAGCTGGTCGGCAGACCAGGCTTCCAAGAAGGCCTTAACAGATCTCCCTTTTCCTGGGAGAGCGATTATTTGGCGACTCGCTGGATGAGTTGATCAAAGGTAGACCAAGTCCAGCCAGTCTCTTCTTTCAGGAACTTCATTCAAGACAAATGGATTCACAAACTGATTAGTTCCGGGTACAAGATCGAATTTCGGGCCCGGCCGGCGGACAGGTTCTTTCAGTCAAATCTTTGCCTATCTGAGACGCAGTTCTCAAGAAGTAACTGTGTCGGTTCCTCCGCAGGAACGCTTTTAAGATTTCTATTCAAACCTGTCACTGTGCCCAGGAAAGAGGGCAAGGTGCATCCAATCCTGGACCTCAAGGCTCTGAGCCGTTTTGTACGGGTACAGCAGTTTCAAATGGAATCCATTCGGTTGGTGGTAGGGTCTTTAAATCAGGGGGATTTTTTGGCCTCCGCTGATATCAAAGATGTGTATTTACACATCCCCCCCATGTACAGGGGACACCAGCGATTTCTCTGCTTTGCAGTGGCAGAGGAGCATTTTGAATTTGTGGCGTTACCCTTTGGTCTCGCCTCCGCTCCCAGAGTTTTAACCAAGGTACTGGCCCCGGTGTTGGCCTTGTTGCGCCAGAAAGGGATTGCGATCCTGGGATATCGGGACGATCTCCGATTGAGAGCGGACTCACTCAGATCTGTTGGGCGACCTGTCAATTATAGTTCAGATCCTTCAGGAATGTGGGTGGACTATTAATTTAAAAAAAAAACCTGCTCTGACACCCTGTGAGGTTGAATTATCTGGGGCTGATTCTAGATTCCATTCCGCCTTGGCGAGCGTCTTTCTTCCCCTGGAAAAAATTCAGAAGTTGCAGGGGGCGATCCAGTTGCTGTTGGAAACTGACCTGTCCTCTCTATGGCGGTTCCGTTTGCTCAGTCTCACTCGAGACCTCTGCGAAAAGAGATTCTTGCAAAATTTAACAGGTATCCACAGTCTTTAGACAAAATTATACATTTGAGCCAACTCACGAGGTCTGCTCTATCCTGGTGGATTCGGTCGCCAGCATTAGTCAGGGCAAGTCCTTCTTACCATTGTTTTGGACTGTGGTCACTGCAGACGCCAGCCTGTCAGGCTGGGGTGGAGTGCTGGGGAAGCTCTGTATCCAGGGGACCTGGTCAACAGAGGAGTCTTCCTTACCGTTCAGTATTCTGGAACTTGGAGCAATCAAGCTTTGCCTGATCCACTGGCCAAATCTGCTACATGGTTCTCCGGTTCGGATCCAATTGGACAATGCCACGGATGTGGCTTACATCAATCATCAAGGGGGGCACCAAGATTGTCCTGGCAGACAAGGTGGCCGAGATTCTGGTATGGGCGGAAGACAATGTTCCGGTTCTTTCCACAGTCCACATCTCGGTTGTGGAGAATTGGCAAGCGGATTACCTAAGTCGTCAGTTGCTAGATCAAGGGGAATGGTCCCTTCATTCGGAGGTGTTCCCATCTCCTATGTGTCCGGTGGGGGAACTCCGGAGGTAGACCTGTTTGCGTCTCGCCTCAACAAAAAAAGTCTAGAGGTTTGTGGCCAGGTCTTGGGACCCTCTGGCCGACACCACAGATGCCTTGGTGGCTCCTTGGAGTATCTGCTGATCTATGCCTTCCCTCCGATAAACCTCTTGCCGAGGCTTCTCCGCAGGGTAGTGGTGGAAGGAATTCTGGTTGTTCTGGTGGCCCCAGACTGGCCTCATCGGTCTTGGTACGCAGACCTAGTAAAAATGGTTGCCGATCCTCCCTGGAGACTTGAGGATCTGCTGTCCCAGGGACCTATCTTCCATCCTGCTTTACAGTCGCTGGCTGTAACGGCATGGCTGTTGAAAGTCAGGTGTTGAGTTAGAGGTCTTTCTGACTCTGTGATTCCTACACTATTGAAGGCCAGGAAGTTGACTTCCAGGAAGATCTATCATTGTACGTGGAAATCCTATATTTTATGGTGTGAATCACTGAAGCTGCTCCCTTGCTTTTTTTTTTTCTTTATATAGCTAGGGTTTTGGCCTTTTTACAAAAAAGGGTTGAGCAGCAGTTGGCCTTGGGCACTATCAAGGGCCAAGTGTCGGTCTTGGCTTTTTACTTCCAACGTCCGTTGGCTGCTAATGCCTTGATTCACACTTTTATTCAGGGCGTGTCTCATCTGGCTCCCCCGAGGAGATCCCCGTTGCCTCCGTGGGATCTCAATCTGGCTTTGTCTGCTTTTCCAAAGCTTCCTTTTGAGAACATTGGGGAGATTTCTCTGCTTTCTTTATCCCAGAAGGTTGCCTTTCTGGTTGCAATTACTTCTGCCTGCAGAGTGTCTGAGTTGGCGGCGCTGTCCTGTCTCCTTATTTGGTGGTCCACAGAGATAAAGTGGTACTCCGACCTAATCCGTCTTTTCTTCCTAGGGTGGTGCCTGATTTCCATCTCAATGAAGACATTGTGTTGCCTTCACTCTGTCCTAAGCCTAAGCATCCCAAGGAATTTGCTTTGCACACTCTGGATGTGGTTTGGGTGATAAGGGTTTACCCGACAGTCACTGAGTCCTTTAGGAAATCCAATGCTCTTTTTGTCCTTACTGAGGGATCTCATAAAGGTTTGGCTGCGTCTGCTGCGACTATATCCAGATGGATTAGGCAGACGGTTGTTCAGGTTTATTCATTGAAGGGTCAGGTTCTGCCTTTTCCCCGTGAAGGAGCATTCTGCTAGAGCGCTGAGTGCCTCCTGGGCTTTTCGCCATCGGGCCTCAGAAGTGCAGGTTTTTAAGGCAGCGACTTGGTAGTCTGTGCGCACATTTAAAAAATTCTACAAGGTAGATTTGCTGGTTTCTTCGGATGCATCCTTTGGCCGCAAGGTTTTGCAGGCTGCTGTTTAATAGAGAATCGTTTGTTTCTCTTTGGGGGTTTTCTCTTTCATGGGTGAGCTCCTGTTCCTGGTTGAGCTTCATGTTACCCAGTTGGCTAAGTTTAGCCTTTGGACTTTACGTAAACTATTTGTCTTGCGTTCTCCCCACCCCTCATGCCTACACTGCTTTGGGACGTCCCAGTGGTATAAGAAGCATAAGAGCTGCGTCTGTCAATGGATTATAGAGAAAACCTGATTTTTGTAAGAACTTACCGTAAAATGCCTTTTCTCTGAAGTCCATTGACAGACGCAGCACCCGCCCCACTGATATGGGGATGGTTTGTGTCGTCTTACTGCTTGCAACGAAACTGATATGCTGAAGCAGGGTGTGGGGTTATGCCTATAGGGACAGCCCCCGTAGGCGTGGTGAACTGTTTTTTTCCTGCCTAGTACTACTCATGCAGGGGGCAGCATAACCAATGGTAGAAGAAGCATAAGAGCTGCGTCTGTCAATGGACTTCAGAGAAAAGGATTTTAAGGTAAGTTCTTACAAAAATCTATTTTTTTGGCATACCGTTAAAAAAAAAAAAACATTTCTCTGATGTTCATTGACGGACACAGCACCTACCCCTCTGTGGAGTTGGCTTTCTTCTGACACTGCTTGTAACAAAACTGAGTGCCTATAGCTGAGAGTGGGTGTATACCCCCTGGGACTGCCCATAGGTGTAGTCACGCTTTTTCCTGCCTAGTGTCCTACTCCTGTAAGGGCAGTAGAACCCAATTGTTAAGAATAATGAGCTGTGAACATCAGAGAAATGTTTAAGGTAAGTGAAAATCTCATTATTTTTTCCTGCTGTGATCTGACTTGCTGTTAGAAGGCGACTACGTTTGTTCTCTTTGGTTCCACTGTCCCACAGTCTTTTGCTTGTTCCCAAGATGGGCTAGGGACTTTGAGATATACAGTATATAAAACAAAACACGAGGATGCCTCCATCTAGGTGTAGCGATTTATTAAAAAGAATACGACAATAAAAATACACTCAAGTTCAAAGTGGATCTTGGCTTGTCATAAACCTATATTGACCTCAATAGATCACCGCAAAGTTGCAGAACTTGGTAGGCAAGTGGCTGACTGAGGCAGAGTTCATGGTGAAAGTACATAGGCAACAGCGGCCTTTCCGAGTGTGGCAAGATGGCTGTGGCTCCAATCAGCACCTCTCTTTACTCGTGGATGGTGACAAGTGGGAGGGGCATGGCTACATGTTTCAGAGCAATAGGACTGCCCCTTTATCAAACCTTAGGAATTGCTTAGAGCAGCGCACATAACTAATGTGCACTGTTTGTTTTAACCAAATGGAAGCGAGGGGGGCAAAAGGAGAGATTTGTAAGCCCATAGAGGATCTTACAAGGAGGCAGAAAAACACCAAAATAATTTTATGAAAATAGATTACAGGGCCATTAAGTGCTGGATGTGCATAAATTATTTTTGGAGAATAAGGATATTGTTTAGTGTCACTTTAATCCTTTTACTATGTTGATAGGGTACCTGTCCGTATGATCAAAAAGTACTTGCTTCTTCAAGGTTCTCCATGTCTTAGTCACTTGGGTTAAACTAAGTAATATGTAAGCCTACTTTGATACACAGCCATTTTCAGTTAATATCATTAATCTCTGATCACTATTCCCATCAGGTGTACAAGAAACTGGGTCAGACACATCTGGCCCTAATGAACTTTTCCTGGGCCATGGATCTGGATCCCAAAGGAGCCAACAACCAGATTAAAGAGGCCATAGACAAGCGTTACCTGCCAGATGATGAGGAAGCTGTGACTCAAGAAGAACAAATCAGCGAGGGCTACCCTTATGAAACAGGTGAGAAACCTCTTGGATAACCACCAAAAAGTTGCAGTCCGCTAGAAGTAGGCTCAGTGTGTCTAGAGTGAGAGCTTGATTTAGCTTATGTGCTCCACCTTCTAATGCTTTGACTGGTGCTGTGCAGAGGATTACAGAAGTTTATTGGAATAGATTTAGGCTACATTCACACTTGTTAATAAACCCGGCACCGTTTTACATGCAGGAACCTTATCGAAGGTAACCGGCGATTAGCTGTGGAAGGCAGCCCCTTTGAAAGCAATTAGAGGCTGCTGGCTCACAACACTTATCCCAACCACTCATATATAATAGCTCATGCAGGAATCCACCTCCAAGTGATTGGCCCTGGACTGTACGAGCAATTATATGTGAGTGCCACAATTGGCTGTGGGAGTTGGTAGCTTTCCCATTGCTTTCAAAGAGACTGCCTCCTGCAGCTAATCCCCAGGAACCCCCCTGCTGCGGTTCTGGCAAGTAATTGGTGTCAAACCCATTTGCAATTAGTTGCAGGAGCCAACAGCTGGGTTTCTTGCAAGAAATTGGCATTGGACCCATTCGCAGGTGGGGATGGGGCCTTTAGTACAAATGCCAGTTATATTGTATAGCAGAGAAAACCGCTCCCATATCATGTTTTCATTGGTGTGTTTACCTGTTTGCCTTTCATGAATATTTGAACTGCAAATCTCCCAAACTATGAATCACTGCGACCAGGATTCACGATTTGCATGTTTTACCCTTCTATTGTTCAGTTCAGTGCTCAGATATACAAAGAAAATAGTTAATCCCAATTTGTCTATTGAGTACCTAATTTCCTGTGGATGATTGATCAATTATTCCTGCCCTTATAAGCTGCCGTATAAACGTGGAATGTCAAACGCTAAAGGATAAATATGACACAGAGCAGTCTTATTGTATTATTTGCAGCAGTTGTTATCAGCGGCCTGCAGAGGGAGCCAAGCTGAAAGCTAATTAGCATTTGTGTTTTTTATCTTGATGGCCAGGCTATTTGAAGAAAGGCATGTAGGGCCCTGATATCCTTTCTGTAAGAGCGTGCTGACAGTTTTCTCACATCTGACGCGGTCAGCTTGAACGGAATGATTAACACACGTTTCTGTTTTGTTTCTGTCAAGTGGGGACGGATGAATCGCAAGAAAGCAGCATGACAGATGCAGATGACACACAGTTGCACGCGGCAGAGAGTAGTGACGAATTTTAACTCGGTCCTTGCTCCCCACCGGACATGTGGCGCTGGGGTGTCTGACTGTTATTTTACTCCACACTCCCAGCCTCTCACCCTTGCCTTCTCAGATGCCTGTCGCAGGCCGGCACTTTGTATCATCATCATCATCTTCATCATCATTATTGCCTCTGACATCATCAGCCATTCCTCTCCCTTCTTCCTTCTGATTTTAAAGTCCTGCAGAAAATTAAAGACTGTGCAATATGTGGGTCGCACTCGGTTGGCTTTTTTTTTTTTTTTCTTCAATCTTGGCCTTTTGAGGTGCCTGGGGTTGCCAAGGGGTGTGCAGCGCAAGAGTTCAACCCGGAGTGTGGCCTGGTCAGGCTGAAGAAGCTGAACCAAGACCGGATACAAGACTTTTTACTTGACCAAACTCCCACTATCTATGGATGGATACATAGATGCCACATCTTCAAATCCATTGGATCAACCCTCTGTTTTTAGATGAATTATTTTTTTTGCCTGGATAATATTTATTCAGCCAATGGTTCCAAAATAGAAGCAAATTATAGGCAGTTTGAGCTTATATTCAAGAGTCTCTTATCAGCTTCCACCCCATACAGCAAAGTCCTTCTCACATGGAACCTTAAAGGGGATCTGTCATAACACAGTACTAGTTCATAGACATTAATCTGAACCTTTTGAGAGTCCTGCAAGTAACATCACTGCCCAGGAAGTGGTTTGCTGACCAGGAGTGATAGGATTAGACTTTCCATCTGAAGCTTCCCTGCTTTGTGACGGATCCTTTTTAACGTTCATTGTTTTGATTATATATATTCTATTCTTTTTATCCTCCCCTTCCCCTGAGACCAGACCTCCAGATCTGTATGCTTTGTTCAAGGTCAATTCTTAACTACAGTCAAATTCCACCTGTCCTCTGCACAACTGGAAACTTTTGTATTCCGCATCAGGGACTGTTCCTATTAGCCATGAACACCATTCCTCATATTTTGCAGTACTGATTGAGGAAAATGAAATGTGAATCTGCTAGTGTGGAAAATAGGAACAGTTCCCAATTTTAGGATTCATTGGGTATTTTGTGAATCACAATAAGCCAGTCCACTAAGCATCCGAATTGTATAGATATCTGGTTTTCTTTATGAATGTATCACAGCTTTGGTGCATATAGGCCAAGCCAATACAATTTCCCTCTCAGGATAAATACATTTCCTGAAGGAAGGTACATGCAATAGAAGAGCTGTTATACTCCCAGGGTTGTCTCCTAACTTCTCTGTTCCAGTGCTGCATCTTCCACCAGCATCTTTAGCATTTGACACTTCCAGGAGTATTGCATGGCTTTGTCCCCAATAGTGCCCTGTGGTTCTGTCTGCTATGTCACTGCTGAGGATGGAACCATGGGGCACAGGCATCTGACACTCTCAGATTTGTTGGATGCCAAAAAGAATAGAAGATGCTGCAGAACTGGAACAAGGAAAGAAAGACGTGCCACTGGAGAAGCGAGTATGCAGTTTGTCTTCTACTGCAGATACCTTCCCTTTTGCAATTTTGTATTTTTTTTTTTTTTTTTGTCCTGACATGGTTGCTTTAATTCACTGGAACTAGGCACATAGTAGGCCACATTTGTTTTAGCTGCAAGAAAAATGGTTTACTTTTTTGTTTATGTAGATGACAGGTTGACTTCAAATGTGAATGTGTCATCCATTTTAAGCTTTTAAAAGTAAGGAGCATGCGCCTACAAAGCCTCTTCAGTGCACACCTCTGAATTTGGTTTTACTGTGCTATGACAACCGTGGCTTCCCTTACTTTGGAACAAAGTCCCACCTCCTTGGACAGTAAGCACTTCAGTGGCATGTAAGGGTGTCCTCATTTGACAGGTCAAGTTGGGGTGGATAGGGCTTAGCCCTAAAGTAACTAAAATGAAAGTGGATTTCTGGTCAAATTCGAACTAAGGCTAAATCTACCCCCTTTCCCATTCTAAGACTATTCTATCCATCTTGTAAAAGAAAGATGTCTATACTTACCTATTCTGAAGCTGTTCGGGTCCCAGCGCCGGCTTTGGTGTAGAGAAGAGGCAGTGACAACGGCTGTAGAGCCTGGGTGATGACGTCGCCCCCAGGCTGACCTGTGGGGCGTGTGTTGATGGTTGTCCCTCCTCTATACTGAAGTCGGTCATGTGATCTCACTGGACAGGAGCAGCTTCAGAATGGGTAAGTAATACACCTCTTTTCTTTTACATGGTAAATACCATAGTCTTAGAATGGGGGTGGGAGTAGATGAGCCTAAGTTAGCATTTGACTGAAAGTACACTTTTTGGATTTGGTAAGAATGTGAAACCTTTTTTAGAGGCTCACGAGAAAGCCATAGCAGACAGGTTTTGGTGCCTACTCTGCAATGCAGCGTTTACATTTAAAAGTTTAAAATAAAAAGTGGCTCTTAAGTAAAACTACGTTGTTGCATGTGTGGACAGCCTCCATCTACGTTTACCATAGAAATACACAGCGGAGAATATCTCACAAGATTGAGGAATATTCGGGATGCTGAATGATGCACTTATCAGTTTGTTTGACACAGGGCAGGAGGATCATATAGTTACCGATTCAACTACAGGGAAAGAGTGCACTTCTGGTAAAGTAATTTGAAGCTCTGAAAAGTGTCATCTTCATCATCAGCCTAAAGTGGCTCCAGTCGGCACCAGATGGATCGGAATCTCTTGCCAGATCTTTACCCTGGAAACGGTTGCTGAGCTGAAATTTCTTGCACCCTGGCTTTTAGTTTTTCAGCCACTGATCTAGGTAAGCTTATTGGTAGTTCTGAGATTGGTGCATACACTTTTTGTTTTGGGTCAGTGGCTCAGAAGGTTTTGAAGTCAAACTGTTCGAATGACAACCAGGCAGTTAGCATTTTCAGAGAAATCTGCTTTGGCTGCCTCTGTCATAACAAGTTCCCTTTAGGGAGGTTTACACGTATATGATGTAATTACAGCTTTCCCACAATGCTCCACTGTGGAGCAGAACAGTTCATAATCCACCAATGGACCCTGATCTGTCATTCTGCTTCGGTTTTCTGCTTTGAGCAATTCTATGGGATGTTTTTTGTTTTTAGTATAATATTCCCTTCTTAACAGGAGCCTTGGTAAGGGATGAGGTCTTATCATATTACAGCTCTAATTATTGGTTGGAATATATGATCATATTCACTTGCATAATAACATTGGATTCACATTGGCAAACACATTCAATCCTTTGCTGGAAATGAAAGTTTGAATGTGGTTGCTATAGAATGATACAAACTTTTCTTATTTTACACACTTTGATAAAGAACCCCTTATCTTTGCCGCTCATACAGCTGTCCTACCGAAAGAGTTATTATTTTTTTTTTATTATTTACTGGAAACCTGAAAGAGAAGGTGGTTTGTACTGATCATTGTGGGAAGGACATTTTATAATAACCCGCAGCAACCAGCCTGGCTAGAAAGAAGTGATTACTGGTTTTGAGTCTGTTACTGAACCATCCCTTTGATCTTACACAGGCCTCGGTGTGCAGTCTAAAGCCAAAACGTTAGTTTTGTTTTGGATAAAGTAAGTTAATAAATGAAACTCCAAATTTTTGTATCTTTTTAAGAAGGGGTTTTTTTTTTCTGTCCATTGTTAGAGGAAACTCTGTTCAATAGCTGTCACCTGAGCAGGTGTCCTATTGGAAGAATTTGCCTCCTATTCCTGCTATGGTGGCATTGTAACATTTTGGAATTTCAATCACTCTTTCCCTGTGACAGTGGACACCAGGGGCACAGACAACAATATGAAAAAAAAAAATTACGGACTACTGTTTTCCAATCCTTACCCACTTAAAAAAAATGTTTTGGTTTTCGGTATGTTAACTAATCCTCTGTCAGGCTAGAAGCAGCAATGTATAGAAGAAGTAAGATCTTTAATTTAATATTGATACTAAAGACTTTTAAGGCCTCCACCTTATCACTGGTGGTTGGTTTAATTAAATTTTCACTATATTTTGGCCAAGTGTAGGAACTGACAGATGTCAGTGCCAGGTTATGCATGTAGCCCAGGTGGAGGAGACAGGTCATTTAAGTCCCCAAAGTTGCTAATGAAAATCCCTTTTTTGCACATGGTGGGTCAGCTTTACCATGCTTTTAACACTCCAGTCTCAATTCCAGAACTATATAAATCTTTTCGCCATCTTCAAGCTTGGTGCCTTCTGAAAATGTTTTCATACTCCTGGCAGTTAAAGAATGGAGGCTTCCCTATAAGGCCTTCCCCACATCTATGTTGCATGAACCAATCCCTTGAAAGCAAACCTGGTGGCCATTTTAAATGTGTGTACATATGAAACAAGTGACTGAGGGGTTACCTAGCGTGACTTTGGGATATTTTATCTTCCCTGGAGTGGGTTTAGAATCCAAGCCCTTAGTACCTAAGTTTTGGAGGGGTGCATGAAGGAGTATTCTCTGAATATTGCTTTTGCCTTTAGGCAGAACATTTAGAGAAAGCCCATCTTATGAGAAACAGAGGCTGCCATTGCAAAGCTCTCCTTAAAATGCTGTTTGTCTTAGGCCGGTTATACATGGAGTGAAATTCAGCTGGTTCAGCAAGGGCTGGCTGAATTTCCATTCATGTGTGGGTAGGTTTAATGAAAAAAAACTGATCCACCTGTGGGCTGCCTTACTGACCACGTGTCTTTAATATTTTGAGTCTCTGATTCCTGACAAGGATGCAGATAAGGACTTCTGACTTTCTAAGCTGCATACTGCTTTTGGGTCAGTAATTTAGTTAGTGTTGAAGTAGAGTTGCACGATTATTTGTTAAAAAATTGCCATCTCGATTCACCCCCCCCCCCCCCCCCTTCCCCCACACACGATCCTAGAAAAAAAAAAAAGCCTCCAGCAAATGTTTATCAACATTAAGGCTGTGAGATAATTATAAACAACAATGTTTTACAATGTATCATTTCCTTCTTTTAGATCCAAGGAATGAACTTCCGTCTGTAAAGGAGGGCAATATAACCTGAGCCTGATCCTTTTTCTGACACTTGTTGCTTACAAGTTAAATCAGTATTTTTTGCTAGAAAATTCTTTAGAACCCCTAAACATATATATTGTATATTTTCTTTTTTTTAGCAGAGACCCCAGAGAATAACATGGAGATCATTGTTGCAATCTTTTATGTCACACTGTAATTGCGCAAACGCAGTTTTTTTTTGGGGGGGGGGGGGGGGGTACACATTAAAAAAAGAAACAGTAAAGTTAGCCGAATTTTTTGTATAATGTAAAAGATGTTACGCCGAGAATCGTGATCTTTTTTCCAAGCAAAAAAATGTGATTCTCATTTTATCCAGAATCGTGCAGCTCTATATTGAAGTTTGCGTCAGCACAAGTCAGGTACAAGTATTTTGTGACATGGGCAAGCCGAGGCAACCCCTATTTCCTTCTTATTCATTGAAGAGCACAGGAGTCTGGAGACTGTTGGGTTATACTGAAGAATTTGAACACTGGCGTACAAAGAAACAATTTGGGCCTCAGTTGTTCGTCTCCTAGGAAGAGCCATGTCTCTGAACTGGTGGACTTATCCTTTAAAGAACCCTTTCTGACCGTACATGAGGGCAAGATGGTTATGAGACCTAGAACATCCTTCCTAAGGTAGTTTCAGGCTTCGCATCTTTCTGCTCTTTTTTCAGTTCATCAAAGGGATCTTTCCCTCCATTGCCTGTATGTTGTTTGTGCTGTTTGAGATTCTCACAGCCCCTACTACAATCCGAAAACCTTTCTCTTTGTCATTCTGACCCTGTCCCTGTATTGTGAACCTGCTTCTTGTTCCTATATTTTTCAGTAGCTCAGACAAACTACCACACAAAATTATGTTCTTGGGGATTCGTTTCTATCTTTTTCTGCAAAGGAGCAGTAAGTGTTTTTTGGGCTTTTTAGCGTCGAGCAACTGTTTTCCAAATTGCAAGTGGTCGCCTAGTCATCTGTTCACTTTTTGCTCCAGGTTTTACCATGGGGATGTTTAGGCCTCATCTGATGGTGTAAGGTCCTTCAGGTGCCTCTTTGAGCTGCAGGCAGTCCTTAGGCCTGTTCGTGTTTTGTTTCTTTTACCTACCCCTCTGCTTTTGGACATTAAGATAGACTCTAAATGACTGTGTCCCTCAATGAACAAGAAAGCAAATGGGATTTGTGTACTTACTGTAAGTCCTTTCTTGGGGTTACATAGTTATGCTTCACCATAAAATTGAGATGTGCTCAGAGCAGGAGGGGTCATACTGTGCTGGCCCAAACTTTTGTTTGGCAGTGTCCAGATCCTCCTGTAGGTGACGGTAAAACCCAATACTTTTTGAATTCTTGTGTCCCTCCATGAACTCCAAGTATTAATTTTATGGCAGGTACAAAGATCAAATTTATTTTTCACATGATATATTGCATCAAACAAAAATTGCTATCACATTCAAACATTATTGCCAAACCCAATCTGAAAATACTGCCTGGTTGTCATTCTGATACAGCCAAACAATTTGCCTTCCAGTGGGATTCACTATTTTAGCTTCCTTATCTTTCTCATAGCAGGTGTACTTTTAAGTTTTTTAAAAAGGTTGACAGACTTGCTTTTTAGGTCTCTAAGGTCTGCTCTCAGTCCTCTCTTAAGTTACTGGTGTCATTACTGGTTATAACTTTCTATCATGTTTAGGTATCATCTACCCTTGTGACCTTTTTAAATCAGAAGGACAAACTGCCTTCATTTCTGGTATGATGCATAATGGATTACATGCCCTTGGTACCAGCTGGGCCTGCTCCACTGTGATGGACATGTGCTAGGTTGGTGCTGGTCTTTCTGCTGGGGGTGAGACTCGCTCTTATTGTGTGGTTGTGTTTTATTTTTTTATTATTATTTTGGGAAATGTACAGTGTTCCATTATGTGGGTCGGGAAGTTCCTGTTTAATATATTTTGTGAAAACATTTAAGGATGTGAAAAATCCAAATAAAAACTTCTTTTAAAAATGTCCTTTGGGAACTTCCTGGCTTCACGCATTCAGCAGCCCGCAGTTCATGCTGGTAAGTGCATTGATTATATGAAACTGCTTGGAGGGAAGGACAGGTCAGCCAATTTTGCTTTTGCTTGGAGGGAAGGACAGGTCAGCAAATTATGCTTTTGCTGAAGACTTTCTATCACTAATAAAGCACATTTGCTGTCTATGTAGGCTGGATCGAACCACTATTAACGTAATATTCCCATCCTTTAGTGGGAAACAACGATTGTGTAACCTTTTTCCACACTACTTCACATTTATGAAGCTTTCATTGGTCCCCTGCACTAAAATCTCCAATGAATTTGAGGCCAATGCCAAAAGATGACTTGCAAGTTGAATGTGCATTGATATGTTTAAACAAATGTCACCCTAAAGTCATTTCAGACCTAAAAACGCTAGTGGCTTGGTTGTCTTTGACCCACTGCCTTTGATGCCGCTTACGGCTAAAAGTTTGTGAACATCTGTTAATCACACCTATATGATCTTGTTGGACATCCTATTCCAAAACCGTTGACGTTAGCTAATTGAAAGGAAGCCATACATTGTGTGCAACTGTCGTGACCTGCTGTGATTTGTCACAGTGGTCACATACCGGCATTAAGCCAGTACTCGGGTTGGTCATCGGCTGTGTCCCATGGACACAGCCAGTGACAGAACGTGCAACCATAATTTTGCTTTAGGCCGGTTATGAAGTGGTTAATATGAGGTTGCCCATCTCCCATTTGCAACTATAACATTCTTCTGCTAGGAAAGCTTTCCTCAAGAAGTTGGAAAGGGTCTGTGGGAATTTGCGCTCATTCAACCAAAAGGGCATGGTCGGGTACCAAGGTTGGATAAGACCTTGGCTCTCAATCAGAGCTTCAATTCATTCCTAAAGTGTTCACTGGGGTTGAGTGGACCACTCCAGTTTCTGAACACCAAACTCCTTAAAGCGGTTGTAAACCCTATGAAAAAAAAAATGAAAAAAAAAAAAACCTGCAAGACAAAGGCCTAATGAGCTACTATGCATCGCATACTAGCCCATTATGTTTAACTTACCTTAAAACGAAGCCCCGACACGGACCCCCGGACATCGATGCGGGCGCTGCCATGATCCCTCGTCGTCTCTTCCGGGTTCGGCGGCTCCGGCGCGCTGATTGGCCGGAAGAGACGGCTCCAGCGCGCTGATTGGCCGGAGCCGCGATGACGTCACTCACGCGGATGCGCGCGGGAGTGATTTTTCCGGCAAGTTAATTGAAGGTCCCCCCGGTCCTTCAAAGCGCATGCGCCTGCATGCACTGTAAATATCTCCTAAACCGTGCCGGTTTAGGAGATATTATTTGTACCTACAGGTAAGCCTTATTATAGGCTTACCTGTAGGTAAAAGTGTCAAAAAGCGGGATACAACCGCTTTAATCTTGTCTTTTCACAGCTGCTTTTTTCCAGTAGGGCATGGTTATTTTGGAATCCTCTTGATGAGTGGAAATCATTATGGCAACAAAGAGAAGGGCTCGGCTCTGTATTGGTCATATTTTGGAATGGGATGTCCAACAAGCTCGTAGTTGATATCTAAATAACCTCTTGTGATTATACAGTTAGATTGTAACAATTGTACTGGCTATAGCCAGCTGCTCCTTAAAGCTTTTTTGATATAGGTTACTCTTTTTTTCATGTCCTCTCAGCAACTTGGAAAGAGTTTAATTATATCGAAAACAAAAACATTAGTCACAAAATGCCTGCATTGTTCTGATATTGTTTGTACAGGGACAGTCCTCAGCCTCTCTCCCTGCTGCTCACACTCATTATATTGTTTCTCTCCTACAAATTATATTTTTCTTGGGTGCTACTGTATGTCTCCTCGCCTGAGCCAAGAAAACGGAATATAAAGCTACAGCTAGACAGAAACATTGCTTTCACAATAGAGACAAGCAAAGATTGTTAGTAGCCAGGATTGTTTGTCTGCAGCCCAGCCCAGTCCACAATCACTGGGTCTTCCTCACTTGGCTTTACACTGTACTTGAAGTATATAGTAAGTCAGCTCAGAGTTTGATGAGAAAGCTGGAATTAGCCATTGACTGAGAATCTGATTTCATATTTAGAGTGGATAGGCACTTAAAGCGGAATTAAACCCAAAAATAAAAATGTATTATGTTACAGCTTACCAGTCCTTAGATGGGGTGGCGTCTTGTACCTGATGGAGGCTGACCACCTGTCCCTCTCCCCCTGGAGTTGGTGACAGTGAATAGCAGGACAAAGAGTGGCATGGGTGCCTGTGGTAGGTCCTTGCCAGATGACAGCCTGGGTACTGTGGAGATGCTCTGGATGCAGGACTGGAACTCATGCAGGATGCTGTCACACTGATGGAGCACAGGAATTTTCATGTGTGGGAGTCAGAACTGTAGTCACAGGCCAGTCAAGTCAAAACAACTGTGCAGAGTGGGGTGCAGATTCAGAAGAGGTACAAAATCAGCAGGCAGGGGACGGAGTCGGATCAGAAGCCAAGGTTAAGAGGAGATCAGGATGAGACTGATTCAGGAGGCAAGCCAGGTCAAAGTACAGAAGAAGGAGGTCTGGTCACAGATTAATGAAGCTGATGACCATGCAGCAACTCTCCTAAATTCTGTAATACCTTAAAGTGGTTGTTCGCTCTGGGGAAAAAAAAAAAAAAGTGAGCAGCTACAAATCCTGTAGCTGCTGACTTTTAATAAAAGGATAGTTATTCTAGGGATCCAGTGCCATCCTCACCCGGGCTAGTTCTTCAGGTTCCTGACGTTGGCATCCTAACTGTAGACCACTGGCTATGCTGCTTTTGGCTACACAGCCGGTTGCCCACTGCGCATGCACAAGCCGCGCTGCTCTTTGCGCTTGCCAGATTTGCTGTTTGGAGGCTGAAGAGTGGGAAATTTTGAGTGGAGAGTGATAAACAGTTTTGCTTTTGACTGCTGGTGATTGCATTTTTAGGGGCTCTTTCCTTGCAGTCCCCCCCCCCCTTTTTTTTTTTTTTTTTACTCCTTTTTTTTTACTCCTTTTTTTTGTCACTTTTTATATAGCCTTTTTTTTTCTTTCCTTCCTTCAGACTACTAATTAAGGGGAGTGGTAATTGGTGACTCACAGGTGCTTCAGGTCCTCTATAAATATCTGCAGGACTCCTTTCTGACCTTGCCACCTTTTTGCTTGCTGGATCTCTGACCAAGTGGACCTTGACTAAGTGGTGCGTTAAACAAAATTTAAAACAGGAGATTATAACATTAGTCTTCTGACCGCTAAGTAACATGTGAAATTTTCTATTAGTTGTATTGCTGTAACTGGGAAAATGTGTGCTAGCAAGATTAAAGGTTTTATGCAGTGCAAAGTGTGCCGCATGTATACAATAACGGAGCGACCACTCCAGGATGGATACTGCTACGACAGATGTGAGCGGGTTGCCCTTGTGGAAGCTCACATTAGAGATCTGGAGGAGCAAAATGCAACACTGGGCAGAACTGACAACCTTGAAAGGGGTCCTCTGCTCGCTGAGCAGGTGGCTAGTGGGGTTAATGGGGAGGGTGGAAGGGTAAGTCAGGATTATCAGGTAGGAAGATGGGTAAATACAGTAAGAGGAAGTGGTAGGGGCTCACAGAAAAGGAAGGCCAGCCCTGGGTTTGAACACCTTAACAGATTTGCCATGTTGGGTGAAGATGTGGGGGTGGCAAGCTCAGAGGTGGCAGCCCTAGATGTCACTGCTATCCTTAACACCTGGGAGAGCAGTCCATCTAGTAGAGGTGGTGAGGGGATTGTAGGTAGGCCTAGACAGTTGATGGTAATTGGGGATTCTATAATCAGAAGGACTGATAGAATAATTTGTCGTCAGGATCACCTCAACCGAATGGTTTGCTGTCTCCCTGGTGCCAGGGTTCGGCATGTGGTGGACCAGGTTGATTACTAGGATGGGTGGGCATGACCCAGCTGTCTTTGTCCATATTGGAGCCAATGACAGAATATATGGAAGGTGGAGGCTCCTTAAGAACCAATTTAATGAACTAGACTGGAAGTTGAAGAGAAGGACCTCCAAGGTGATATTCTCTGAAATATTGGATGTGCCATGCGCAGCACAGCAAAGACGGGGAGATTGGAGAACTGAATGCATGGCTAAAGACCCGGTGTAAGAAGGGATATGGGTTTTTAGCGCACTGGGCTCACTTTTCATCGGGGTGCAACCTATATGCTAAAGATGGTTTGCACCTAGATGGAAGGCGTCTTTTGTGCTAGGGGAGAGGTTTGTAGGAAGGCTGGATGAGTATTTCAACTAGGATTGAGGGGGGAGGGTGAAATAGATTATAATGGGGCAGACCGGGGTCAGCCCCTATTGGTGGGTGGAAAGGTGAAAGATGGGAGGAGAGTTATGGCAGAGGATAAGAAGGTTCCCATGTTACAAACAACCATTGGAAATGGTACTATTTGTACCAAAATTTAAAATATGCAAAATAAGTGTGCAAAGTGTGACAAAGTGTTTGTTCACCAATGCCAGAGGTCTGCTGAATTTTGGCTTTATTCTTCACATGACTGGGCTATTCATATTCCTGGCTTTGCTCTCTTTCAGGAAAGACCAGGTAAAACGGAAGGGTGGTGGTGTCTGTCTCTATGTGAGAAGTGATCTCGAAGTGAGTGTGATGAGTCTGACACAGTATGGGTGGAAATATACATGGGTGTGTGTAATATAAAGATTATCATTGAAGTTTGTTATAGACCTCCCAGTATTAATGAGGAGGTGGGGACTCTGCTCCTGGCACAGATAAAAAGGGCTGCAAGGGCTTGGGCAGTGATAATGGGGATTTTACCTACCCAGACATTGACTGGAGTAATGGCACTGGTGGAACAGTTAAAGAGCAAAAATGTATAAACCTATTACAAGACAATTTTATGGTACCCACTAGAATTAATGCTCTGTTGGACCTGGTAATCTCAAACCATGCAGAGCTTCTTTATAATGTTCATATAAAAGAACATCTAAGTAGCAGTGACCATAATATTTCTTTTAATGTTGGCTGTAAGCAGAAACGCATACAGCAAATATAAAAACACTTCACTTTAAGCGCAAATTTTCCAAGGATGAGGGGCTGCTCTCCAGGATTTAGACTGGAACGGAATATTGGCATCGATGAGCACAGAACAGAAATGGGAATTTTTTTTTGTATGCAAACTCACTGCAATTTATATTCCCATGGGAAATAGGTTTAAAAGGCTAAAAATAAAACCTATGTGGCTCACAGCCAAAGTTTAAAAAAGCTATGAATAATATGAAAAGAGCTTTTAAAAAATATACAAGTGAAGGAACACTTATTATTTAATTGTTATAACAGAATATGTAAAAAGGAAATCAAGTACGCAAAAATTCAAAATGAACGACAGATTGCAAAAGATAGGACAAACCCCAAAAAATTCTTCAAATATAAACTGTAAAAAGGTTAGATCTGAGCATGTAGGCCCTTTACAAAATAATCAGGAGTGCGTGACTGGGGGCAAATTTAAGAAATACTTTCTTCATCTCTGTGTATACAAAGGAGCAGGGGGAGCTCATGACCATAATGGGGACGGTATTGACACAGCCCCAAATGATCCACAATGGCTCAAAAGTGATATGGTCCAGAAATATTTAGACAGAATAAGGGTGGATAAAGCGCCTGGACCAGATGGCATCCACCCACGCATCCTAAAACAATTGAGCACTGTAATTTTAAAGCCTTTGTTTCTAATTTTTAGGGACTTAAGGACTGGAATAGTACCACTGGATTGGTGTAGGGCCAATGTGGTGCCTATAGTTAAAAAGGGATCAAAGTCTTTGCCAAGTAACTCTAAACCTGTTAGTTTAACTTCTATAGTCAGGAAGATACTGGAGAGTTTAATAAAAGACTACACAGATGAGTTCTTGCTGGAAAAAAATATTTTAACCAACAGACAGCATTTATTTATGAAAGGCAGAATTTGTCAAACAAACCTGATTTCTTTTTATGAGGAGGTAAGTAAAACCTTGGACTGAGGGGTGGCTGTAGACGTAGTATACTTGGATTTTGCAAAAGTGTTTGACACAGTTCCCCACACACGGCTAATGTGTAAGGTAAAGTCTACAGTCTTGGAAAGATCAGTTTGTAAATGGATAGAAAATTGTCTAAAAGATAGAATTCAGAGAGTAGTGGTTAATGATTCTTACTCTGAATGGTCTAAGGTTATTAGTAGTGTGCCGCAAGGTTCAATGTTGGGACCCATACTTTATAAAATATTTATAATTAAGCGCCTGGGAATAAAAGTACCATTTAAGTCTTTGCAGATGACACCAAGCTTTGCAGTGAAATAACTTCCTTACAGGATGTCTCCAACTTACAAGCCAACCTCAATGCACTGTTTCATTGGGCAACTATGTGGGAAACGAGGTTTAATGTTGACAAATGTAAAGTTATGCACTTGGGGGCTAAGAATATGCATGCATCATACATACTAGGGGGAGTAGAACTGGGGGAATTCATAGCAAAGAAGTATCTGTGTATTCTGGTAGATCATAAGCTTAATAATAGCATGCAATGCCAAGCTGCGGTTTCCAAAGCAAGCAAAGTCCTTTCTTGTATTAACAGAGGCATGGACTCCAGAGAGAGAAATAATTTTGCCCCTGTACAAATCATTAGTAAGACCTCATCTGGAATATGCATTTCAGTTTTGGGCACCAGTTCTTAAAGGATATCGGGGAACTGGAGAAAGTGCAGGGAAGGGCAACCAAACTGATAAGAGGCATGGAGGAGCTCAGCTATGAGAAAAGATTAGAGGAACTGAATTTATTCTTTCTTGAGAAGGAGATGAAGGGGGATATGATCAACATGTATAAATACATAAGGGGTCCATATAGTGAACTTGGTGTTGTTGTTCACTTTAAGATCAACACAGAGGACAAGGGTGCACTCTTTACGTCTAGAGGAAAACAGATTTAGTCTCCAAATACGGAAAGGTTTCTTCACCATAAGAGCTGTGAAAAAGTGGAATAGACTCCCTCCAGAGATGGTTCTGACTAGCTAATAGATTGCTTTAAAAAAGGCCAGGATTCTTTCCTGTGTGTACATAATATAAATGGGTACTAATATTTTTAGGTAAAGTTGATCCAGGGAATATCTGATTGCCTCTCAGGGGATCAGGAAGGATTTTTTTCCCCTGCTGTAGCAAATTGGATCATGCTTTGCTGGGGTTTTTTCGCCTTCCTCTTGATCAACTGTGTGTATAGTATTGTGTATATGCGATTTGTATGGTTGGATTTTCTTTACTGTTTTTTTGTTTTTCATTGGTTGAGCCAGTTGGACTTGTCTTTTTTCAATCTGACTATGTACTTATGTAACTGTTTCACAGTCTATTGAGACCTGGGATGTCCCTCGGAAGACAAAGTGGTCTACACGATCCGACTGGAAGTAGCTACCTGTCAAGATTATCAACTAAAGTCTCTATGCAGGGGGAACAAGTGTCACCATAGCATTGATGTGTGATTTACTGCAAAATTGCAACACATTTGCACACAGCACATCCCAACATGCTGCCAATGCAGACTTGTATCATGTGTCATCATGTGACACTTAAGTAAAATTAACCTCTTCCCATTCAGACCCAGCAATCCTTTAACTAGGAAGTAGGAAGGATGACCACTGTGAGTGGCTGTCACAGTGGTCACATGATCGTGAGTGTGCTCTCAGCACAGGCACCTCAGCCACCCATGGTACGTTTATATATATATATATATATATATATATATATACACACCTATAAAGTGCGTAAAAAAATTAAAGGAACACTTTCTAATCCGAGTGTAGCGTTGTCAATTAAGTTCCTGGGATATTGATCTGGTCAATTAAGTAGCGGAGGGGGTTGTTAATCTGTTTCAGCTGCTTTGGTGTTAATAAAATTAACAGGTGCAGTAGATGGGCAACAATGAGACAAACCCAAAACAGGAATTATCTTATAAGTGGAGGCCACTGAAATGTTCTCACTACTCATTTTTACGCCCTGTTTTTCACTAGTTTTGCATTTGGCTAGGGTCAGTGTCACTACTGGTAGCATGAGGCAATACCTGGATCCTATAGAGGTTTCACAGACAGTCCAACTCCTCCAGGATAGCACATCAATACGTGCCATTGCCAGAAGGTTTGCTGTGTCTCCCAGCACAGTCTCAAGAGCAAGTCTCAAGAGCATGGAGGAGATTGCAGGAGACAGGCAGTTCCTCTGGGAGAGCTGGACCGGGCCATAGCAGGTCTTTAATCAGCAGGACTGGTATCTGTTCTTTGTGCATGGAGAAACAGGGATGGGCACCGCCTCATGACCTTCAACAGGCCACTGATGTGAATGTCTCTGACAAAACAATCAGAAACAGACTTCATGAGGGTAGCCTGAGGGCCTGACGTCCTCTAGTGGGCCCTGTGCTAACTGCCTGGCACCATGGAGCTCGAGCACATGTGACAAACGTGAATGGGTCTGGAGTAGCCATGGAGAACATTGTTTGGGGAGGCATATCAATGAAGGGACGCATAGACCTCTACAGGCTAGACAATGGTACCCTGACTGCCATTAGGAATCAGGATGAAATGCTTGGACCCATTGTAAAACCCTATGCTGGTGCAGGGGGTCCTGGGTTCCTCCTGGTGCATGACCATGCCTGGCCTTATGTGGCGAGAGTATGCAGCCAGTTCCTGGAGAATGAAGGAATTGATACCATTGAATGGCCCCCATGCACAACTGACCTAAATCCAATATAACACCTCTGGGACATTATGTTTCGGTCCATCTGATGCTGATAGGTTGCGCCTCAGTCTGTTTAGGAGCTCAGTGATCCCCTGCTACAGATCTAGGGGGAAATACCCCAGGACACCATCTGTCGTCTCATTAGGAGCATGCCACAACTTTGTCAGGCATGCATACAAGCATGTGGGGGCCATACAAATTACCGAGTACCATTTTGAGTTGCTGCATTGAAATTTCGGCAAAATGGAGTAGCCTGCTGCATCATTTTTTTCACTTTGATTTTTGGGGTGTCTTTGGATTCAACCCTCTGTAGGTTGATCGTTTTTCATTTCCATCAAGCGATGTGGCATCCTTTTCGTTCCGAACACATTACCTAGTCCATATCAGTATGGATATCCAGCATGATATTTTTCCCCATTGAGACCTGATGTGTTTTCAAATTTTTTTGAGCTGTGTGTGTGTGTATATGTAATATGTGTGTGTGTGTGTGTGTGTGTGTGTGTGTATATATATATATATATATATATATATATATCTATCTTTTCATACATCACGGACACCGCTATAAATCATAACATATGGGTTATATACCCATAGACAGAAGATATGCGGTTTACCCCGATCAAAGATAATTGAATCTAATGGGTTAAGCTGTCAGATCCATCCTAAACAGTCAATGAACTAAAAAGATGGTACCTGAGCCTCGGGAAGCAGATACAAGGTTTTGCCTGTAATGCTGTAACTTTTTAGACGCTGGACCCTGGGATCTGGGCCCTTGAAATACCAAACCCCAAAGGCGCTCCGTGCAGGGTGCTCTACAGGTCAAAGGCCATGGCCCCTCTAAAATAAGGAGACTCAGTCCCTGAAGGTCACCAAGACAAAGCTCGCCATGATGGGTGAAGATTGGATTCCGGTTTCAAAACAGTCCTGCGGCAGGACTGGTCCATTTTAAAACATTTACTTTTGCAGCAAACCTTAAAGGTAAAAATTGCTGGCATAATTGCAAATTGTAAATATTTTATGCACTGTTCCTTTTTAAAGATAACCGAGACCATGTGCCATATGTAGCTCTCCAAGAGACTGGATGTTATGCTTGCAAGTTACATCTTGTTGAGGCTGTTATGGGATTGTTGCAAAGTATGATTTAAATCATTATTTATTTGCCTATTGTTTCATATGGTGTTTTACCCTGAGCTGATCACCTCAATAGTATCAGCTGTGACAAACAAGATTCAGCCTAAGCTGCTCTCACCCCATATTTTTGCGGTTCGCCCTGGCACATAAGTATCTGCATGTTTGTGTCTGCCTTGATCGGGTGTCTATGGCATAGGCCTATTCGCGCGCGTGGGAATCTTCGCCTTTAAGTACAGGCGTACACCACATGGAGGGTGTGTTCTAACGCAATTGACGTGGACGCCATGTACCACGCTGCACATGCATCAACAACAGCAGCTGGATTGCGTAAGTCACTGTGGGTATATGTTACTGGCACAAACGGGTCCTGTATCTGGGGATAATCAGTGCTGTGTGCATTAGGCTGAGCCATTACGGTTGTCAGCCATAGTAGCTACTCCTAGTACTTCTGCCGCAACCTATGTCACTAAGGAGGATTTGGCTGTAGCATGAGGCCAGCCTTGAGGGTAGGATTGCAGCATCTCAAGGGAAGAAACTTAATAAATCTCCCTCACCTGAGCCACCCTTCTTAGTCAGTTCAGAATTTGGCAGAGGGTGTGGAAGAAGTAGCTGTCAATGACCCTATTGAAGGTCAAGCTGAGGTTTTCACTTCTGGGGAGTCAGGGTCAGAGGAGTCTCTCTACCTCTCAGACCCAGAGATTGTTTATTCAGTCGGAAATGGTCCGGTCTGGATACAGATTTCCTCCCTTGGAGACAGCTGAAGTCTTTTTCCTCTCTAGGCTCATTGCGCCCTACTCCTAGTCCTCAGACGTTTCCCATACATCCGCTCTTGGAGCATTTTTGTTCCTCCCAAAAGGTTTTCATTATTGTATCCTATGGAGGAAAAGTTTACTAAGAAATGGAATAGACCCTCTGTGGATGTTTCCATTTTTGCGGTTAACAAGAGTTTACCCTGTTCAGTGGATAATGCCATGGTTTTTAAACATCCAGCAGATAAGAAGTTGGAATCTTTATTGAAAGGCTCCCTTGCGGTTGCAGGTTCTGCCATACAACCAGCAGTAGCAGCCATAGGAATTTGTCAGTCTTTGAAAGACAATTTGAAGCAAGTGGCCAAGACAGTTCCTTCTCAAGGAGAGTCTGTGGAAGATCTGTAAGATCTACCTCGCATTTTGTTTTGCAGTGGATGCTCTTACTGACTACGTAAGGCAAATGTCACAATTTGCCCTGATATTAGTGCAAATGCACAGAATCCTTTGGTTAAAAAATTGGTCTGCGGAATTACCATGTAAATAATTACTGGCTGGCTTCCCTTTTCAGGAAGACCACCTTTTTTTGGTGATGATCTGTATAAGTATATCCAAAAGATCTTGGGGGGGGGGGGGTAGAAGAGTACATTGCTACCCGTAAAAAGAAGAGCAAGTGTCGTTCTTCCAAAATCCTCACTGCTTTTACTTCAGACAGTGGTGACGGCCTCAACCATCTGGATCTGGAACCAAGCCTTCAGGGCAGGGTCAGCAAAAGCCCTGGACCCAGGAATCGGCCAAGTCTTCTACTAAGCCCTCTCTGTAAAAAGGCGCCCCCAAGGCTGCGGCAGTTCTCAAAGATTTGGGTGGAATCGATCCAAGAGAACTGGGTTATCTCAAACCATTTCACAGGGGTACCAACCTGGAATTTTGGGTGTTCCCGTATCTCCGGTTTATAAGGTCAAGTTTACTAACAGATCCCCTAAAAAGGTCTCTTTCTGGCATTGGACAAGCTGAAGGCTCAAAAAGTGATGATAGAAGTTCCAGAGGACGAAAAGTTTAAGGGTTTTTACTCAAACCGGTTTGTAGTCCCCAAACCAAATGGGGATGTGAGACCTATTCTGGATCTCAAAACTTTCAACTAGTTTCTGAACGTTCATTCTTTCCGGATGGAGTCAATTTGTTCAGTAGTAGCCTCCCTGCAGGGAGAGGAATTTCTAGCATCCATAGGCATCAAGGATGCATATCTTCACGTGCCTTTATTCAAAGGTTCCTACGCTTTGCAATAGAGAACCCACCTTTTCAGTTTGCGGCCCTGCCCTTCGGGTTACCCACAGATCCAAGAGTTTTCAAAAAGATCCTAGCTCCAGTATTGGCTGTTCTAAGGTCCCAAGGGATATCTATAATAGGATATCTGGACAATATATTACTAATCGATCGATCGGCTTTGGCTCTAAGCCAAAATGTCCATCAGACAGTACAGTTCTTGGAAGGACTGGGTTGGATACTGAACTTGGAAAAGTCAGCATTACAGCCGGTCCAGCGTCTGGAATATCTAGGTCTTCTTGTGGACACAGCACAGGCAAAGATATTTTTGCCAGCAAGAAAGGTTGCAGACCTGACGAATCAGGTTCGGTCCGTATTAAGGCTGAGATATCCTTCTATACCTCTTTGCATGAAGTTATTGGGGAAGATGGTGTCAGCATTTGAGGCAATTCCCTATGCCCAATTCCATGCCAGACCCTTACAGAACAACATTCTGTCTGCCTGGACCAGAAAGGTTCAGTCTCTGAACCGATCCATGTTTCTGGTACCAAGAGTACGTCGGTCTAAATTGGTGGTTGTTGCCCAGATATCTGGAGAAAGGGAAATCCTTTCTTCCAGTGACTTGGAAATTAGTCATTACTGATGCCAGTCTCTCAGGCTAGGGAGCGGTTCTGGAGGAAGCCACTGTCCAGGGGAAATGGTCTTGGGTAGAGAAGTCTTCCCATCTACATTTTGGCATTCCGAGCAGTCAGTCGGGCTTTGAAATTCTGGACTTCCAGGCTTCGGGGTCACCCTGTCAGGGCACAATCCAACAATGTCACAGCTGTGGCTTATATCAACCATAAAGGAGGCACAAAGAGTCGTCAGTCCAGAAAAAGGTGGACTTCATCCTGTCTTGGGCAGAAAAGTTTGTGCCATGCCTGACAGCAGTTTTTTTATTCCGTGGCAGGCAGTCTTTTTGAGTCGTCAACAGATGTTTCCAGGAGAATAGTCCTTACACCCTGAGATTTTTCAATCAATCTGCCTACGCTGGGGGGTACCAGACGTAGACCTGTTGGCATCCAGGTTCAACAGCAAGTTGAAGAAATTTGTGTCCAGGACCAGGGATCCACTCGCAGTTGGAGTGGATGCTTTGGTGACTCCTGATCAGTATTCCCTGATATATGCCTTTCCTCTGGTGCAGCTGATACCGAGTTTGTTGCGCAAAATCCAGCTAGAGTGGAAACCAATGATTCTGGTAGCTCTAGCATGGCAGAGGACAGTTTGGTTTGCACAAATTCAGAGATTGGCAGTGACGAAGCACTGGGCCTTTCCACTGTGTCCGGACCTACTCTCTCAAGGTCGTATATTGCACCCTGCTGTACAGTCTTTAAACTGACTGCTTGGCTATTGAACCCTTATTCTTGAAGGAGCGGGGTGTATCTGGCACTGCAGTTCATACACTGATAAACGCTAGAAAACCAGTCTCTAGAAACATTTATTACAGAGTCTGGAATTCCTACATTGCCTGGTGTGAGGCCAGGAAATGGCATCCCCGCAATTATATAATCGGGAGAATTCTAGCTTTTCTTCAAGCAGGCGTAGATATGAAGTTAGCCTTGAGCACTATCAAAGGGCAGATTTAAGCCTTATCGGTTTTCTTCAAGGAACCGATCGCTTCCCATTCCTTGGTTCAGACCTTCGTCCGGGGAATGTTACTTTTGCTTCTGCCTGTGAATACACCATTTATGTCCTTGGGACTTCAATTTGGTGTTGGCAGTTTTGTAAAAACAGCCTTTTGAGCCTCTGGGGCAAGTTCCCCTGGTTCTTTTGGCCAGAAACCTGGTCTTTTTGATTGCGATAACTTCAACTAGAAGGGTATCGGAACTAGCAGCTCTTTCTTGTAAAGAGCCATTCTTGATATGTCTTCAAGATAAGATGATTCTATGTCTACACCCAGGTTTTTTTTGCCCAAGGTGGTGTCTGCCTTTCATTTGAATCGGGACATTATACTACCTTCCTTTTTTTCCAGAGCCTCATTCAGAGTAGGAAAAGTTATTGCATTCTCTTGATGTAATGCGTGCACTTTAAGTTTTACTTACAGGAAACGGCTTGGATTCATAAGACCGATCTCTTGTTTGCTGCCAGAATGCCCCAGAAAGGGGTTGACAGCAACTAAATCTGATTTATTTTTGGATTTGCCAGGTTATTACCAGTGGCGGCTGGTGAAGTTTTAAGATGGGGGGGTGCAAGACCCCGCCCTTCTATTTTGGCCTCTCCCATTTCTCAGAAGCCACACCCCTTATAGACCCCACCCATTTTGTCCCCTGTATTTTGCTTGCGTGAACCAATTCTCCCAATATATCACATATTAAGGGCTCCATCAGTACTAGTATATCCCATAATAGGGAGCAGGGGCCCTATTATGGGATACACTGACTGAGAGTGGCACAAACCCCACAGTACAGACCCCCTAGCACAAACCCCACAGTACAGACCCCCTAGCACAAACCCCACAGTACAGGCCCCTTGTACAAACCCCACAGTACAGACTCCCTAGCACAAACCCCACAGTACAGGCCCCTTGTACAAACCCCACAGTACAGACCCCCTAGCACAGACCACACAGTACATGCCCCCTTTCAATGTAGTGACCAGCGTACATGCCCCCTTTCAATGTAGTGACCAGCGTACATGCCCCCTTTCAATGTAGTGACCAGTATACAGGCCCCCTTTCAATGAAGTGACCAGTATACAGGCCCCCTTTCAATGTAGTGACCAGCGTACATGCCCCCTTTCAATGTAGTGACCAGCGTACATGCCCCCTTTCAATGCAGTGACCAGCGTGCATGCCCCCTTTCAATGCAGTGACCAGCGTGCATGCCCCCTTTCAATGTAGTGACCAGCATACATGCCCCCTTTCAATGTAGTGACCAGCATACATGCCCCCTTTCAATGCAGTGACCAGCGTGCATGCCCCCTTTCAATACAGTGACCAGCGTACATGCCCCCTGCAGAGGTATGGCAGTGGGAGAGATGGGATCAGGCAGAGGGATGGTGGTGGGAGAGATGGGATCAGGCAGAGGGATGGTGGTGGGAGAGATGGGATCAGGCAGAGGGATGGTGGTGGGAGAGATGGGATCAGGCAGAGGGATGGTGGTGGGAGAGATGGGATCAGGCAAAGGGATGGCGGTGGGAGGGATGAGGGCATGAGGCAGAGAGGGATGGCAGTGGGAGGGATGGTCATGGGATGAGGCAGAGCAGAGGGGGATGGCAGTGGAAAGGCTGGATGGATGGATGGTCATGGGATGAGGCAGAGCAGAGGGGGATGGCAGTGGAAAGGCTGGATGGATGGATGGTCATGGGATGAGGCAGAACAGAGGGGGATGGCGGTGGAAAGGCTGGATGGATGGATGGTCATGGGATGAGGCAGAGCAGAGGGGGATGGCGGTGGGAAAGGCTGGATGGATGGATGGTCATGGGATGAGGCAGAGCAGAGGGGGATGGCGGTGGGAAAGGCTGGATGGATGGATGGTCATGGGATGAGGCAGAGCAGAGGGGGATGGCAGTGGAAAGGCTGGATGGATGGATGGTCATGGGATGAGGCAGAGCAGAGGGGGATGGCGGTGGAAAGGCTGGATGGTTGGATGATCATGGGATGAGGCAGAGCAGAGGGGGATGGCGGTGGGAAAGGCTGGATGGATGGATGGTCATGGGATGAGGCAGAGCAGAGGGGGATGGCGGTGGGAAAGGCTGGATGGATGGATGGTCATGGGATGAGGCAGAGCAGAGGGGGATGGCGGTGGAAAGGCTGGATGGATGGATGGTCATGGGATGAGGCAGAGCAGAGGGGGACGGCGGTGGAAAGGCTGGATGGATGGATGGTCATGGGATGAGGCAGAGCAGAGGGGGATGGCGGTGGAAAGGATGGATGGATGGATGGATGGTCATGGCCCATGATGACCATCCATCCAGCCTTTCCACCGCCATCCCCCTCTGCTCTGCCTCATCCCATGACTCATGGGATGAGGCAGAGCAGAGGGGGATGGCGGTGGAAAAGCTGGATGGATGGTCATGGAGGACTGACAGGACAGGAGGACCACGAGGACTCACCGGTGGTGATGTCTTCTTCCAGCAGATGACCTCCGGTGGTCTGGTCTCCTCTCCGGTGCCGCCGTCACTCCCGTCCGGTGTCCACCCGACTCCATCGCCCGCGGTCCGGTCCACTGCTGCGAGTGACGTCAGCGGGGTCAGTGTTGGATGTCCTGGATGCTGTGATTGGTCCAGGCTGGAGGCTGGACCAATCACAGCCAGGAATCCACGAAGTGGGGGTTTCCAAGGAATCTGCCTTGCGCCCAGGTTACGCCCCCCAGAAGGCAGCCAATCGGCGCCTCTTCTGGGTGGTAACCCCACCCCCCCACCCCCTCCACATCGGCTGGCGGCGGCGAACGCAATTTTTTTTTTTTTTCAAACTTTATTGCTCGTTTTGCAATCTTTTTTTTTTTTTTTAATCTTTTTTTTTCTTCCTTTTTTCAGGGGGGGCGGCGCCCTGGCGCCCCCTATGCACCGGCCGCCACTGGTTATTACCCAGGCGTATGATTTAGTAGGGAAAGTTCCAGCTTTTCCTGTGAAGGCACATTCTACCAGAGGAGTAGGTGCCTTTTGGGCACATCGCCATCAAGCCTCTATGGCTAAGATTTGCAAGGCCGCGACCTGGTCGTCGGTACATACTTTTACTCGTTTCTTTCGAGTGAATGTTGGGACACAGTGAAAGTCCTGGAGCCATCTCCTTCTGCCAGACTTCCCTCACGGCTAAGATCGATGAGGTGAAGGTGGACATCTCCCTGGTGCGGCAGGACTTTCAAAAATTGAGGGACAGGGTGACCGAACTAGAGACATGGATCAGCAACGTGGAGGACGCCCTCATACACCCCCCCCCCCCCATACCTGCAAAATGTGTCGGATAGCCTGCAGCTGCAGGTAAGTTAGCTATTACAAAAGCAAGACGACATTGAAAACAGGCTTCGCCGCTGCAATATTAGTTTTGCGGGGTTACCGGAGGGGGCGGAAGGCACAAATCAGACTGAATTTCTGGAACAACTTCTCCTTAACACTTATAGAAGAGAGGCTTTCTTCCCCACTTTTGTGGTAGAACGTGCGCACCGCCTGTCAGGCAGACCACCGCCCCAGGGTTCCCCGTCACGTACCTTCATTGCTAAGTTCCTTAACCATAAAGATAGAGACACGGTCCTCCGACTGGCTAGGGATAAAGGAAACATCCCTTTTGGCAATGTCAAAGTGGCCGCCTTTCCAGACTTTTCGGCTGAAGTCCAACGCAAAAGGCGCAACTTTCAGGAAGCGAAGCGGAGGGTGAGAATCAAACACATCAAGTATGCGATGCTGTACCCCGCTCGGATGCGGGTGGAGGGAGAGGATCGTGTTCACTTTTTCGAATACCCGGAATCTGCAATTTCCTGGCTGGAACACCTGGAAACCAGACGCTGAGTACCTTTGGCATGCGATGGATGTCCTTCCACTTAATCTCCTATTCGGTTGCCTACACTGTTTACTTATTCAGATGCCTGCTATTTTAGGCTTTGAGCAGGGGATACCCCTGTTCTTTCCCTCATGTGTTTCTACTTCCCCTGGCTGACTGTTGGGATTAATCCTCAGGCTCCCCCTGTGGGGCTACATCTTGCCTCTTGTTACTGCAGGATGTGCATTATTCTTTCTGTCCAGCGGACTGCTCCTTCTCGGATGACTCATGGGCTGAGAAGATTGCCTGTATGGTCTACATTGCCATCCAGTGGTTCTCTGTGACTCCCCCCCCCCCCCCCTTTCTGGCAGCAAACTCTTTGTTCCCAACAATCAGGGTGGTTAGCCATGCCCACCACCGTGGATGGCTGTGTTTGCTATAGGGTTATGCCACATTTCTAGTTGCACTTTTTTTGGTCCTTTTTCTAGATGACTAAGGGTTTTGTAGTTGGTTGCTGGGATATATGCCCGCACAAGTTGGGGAGGGTGTAGGGCGGGGTGGGTGGGTTGTTTGTTTTCTTTTTTTCATTGCTTCAACCGGTGTGGCATGGCAGTTTAAATACTGGGTCTTATGCTATGCTTGTTACATTACTTTTGATATGTTTAAACCCTTGCTGATGGGGGGTGGGTGGGGTTAGAGGGTTTGCTGTAGAGGGGGTGTCGGGGAAGCCCGGAGCTCGTGGTGACACTTTTCAAACCTCTGTCCCTATGGCCACATTCAAATTCCTAACCTGGAATGTCCGGGGGTTGGGTGAAAAAATTAAGAGGGTGGCGATTTTTGCCTTTTTTGAAAAAGCAATGGGCGGATGTTACTGGGCTAGTGGAAATCCATGTTGAGGACCGCTAGAAGGCCTGCCCTCAAGTGCCCCTGGGTGGCCCTTCCATTCACCCTTCACATCGCACTCTAGGGGCGTCTCGATTCAGATTAAAAAGTCAGTGCATTTTGACCTTACATCCTACAGTACCAGCAATATGGTTGGGAGATTTTAACACTACCCTTAACCCGCGATTAGACAAGCTGTAAAGGGCGGACCTGCCTATTCCCCCAGCTGAGACATCTCGGTTTGCTAAACTGGTGGCTGAGTTTGATTTGGTGGACACCTGGAAGTCACTCTTTCCAAATACTCGGGCATATTCCTGTTTTTCTGCCACACATCAAACCAGTGGCGGCTGGTGCTCAACATTTTTTGGGGGGCGCAAACAGAAAAATGTAATAAGCATTGCTTTGCGGCAAAAAATTGCGTGACTTTGAGGTCACAAAAGTGTGAAAGGGGCCTTCCGTAATCAAGGTATAGTGTGCCCCCTTCAATGCAGAGTGACCAGCGTGCCCCCATTCAATGCAGAGTGACCAGCGTGCCCCCATTCAATGCACAGTGACCAGCGTGCCCCCCATCAATGCATAGAGACCAGCGTGCCCCCCATCAATGCATAGAGACCAGCGTGCCCCCCCATCAATGCAGAGAGACTAGCGTGTCCCTCATCAATGCACAGTGACCAGCGTGTACCCCATCAATGCAGAGTGACCAGCGTGTCCCCCATCAATGCACAGTGACCAGCGCGTCCCCCATCAATGCACAGTGACCAGTGTATCCCCATTCAATGCACACTGACCAGCGTGCCCCCCATCAATGCACAGTGACCAGCGTGTGGGAGGGAGGACAGAGCATGGGGGGCTACCTCCTGTCTGCTGGGGGGGACAGAGCATGGGGGTCTACCTCCTGTCTGCTGGGGGGGTGGGACAGAACTTCTGCCCCCCCAGCAGACAGGAGATAGGCCCTCCATGCTCCGTCCCCCCCCCAGCAGACGGGACAGAGGTAGCCCCCCATGCTCTGCCCCCCCCCCCAGCAGACAGGAGGTAGGCCCTCCATGCATTGTTCCCCCCCCCGCCCAGCAGACAGGATGGAGGTAGGCCCTCCATGCTCTGTCCTCCCCCCAGCAGATAGGATGGAGGGAGGCCCTCCATGCTTTGTCCTCCCCTTCAGCAGACTGGACGGAGGTAGGCCCACCATGCTCTGTCCTCCCCCCCCCCCCCCATTAGCAGACAGCAGGTGTTCTGGTGATCGATCTCCTCTTGAGGCAGCGGAGCGGCATTAAAGGTCAGTCAGGTTACATAATCCAATGACGTGATGATGAGTGACTTACCTGCTGCCTTCTTCAATCTTCAGCACTCTCTCTCTCCCTGAGAGCATGCCGCTGCACGCACTGTAGAAGCGGAGGAGGTGGGTGGAGCGTGGAGGCAGAGCTAACTGCGCTGTGATGAATGATCATGTGGCACTCGGAGCGGACCGCCCCGCCCCTGCCTGCATGATTGGTCCAGGCTGGAGTCTGGACCAATCACAGCCAGGACAGGAGTCAGTGGGGGAGTATCAGGGCGCATTGCTCTGCGCCCCGATGACACCCAGAACGGCCGCCAATCGGCGCCTCTGCCTGGGCCATGGGGGATGCCAAACCCCACCCCCCCATAGCCAGCAATAGGTCCGGCGCTCCATAGTGGCTTTAAATGATAATTTATTTTATTTTTTTTTAAGATGATTGGGAGGTCCAGGGGGGGTTTCCTCGCCTCTGTCGATTATCAAGGATGCCTTCCTTTTACATTCCAATATGCGCCGGTCACCAGCGTTTTCTCCGATTTGCTGTGGGAGAGGTGCATTATCAGTTTGTGGTGCTACCCTTTGGTCTCGCCTTTGCTCCTCAGGTCTTCACAAAAGTGTTAGCCCCGGTGCTAGCCTTACTGCGCCAACGGGAGATTGCGGTACTGGGCTACTTGGGCAATCTCCTTCTGCGAGCGGAGTCTCTCTCTGCTCTGGTAGACAACCTGGAGATCACAATACACAATTCCTCCGGACTTGCATGCGGGTGCTGGGCCTGATGGGATCTACCTTCGAGGCGGTTTCGTTTGCACAGTTCCATATGAGGTCCCTGCAAAAGGAGATCTGACCAAATGGGACAAGACTCCCCAGTCTCTGGAAAATCAGATCCGGTTGAGTCGGGGAATTGGGGAGTCCTTAATATGGTGGCTTCAATCTCCAGGGCTTCTGCTGGAAAAATCCTTCCTCTCCTTGTATTGGACAGTGGTTACCAGGGATGCCAGCCTGTCCGGCTGGGGAGGCGTTCTCGGCAAGCATTCTGCTCAGGGGATCTGAATGCTGGAAGTATCCAGACTACCAATCAAAGTCTTGGAACTCTGAGCGGGACGGATCGTCTTCAGGGATGTCCAGTGCGTATTCAATCGGACAATTCCACGGCCGTAACTTATGTCAATCATCATGGGGGCACAAGAAGTGTCCTGGAAGCTCTAGAGGTAGCTGGCATTCTAAGGTGGGCAGAATGGTTCATTCCAGCCCTCTCATTACACAGGCATTGGATCACGGGATTGGTCTCTTCAGCTGGAGCGGTTTCATCAGCTAGGTCTCCTTTGGGGCACCCCTAAGGTGGATCTGTTGGTGTCTTGGCTCAACAGAAAGGTGCAGAGGTTTGTGGCTCGGTCAAGGGATCCTTTGGTGGATGCCACAGATGCGCTGGTTGCTCTGTGGGGTCAGTATCGGCTGATTTACGCCTTCCTTCCTCTCAAGGTTCTGTCCAGACTTCTATGCAGGATTGAGGCAGAAGGGATTCGGGTCATCTTAGAGGCTCTGGACTGGCTTCGCTTGGCTTGGTAAGCTGATCTGGTGCAGCTGGTTGCCAGCGTTCTTTGGAGGCTTCATCTCAGGGAGGATCTTCTGTCGCAAGGACCGATCTTCCATCCTGCTTCGCAGTCTCTGCCTTTTGACAGCTTGGCTGCTGAATGCCAGGTGCTGGATGATGAGGGTTTATCTGAATCGGTTATTTCTACCCTGTTGAAAGCTAGGAAATTTAATGTCTAGGAAGATCTACCATCATACGTGGAAGATGTACATTGCGTGGTGTGAGTCTCTTGGGGTTCCTCCTCGCTCTTAACCTTCCTTTAACGGGGGGTTGAACCAAAATTGGCCTTGACTACCATTAACTTGCATTAGGCAAGGCTTGACAAATTTATTTTGTAAAGTTATCTCCTATAGCGATTGGGATGTTCTAGCGCCTCTATCTGGTGACCCGTTTTTGCCTATTTGTCGCCGTTTTCACATCTAGATTGCTCCTCTTTACCACTCACCTTACCCCTATTTGTCACCGATCTTACGCCCGGTTTATGCTTAACTGGTGCCCACTCTCCACTCAGTTCGTGCCCACACACATCCCTGCAATAGATCCTTGTGTGCACTGACTGTCATACACAGAGTGTACTTTACTGTGGGCTCTGATTGATCAGCAGGCTTGAGAATTAGGAACATGCTGTGGTCGTTGGCTGTGATTGATCAGCAGGCCTGAGAGGCGAGACCTTGTTGTGCTTACGGGCTGTGATTGATTAGCTGGCTTTAGAGGGGGGACCTTGCTGTGGTCGCATGCTGTGATTGATCAGCAAGCTTGAGAGGCAGGACCTTGTTGTGGGCTGTGATTGATCAGACAGATGTTGCAGTCCAGGTTTGTGTTCAAGTAAATGCCTCGATCGGCAGTGCTGTAGGCCAGCTTCCTCGGTCACACGCTGTTTTTTTTCTTGTTTTTTGACAAAAGGCCAGGTGCGATGCCGCAATTTCTAGTCGCCATGGCGACCTGGTGCCTGGGATATGTTGAGCACTGCAATAATGCATACGTTTTTAGCATGCATTGTCACAAGCCACAGATTTGAATAGGCCCTAAAATAATTTTTAAAAAGGAACTAGTGTAAGACTTTTGAATTTGGTTTGGTACAAGCCTCTTGTAATCCCAGTACGGTAGAACTCGAACTGGGTAAGGGCAGGACTAAGGGATAATAAGCGCATGATTGTGGGAAAAGCAACTTGGAGAGAGCAGCGCCATGAGCTTATCAGATTTCTGCTGCTCCTTTTTAGTCGAGTTATAGGTTGTGGGCACGGTGGTGACCCATCTGCATTCGACTACATCTGTAGTAGAGAAAAGTCAGGTCACAAAGGCTGGGTGTGCTGTCTGCTAGGGCTTTCTAAATCTCAGAAACAGAAATGCATATTTGTCAGGTAAAACTGCTCTATTTATTTTACTTGTGTATTTATCAGTTTGCCATTAAGCTTCCTGCTAACAAAATGTTACGGCCACACTCAATGATCATTGTTCTACGCTTGCAGATAGCAGGGTGTGTTAAAAAAAACTATTATTAAAATGTTGTTTTTTTTTTCCACTATACTGCCCCTTATTGTCCAAAGTGTATGTAGTAGTTTGTCCCATGTTTCTAGCTGCTTCTAAATCCTTATCATGAAGTCAGACTGGGTGTCCCCCTTCCCCTGCAGCAGTCCGACAACATAGCTAGGAAAGAAACAGACGTTTCGTAACAGCCACTCGTCTCATCTGAGCCCTTTCCCTAGACAAGGGGCAGAAAAAAAATGCAGTCGGAGGGGGAGTGTGCCCTGAAAAGTGCTTGAGGCAGAAAGAAGTGGCCTTCTCCTTTCGAGCTATCGGGCAGTCATGGGGGAAAGGCGAGGAGTGCCTAATCTGAGCTCATAGCTAAGCTAAGGAAGCTACTAGCAACATAGGACAAACTACGGCATGCACTTCATATTAAGGGGGACAGGACAGTAAAAAAAAAAGTTAAAGTGGCGTTCCACCCAAAAGTGGAACTTCTGCTTCTCTGTCACTCCCCCCCCCCCCTCCATTGCCACCTTTTCAGGGGAGGAGCAGTTACCCTTTTGTGACAGGTACCTTGTTCCCACTTGCGCCAGGGCTTGCCACAGCAAGATACGTCAGGAGTTGGCCCCCTCCTCCTTCCCCCTGCTGCCAGGCCCATAAAAGAGCGCTTTTTTTTTTAAGGCTGGGTTCCATTACCGGCAATGACAGCGGCAGCACCCGACAGCCGATGGAAACATCAGCAGCGGTGCCACCATTGCTGGATTCCAGGACAGGTAAGTGTCCTTATATTAAAAGTCAGCAGCTACAGTATGTGTAGCTGCTGACTTTTAATTTTAGTAGGGGGAGGCAGGAACTCAGCTTTACTTATGGTTCTTCTTTAAGGGGGCTTAAAGAAGGCTTGCTAAAAGCTTTATAAAGGCCGTGCACATTGCTCTGCAGAATAGAATTTACATGCTGGAGTCTAATTTATTTTCAGCAGCATCATGTAGATGTAACAGTACTGTATATTAGCAGATCATGGAAACTAAATTAAAAAATGCTAACTCACTCTGACTTATCATGACTTTTTAAGTGTTCATTGTCACTGCTCAATGCCTTCTCAAGACACACAAAGCTGAAAAACAGGGTGGGGGAGAATTTGAATTAACCACACTTACCCTGAACCAGAAAACTGACAGTGTCAACTATGTTTTAGTATTTACCTTTATTTTGGTTTATTTGTGTTACTATTAGATGTGTAATTTTTGTGTTTCTCCTTTTTTGTGGAAAACAAGGAGAACTGCTGTGCCCCCTTGTGGCTGACTGAGGTTGTTACATGCTCGTGTACTTTAATAGACACATGGTCTTTTTGCAGTTTAGTTCACGTCACAATGAATTTGTGACTTTCGCAACAAGAAGGTTGGGGCAAAGAGTGGACTTGTCGGTAACTTTAAACAAATAGATTTCTGATATGCTGCAATATGCAACAGTATCTTGTACTTTTATCATTAATAGGCAGTGTCTAGCTTCAGTCTAGAGGCTTTGTCCAAAACAAGTGATCGGACTGCAGAACTCTAGCTGTGTAGTCACAAGGTGAGAGGCTGCATCAGGGGCTGATGTGTGTAAGATAATAGTGAACAAAGCCAGAAACTAGATAGGTACCATAATTTACACGAATATGTCAACTTATATGAGCCAGCATCTCATAAGGATAATGCTTGAACAAAGACAGGACTACCCTTATGGAGAAAAGAAAAAGAAAAGAGCTAAATGCATTGTCTGGAGGAGTAAACTGATCTTCATGAGAGGTCTACTGATTGACTTCCGTTCAGTCACCCTGTTGGATAAAAGCTGCTTGATCTGCGCCACAGGCAATGGGCTGCAGAGCTGATCTGTGTATTCTGATGGTGGGGGAGTCACCCTGTGGTCACAATACAATAGCGAGAAGGATTCCCCCATCCACCATTCAGTGTGTGAATGAGAGAATCGGGTCTTTTTTTTTTTCTTCTTCTTCAAATGAAAAAAAAAAAAAGACCCATGTAAGGCCAGCTGTACACTTACACATTATTCAGCATGCATGCAGATAACATGAAAACATACAGGGGTTGGACAAAAACATAGAAACAACACATGCTTCACCTTAAAAGCGGAAGTGATATAACATTCTTTTGCTTCTGCTGTGTGATGAGACACCTAGCTAACGGGTGGGAAGCCTTACTTTCATCATTCACTCCAAAACAATAAGGTGATACCACCCTTCTCCTGCACTTAGAATCCAAGCTCCCCGACCACACTCCCCACGGGACTCACAACTGGCGTCTCAGATGGCTAAGGTCTTGCTGCCCAAAACGGACTGCGGTAGTCCAACGGTGCTAGAGGCAAAAAGAGACAAAGAAAGGACGCACCGACCTAGCGCATTATCCTCATTAATAGGCTTTATTCATGCAACATATAAAATGGCTACTCACAAACACAGGTGAAAAAAGATCAACTGAGCTTGATACGATCTTTTTTCACCTGTGTTTGTGAGTAGCCATTTTATATGTTGCATGAATAAAGCCTATTAATGAGGATAATGCGCTAGGTCGGTGCGCCCTTTCTTTGTTTCTTTTTGCCTCTTTCATCATTCACTGCATGTGCTGGTAGTGATACGGAGTCATGTCAGAGCTTACGGAGTTTCAAAGAGGGAAAATTGTTGGTGCCCACTTAGCTGGTACCTCTAAAGTGATTAAATTGCCAATTTCTTTGCGTTGTTATGAGATACGAAATCAAAGATTATGACGACATATACAGTTTCCTGGGAAAACATCAGCTTCGACATGGTGAACTGCCCAAAAGATACTAAAGAACATTGCGCAGGATTGTGACCCAGATTTTTGCATGAAGAGTGGTATCTGATTCTATTATCCACCATCCAAGACTTATATTGTTAATTCTCTAAAGAATTCAGGCCGTCTCGCATGCCAAAGGCGGTCCAACATTATAAGAGAATGATTTTTTTTTTTTTTTAAACCATACTTGTTTCCATAATTTTGTCCAACCCCTGTATATTTGATGCTAGATCCACTTTTTGGAATCTAAAGCTAGATTGTTCCTTAGTGTTACAAAACCCAGGACTCTACATTCACTCTATCTGGTCTCCCACAATACACAGAACATGGAAATGCAATTATTATAGTAAATATAAACTGCTAAATACCTTTTCTCATCAGCAGTATATAGCAGTCTTGTAACTTCTATCAGTCTCTGGTTAAAGCTTGTAGGAGGAGTTTTCATTCTCCTGACAGTCCTATGAGGCTGCATAACCCTGGCTAAAGATTTACAACATTTTTCCAGCGTGAAGCACAGTAGAGCCTTCTTATATTAGAGGGTATCTGGGTGTCTTGCATCACAAATACCAAAAATAAGGTATTCCTCATCAAGGGTTATTTGGTTGAGCCATGCAACTAATTTGGTTTTGGATTTGGGTCACCCATGCATCCAGAACAGCTGGATTAGAGCACGGGCCTAGCCTCTAGAGTAATTTATTCTAACCTGCATACAGTTATTTTAGGCATGTTGGCCATCTGCAGTGCAGTGCATGGAAACCATTGCTAATGTGGAAGGGAACAGGGAGAAAATATGGCTAACAGGACCAAAAAATCCCTCCACTAACCTAGTGTGAAGCACAGAAGAGTCATCCTAGAACAACCTGCATGTATCTTTCTCCAAATATATCCCATCCCTTCTCTGCTACCATGACCGGCTTGCGATCTTTGGTTCAGCTACAAACCTTGGAACCCTATTCTATGGCTCCATTCCTGTAATTGCAAGAAGAGAAACATGGACTTTGCAGGCACTGGGTATTCTAAAATCACATATTTTATTGTATAATACATCTAAAAACATCAGAAAAATCAAAAAAGAGACAAAACATACAATAGTCATATCCCATATAAGGGAAATATAAAAAAAAAATAGTTACATTGGTGGTAATACAATCACAATAATATGCCAATAGTGTTAATACTTCACATCAGGGCGATCATGACCACAGGTGACAGGAGATGGTACTGTCGTCCTGGGAAGATCGAACGATGTGTGTTAGCAGTAGATGATACAGTTTGGTTGAACCATATTGCTCGACACGTTTCGCCTTATGTTTCCTCTCCGAGCTAATGGGTCAATATTCTGTAGAATTCAGTAGGCAATGATGATATAAGCAAAGGTATAACCAATACTCGACAGGGAGGATACATGAAGGACCGGACTGATCACTGCAGATGGTTGTATAGGTAACACGCAACCCAGCGCTAGAGATCAACAGGAGTGTGTATAACACATCTCAATTGATATACCCAAATCAATAGAGTATACTTAAAGAGTGAGATAAACATAGCAGGTATCTGTATTCAAAAATGCCTAGGGAGGAGGATGTGTGTTGTTGGATCGGACGTTTTGTAGGTGATATTCCTTTGGCCTTACCAGGCATTTTTGAATACAGATACCTGCTATGTTTATGAGTATCTCACTCAGGGCCGGTGCTTCCACTAGGCAAACTAGGCAGCCGCCTAGGGCGCATTGCCACCTAGGGGCGCAGCCACGAGTCAGCACTCTCCTTTATTAATGATCCCTGTGAGCTGAGGGGAGGGGCAGCAGTGGGGGAGGAAGAAGGGACAGAGGAAGATGCTAGGTGTCTGGGGCAGTGGCGGAACTACTTGGGGGGACCCCAAGAGGCAGGAAGGGAGCCCACCGGAGTGCTGCCTGCATGATGATCCTCTTCGGCTGGAGCTGTGGTGAGCACTGTGGTCCAGGAGAGGAGTGTCCTAGGAAAAGGAATCGCAGTGAAGGAGGACTGAGCGCGGGCCACTCTCTTCATACCGCTCAGTGAGCTTCCCCAGAACAGGGGATCGGGGTCCCTGGGTGTGACATGGAGGATCCCTGGTGTAAAAGGGAATCAGAGTCACCAGGTGTGATATGGGGGATAGGGGTCACTGGGTGTAACAGGGATTCAGGGTCACCAGGTGTGCCATGAGGAATTGGGGTTCCTGGGTGTGCCATGGTGGATTGAGGTCCCCAGGTGTGACATGGAGGAACATCAGGGTCCCCAGGTGTGACATGGAAAAACATCAGGGTCTCTCCGGGTATGACATGGAGGAACATCAGGGACCCCTGGTGGGACATATAGGAACATTGAGGTCAATGGGTATGACAGCATGACATGGAGGAACGCGGGGTTCCTTGGGTGTGACATGGAGGATCATCGGGGTCAGTGGGTATGACAGCAAGACATGAAGGAATATTGGGGTCCCAAAATGTGACATGGAAAAACATCAGGGTCCCTGGGTGTGACATAGAATGGCATCAGGGTCCCCAGGTGTGACATGGAGGAATATGGGGGTCACTGGGTACGACAGCATAACATGGAGGAACCATCAGATCAGGGTCACTGGGTATGACATAGAGAAGTTTTTAACCCCTACCCTTTTTATTTATTTTTTTGGGGGGGGGGGCGCAAGTAGCTGGTCTTGCCTAGGGCGTAAAATAGTCTAGCACCGGCCCTGATCTCACTCTTTACAAGTATACTCTGTTGATTTGGGTATATCAGTGCCTGCAAAGTCCATGTTTCTCTTCTTGCAATTTTCGATCTAATTTAGGATGTGGCACTTACTACCTTACCCATACGCCCAGCACACCGCTATCTGGGAGCGTATTTTCCAATTTCCATTCCTGAAATGCATACCATCAGTCACCCACGTGCTGGGGGCCAATTTAAACAGCCGATATACTTTCCAAAGACATTGCATTGCTGGTAAGTTAAAGTTCCTGGAGGAACCTCACGCAAGCACAGGGAGAACATGCAAACTCTATGAAATGTAAACTAAGTACCCAATGCTGCAAGGCAGATAGACACTAACAAGGTCCCCTTCCAAAAGTGTAATGCTTTATTAGTGCTTAAATATAATACCAAGCTGAACATGTAGCTTGTAATGTGAAGTTCTTTCCACTATCTCACTATGCCTTTGTCAATGGGCTTTTGTTCACACCCAACGGGTTTTGCATTCTGATACAAGCTTATAGGAATGCCATTGCCAAATCTGCTTAAAGCAGGTCAGGAAGAGTGTAAACTACAGGTCAAATGCACCTGTCAATCAGTTTGAATGATCTCAAACGTATCTCGGTCTGATGTCAAACTGTTGCCGTAAACTCAAGCTCAGAGCTCATTGGCTTTTATACTATGACCCATGCACTTAATATGAAACTTCACTCTCTCAACACGGACTATTTAATCCTTATGTGGCTACTATCAATAGATATGAAGGTATATTATATTTACTTGTTTTAAACTTTTTTTTTTTTTTTTTACATTTCTTTAGTTACTTTTTGGTTTCCATGCCTAAGCCAATGATGTCCTACATCCCAGGAGTCTTCAGGAGCAGAGGAGGATCTTTCTCCCCTAAGCACACCCTTGTGCCTGCATACCTGAGTTAAGGACAGATGGCCTTCAGGAAGTAAATGGTACATGAATCCTCTCCCCTTACTCAAAATGGTCACGGCCAGAAATACTAAGGGGTGTTTTTCAAAGTGATTTCTCAGAAAAATAAAACATGGAGACATGAATGATGGAGTTTGCTTTGAATATTAAAAATGAATTAAAAAAAAAACATTTTTGGTTTGTGACGCTCAAATACAGGGAAGTGCCGCTTTAATGGCATCAAAGCCTCATATTTCTGCAGTGCAAAGCACAGTGGTCACATCTGTACACTGTGATGAGTTATAGCACAGGTGCATTGTTTTGCTCCTGTATATGTGCATTCAGGTACTATTTAATGAATGCCAGTTACCCGCAACTCATATTGACCCACACCGCACTGCTGATATACAAAGTAAATAGAGTAGCAGCATGGCCATGGTGGACCGTTTTCACTGTCTCTGCTACCATTCCTGCTCAAGCTGGCAGAGGGACAGGCACAGCTGTGAAGAGGAGACTGTTATTACAGAGCTTCGTGTAGCCTGCCCACCACACAGAGGAAGAGGATGTGGACTTCTTGAACTGCTGTGAATGCTGGGAAGAATTGAGGATTATGGTAGTTCCATTCAGACCAAGCCTGCTTTGTTAACTGAGCGAGGAACTACATTTCCTAGGTACACTGGTGTCCTGTGGGGATAAAAAAAAGGGAAAGTTTGTTCTGGAGCTCAGGGAGATGGGAGGAGTAATGGAGATAGGTGTTGGTTGCTGGCAAAACACTTGCCACCGCATCTGGGATGGAGATCTCTGGTATTTAAGATTGTCGCTGACTGAGCCCGCTGCCCAGTTGCTGGAGAGAACATCTGACTTTGTTTAGCCATCAGTAATGAATAGAAAAAAGAGCAGTAACCACAGAAGTCGGTGAGAGGCCACTGGTCAACCCCAATACACCCTGTCAAAAGGAACAGCATTTGCTCATGTACGTCACAGAGTAAGCACCTTTACCTGGGTTCAGAGGAACCCTATCCAGAGCGCTCCAATGCCGGATTTGGGCCCTAACGTACTGGCCAGAAAGGAGTATAATATAGACTGCTGAACTATTATGGTTATATTTACCCCCCTTTAAGCAGTATTACCCCCAGTTTAGGATTTACGGATTGCTCTTTCTCTTATTTGTCACCAACAGTATATCTTATTTGCTTTTACAGAGTACTTGTTGAGCAATTACTGCTGTTTCTATTTCTTTATACAAGTTGGGGTAATCCTTATCTTTGCATTAAATATCCCCCTTCAGCCCAGGTGTGTCAGAATGTGTGGTGCTACTTTCAGAGTCATGGGCACAGGAAACAAGGGACCCAGGAAACAGCGGCTCCTTCAGGGGTAAGCGCTACTCATACGAAGGGTCTTCAAAAAGTTTCTGCACTTTTATATTTTCATTGAAAACAGTGAGGGCGGGGTAGTAATAGTAGTAATTGGTCGTGTCTGAGAGTGTCGTGACTAGTCTGTCTGACAAGCCAGCTGACCTTGCAGTTTAATATAAGAGTTGACACGCTTTGGTGAAGATGGCTGCGAAACGTAGAAATTGCACCGATGAGAAACCTGCGTTCTGTCATACGATTTATGTTTGCAGAAGGTGTGCCGGAAGCACAAAAAATCTCTGCATGTGTACTCAGTATGGGAATAAAGGTCTCTCTTGTAGAGTTATTTATGAGTGAGAGGTTTTGGAAAACCCAGTTTATAGTCTGGATTTAGCGCCATCTATTTTCCACCTTTTTGGACCACTCAAAGAAGCTTTATAGGGAAGATCTTTATGTTTTTGAAATTCTTAATAAATAGAGTATTAAAAAGGATGGGAACTTTTTAAAGACCCCCTCGTATATACCAAAACATTAAAGTGTGTTGTGTTAGTACCCGTTTTACGCTTATTACTGCAATGCATGTGTGTTAATGCAGCCTTACTCTACTGCAAACTAAAATAGGTTTGGGGTAGGATGACCTTTCTCCCACTTAAAACTTCTCTCCTTTTCTTTAATGTATAATCAGTAGTGATTATGAGGGCGTTATGAATGAGCACTGATGATGTGAAATGCATAAAAGCTACTCAGCGATGACCTGGCATCTCCAGTTGCCTAATTTATCATAATGAAGTTTAGAATTCTGTGTGCTTTGATTATTCTTGGTGATTAGCAGGAATATGGGAAACTGCTGAATGCATAAAAAAAAAAGCAGAAACACCCAGACTGTGTGACAAGTTGGAGCGCATTGAAACTTTTTCATCTCTTTTAAGTGTAACTGCTTCTTTAGTCCCCCTGGTCCCAACCCTCTCCCCAATCTTCTACTAACCTGTCCTTGATCCAACAAGATATTGCTTGTCCAGATTACAATAGCTGGGAGGAAAAAGAGGAGAGAACAAGTATGGTGTAGGAGCCCTAATGGTGTAACACTGAATGTTGGCAAGAAGCCCCAAGTGCTGCTGGCAGGCAGAGGTGAGCTTGAGCATCCTCTAAACTCATCTTTTAACTCTCACTTTTTTTTGTACTCCAATGAGCTGTGGAAGTTTGGGTTAGAGATGAGTTCAGAAGACACCCAAGCTCATCTCTACTGACAAGAAACATTAAGTTCTCTTTTCATTTTTATATTATGGGTAGATCTGCTATAATTTCTCTTAGGAGAGTGAGATAGGGTCATATGCTGAATTATGAGCGCAAAGAGAGAGCAGACGGAGGCCAGACGGAAACACACCCGTGGGCACTTATTGAGGAACTTGGGGGTACAGGAGGGGAAGCGTTAGGACATGGCATAGAGGAAGAGGCCCCAGAGTAGCAACGGGCACAGCATGGATAAACAGTTCACAGAGTAGCAATAGTATGGCACAGGGAAAAGATCCTCTGGGCAGTAATAGGTACAGCAGGGGTTAGCAGTCCATGGAGCAGAGATACAGCAAAGGGAAACCTACCCTGGGGTGTCAATGAGGCATAGCAAGGGTTAAGCATCCATGGACTTATGGCATAGCAAAAGGGAAACAGGCCAAAGAGTGACAGTAAAGCATAGCAAGGAGAAATGATCCTCAGGGCAGTAAGTAATATGGCACAGCGAAAGGGAAATGGATTACAGGGCAACAGTAAAACATGGCAAGGGCGGTAGGTAACATGCAACAGCAAGGGGGATGATCCGCGGGGCAGTAGTGTGGCACAGCATGGGGTAACAGTCCGGAAAAAGACAATAGGGCACAGCAAAGGAGAACTGGAGGGATAAGGAGTCACTCTTAGGAAGCCTGATGCTGTCGCAAGTAAGGTGGTCTGGGTGATGGGTGGCTTGTCCTCGGGGCTCTGTCTCAGGCTGGTGCTGGATCCAGGGAGAGAGCGGTGCAGAGAGGCAGCTGGGCAAGATGAGGCAGAGTTTCACTTCTGGAGACTCAACTTCAGTCTTGGGTGCTCACAGGCACGAGTAGCATACAGGGCTGACAGTAGATAAAAACTGACTGTTTCTCCTAGCTCAATTAGATGTACCTGAGTTGGGGTGTGATTCCACGATCTGGGTAGTTGGATCCTTAACATCAGATTGTCCAGGCAACAGTGTTATACCCCTACCTGCGCGGCTGCATTCAGCATGTGGCTGAGGGCAAGCTCTTTGTGCCAGACCCTGGCGCCTGGGGAAAGAAAGTCTGCGACTGGCATAAGGAGATACAGTACCTACTCTGGCCACAGCAAGAGATCGGACAGTCTAGCACTTCGCACATAGGAGTGGTGTAAACTGTGTGTCAGTGACCAAGTGTTGGGGGAACTTCAGATGTTGTGACAGGTCAAATAGATAATCTGGAGAGGAGACCTTACTGCTAGGATCCTGGAAATACAGTGGATATAGAAGATAATCACCCTCTTTAAAATAATCATGTTTTGTTGCTTTGCAGCCTGTATTTACTCAGTGCAACTTAGAACATCCAAGTAAAATATACACCAACATGAAAAAAATAAAACAAATTTAAAACAGAATCACTGAGTTGGAAAAAGGATCGCCCCCCTCCTAAAAATGACTTGTAAGCTCAATGAGGTGTAGCTAATCACCTTCTCAATGGCACACACAAAGCCATCTGACTTTAAACTGTGATCAGCTGTGGTCATTTTAATTAGCTCAGCATGAAAGGAGCTTTCCTCGAGCATTTCAGTCATTGGTAGTGCAACTGAAGCAAACAATCAACTATGGGTGACAAGGCACTGTCAAAAGAGAAGGAGTCAGGAGATATATATACAAAAAAATAGTCAAATGTTTTATCAATGTGTATATAAAAAAAGTGCGCAGGATATGTGAACAAATAAAGCTGCAACCTTGGAACCAAATGGGGATAAATGTGTGTATAGAGAATCAGGTGCGCTATATTGATCCGTGTCAAAAACCAATAAATTGATCAAAATGACACTGAAGTGAACATAAACCAAACAACTGAAATGTATATAGTGGTTGATGTAAAATTCCTGTGTCAACACTATAAACAAATTCACACTCACGTGAAAATGGTGTATAATGTATATAGTGATTAATATACACTTAAAGTAACTGTGTCAACATTGTGAGCAAATTCACACTCAAGTTGTCTAAAGCTTGTCTAAAGTACCCAATTACAGATTCTCTTGGAGAAAGTTCGGACGATCAGTGACTTCCGGTCCTGTAACAGACAGAAGGGCATACATTGCGGACACCGGAAGCTTGCTCTGCATCAGCGGATTTAAGGGCGGAAGATGACGATGCGTGCTATCTCCTGTCTCCGTTGACGTCCGCTTTAGGAGGAAACGCATCAGAGAGGAGCGCCGCATCGTCATCACCCATTGCCGGGGACCGCGCTGCAGGCGGCCATGGCCTCTCTTCCATCGGTATAGGTTCCTTAACTATCCAAAACAAGACTTCCCATGTAAGTGCACCTTGTATTGCTTTACAATAAATGTTAAAGGTACTGCACTATGGTTTGGCTTTTGTTTTTGTGAGATACCTGCGGGGGACATTACCTTTGACATCAGAGAGATACTGCCCAGAGTGAGGACGCCCAGGAGTGAGGATAGGCACCATTTTAGGAGTGTATCTACAAGCCCTGCAATATCTAATATCTGGTAAGAGGCTGAACCTCCCATTTGAGTGATTCACTTCCCCTCCTGAGCACTTACTTCACGTCTGAAGCTGATACATACGTCCTTGAATCCTCTACCTTCTGGTAAGGGGCCAGTCCCTAACACAGTGGTGGGATTATCTGCACCTGACAAGTTTTGAGTGGAATTTTTCCTCTGGATCCCTCCACATTCCACTGGGATTATTATTTGGGACTTTATGTACCTTCACCTTTTTTCTTCACCTTTTGTAGTGGTGATACCATATGAGATATCATATACCACTTGTTTCCAACTTGAGTGTGAATTTTCTCACAGTGTTGACACAGTTACTTTAAGTGTATATTAATCACTATATACATCATACACCATTTTCACGTGAGTGTGAATTTGTTTATAGTGTTGACACAGGAATTTTACATCAATCACTATATACATTTCAGTTGTTTGGTTTATGTTCACTTCAGTGTCATTTTGATCAATTTATTGGTTTTTGACACGTATCAATATAGCGCACCTGATTTTCTATACACAAATGTTTTATCAATGCCTAGAAGCACAGGGAAGTCTTGTTTTAAGAAGTAGAAGGTATTTGGTACAACACCCCTTTGTCAGGATCTTGCTCACAACTGGATAAAAGAGCCAGGAGAAAAATGGTCAGAGAGGCTACCAAGAGGCCTACAGCAGTTGCAGGAATTTATGACAGAGTGATCATTGTGTGCATTTGACAACAATATCACAAATTCTTCAAAAATGTGGCTTGTATGGGGGGGGGGTTATAAAAAAAAAAAAAAAAAACACTCCTCAAAGCCCGCATGCAGTCACAACTGAGCTTTGTCAAAAAGCACCTTGCGATTTTGAGGCCACATGGAAAAAGATGTTATGGTCAGATGAGACTAAAATTGAATGATTCAGTGTCAACACCAAACGATGTGTGGTTGAAATCCAATACAGCTCACCATTTAAATAACACCATTCCTACAGTAAGGCATGGAGGTTGTAATATCCTGGTATGGGAGTTTTTCTCTGCAGCAGGGACTAGAGCACCTGTAAGGATGGAAGAAAAATGGATGGGACAAAATATTGTAAAATTATTGAGAAAAATCTGCTGCCTGCTGCCAGAAAGATGTCAATGGGAAGAAGGCTTACCTTCCGACATGACAATGATCCAAAGCACACATCCAGAATGACCACGCAGTGGTTGAAGGAGAAAAAGGTGAATGTCCTTGCATTGTCTAGTCAGAGCCCAGACTTAAAGTGGTTGTAAACCCACTTTAAAGTCTTTTACCTCTAGGTGCTATAAATATCTCCTAAACTTGCACCGTTTAGGAGATATTTACAGTGCATGCAGCCAATGACGTGCACCGTGAACGGCGGCTCCCGCGCACATGTGCGGGAGTGATGTAATCGTGCCTCCGGCCAATCAGATGGCCAGAGGATGCGAACCAGGAAGCAGGAAGGCCAAACATGTTGGCCGTCCTGTCACTGAGCGGGCGGCACTGCGGGGGCTTCGTTATAAGGCAAGTACTTCATAATGAGCTAGTATGCGATGCATACTAGCTCATTATGCCTTTTGTCTTTTTTTCAAATTTTTTTTTTTTTTTTTCAAATTTTTTTGCAGAGGGTTTACTTCCTCTTTAAACCCCACTGAAAATCTGTGGAATGACTTGAAGACTGCAGTCAACAAACAGTCACCATCCAATGAAACTGAACTTGAGCAGTTCTGAAAAGAAGAGTGGGCAAATATTGCAAAGTCTAGATGTGCAAAGTTAGTAGAGACATATCCCAACAGACTAAAAGCTGTATTTAAAACAAAAGGTGGTCCAACAAAATTCTGTAGTTATAAGTGAATACAGCTGGATAAAATAAAAAACTGTGTCTGTCTTAATTTCAGGCTGCAAAGCAACAAAATGTGAATATTTTCAGACACCTGCACGCTATACACTGTGCTATCTATTACATACACTACTGTTCAAACGTTTGGGGTCACCCAGACAATTTTCCATGAAAACTCACACTTTTATTGATCAAATGAGTTGCAAAATTAATAGAAAATATAGTCAAGACATTGACGGGTTAGAAATAATTATTTTTATTCGAAATAATAATTTTATCCTTAAAACTTTGCTTTCATCAAAGATTCTCCATTTCCAGCAATTACAGCCTTGCAGACCTTTGGCATTCTAGCTGTCAATTTGTTGAGGTAATCTGAAGAAGTTTCACCCCACGCTTCCTAGAGCACCTCCAACAAGTTGGATTGGCTTGATGAGCACTTCTTACGTACATACGGTCAAGCTGCTCCCAAAACTGCTCAATAGGGTTGAGATCTGATGACTGTGCTAGCCACTCCATTACAGACAAAATATCAGCTGATTTCTTCTTCCCTAAATAGTTCTTGCATCGTTAGGAGGTGTGCTTTGGGTCATTGTCCTGTTGTAGGAGAAAATTGGCTCTAATCAAGCGCTTTCCACAGGGTACGGCATGGCGTTGCAAAATGGAGTGATAGCCTTCCTTATTCAAAATCCCTTTTACCTTGTACAAATCTACCACTTTACCAGCACCAAAGCAGTCCCAGACCATCACATTACCTCCACCATGCTTGACAGATGGCATCTCCTCCAGCATCTGTTTACTTGTTCTGCGTCTCAAAAATGTTCTTCTGTGTGATCAAAACACCTCAAACTTAGATTCCTCTGTCCATAACACTTTTGTCCAATCTTCCTCTGTCCAATGTCTGTGTTCCTTTGCCCATCTTAATCTTTTCCTTTTATTGGCCAGTTTTAGATATGGCTTTTTCTTTGCCACTCTGCCTAAAAGGCCAGCATCCCAGAGTTGCCTCTTCACTGTGGACGTTGAGACTGGCGTTTTGCAGGTACCATTTAATGAAGCTGCCAGTATTTCTCAAACTAGACACTCTATTGTACTTGTTCTCTTGTTTAGTTGTGCACCGGGGCCTCCCACTTCTCTTTCTATTCTGGTTAGAGCCTGTTTGTTCTCAGTACACACAGTTGTAGGAAAGCTACAGTGTCTTGGCAATTTCTTGCATGGAATAGCCTTCATTTCTCAGAACAAGAATAGACTGTTGAGTTTTAGAAGAAAGTTCTCTTTTTCTGGCCATTTTGAGAGTATAATTGAACCCACAAATGCTGATGCTCCAGATACTCAATTAGCTCAAAGGAAGGCCAGTTTTATAGCTTCTCTAATCAGCACAACAGTTTTCAGCTGTGCTAACATAATTGCACAAGGGTTTTGTAATCATCATTAACCTTTTAACACGATTAGCTAACACAATGTACCATTAGAACACAGGAGTGATGGTTGCTGGAAATGGGCCTCTGTACACCTATGTAGATATTCTATTAAAAATCAGCCGTTTCAAGCTAGTCATTTACCACATTAACAATGTCTAGACTGTATTTCTGATTAATTTATTGTTATCTTCATTGAAAAAAAACAGTACATTTCTTTAAAAAATAAAGACATTTCTAAGTGACCCCAAACTTTTTAATGGTAGTGTATGTAGCACCCCCCTAGGTAGGTGCTAGAGAGAGAGTATAGTTTTGGATCTTTTCTGCTTACCAGAAAGATTGCCAGGTAATTCTATATTGTTCTCTGTCTACTGCTCAGGTACAGCTCAGATTGTCTGAAGTGCTTCACACTGGTCCAATAGGGAGGCATATTGGACAATGGGAGGAAACCCGACCAATGAGTGCACAGGCATTTAGTACAGCCCTGGTGATTGGCAGAGGAAAGTTTCTCGGTGCATGCTGGAATACTGTATAAATGCCAAGGGCACCTGTGCTCGGGGTCTTTCTACTGGATGGCGGGATCCCGGAGGGAGGGGGCGGCTACCCCTCCTCTGTAGAAGTTGCTGTGCGGCCTCAGGTGGTCAACTTGAGAGTTAGAGAAGAGCTGAACAGGGAGGTCCTGCAAAGCTGACTGGAAGGGAGACGCTGGAAAGGATCGGATTCTGCATATAGTGAGTACAGATGTGTGTCATGGGGCCTGTCCTGAGAGGGCCATCTCTTCAGCTAAAAGAGTCAGTGGGCGGGTGTCAGTCAGGGGGATGCTAGAGAGTGTCCTGAAGATAATGTAGTTGCATCAGATCAGTCCGTATACATTGACTGAGTGGAGGTCAACCACCCAGATGAAAAATGCCAAGCCTGGGCCATCAGTATCCTGAGTCCTGAAGGCAAGATCATCCGCATACCTCATCCTGATCACTACTACTGAGGTGTACTGTCTTCTTGCTTCAGCTGAGAAAATCTGAACTACTAAGGGGCTAGTGAGCCTGAAGAATTCTGTTGTTGCTGTTGAAAAAGTTTTGAATTACAAAGGGGCTAGCATGCCTGAAAAATGTATTTGTTAATATGTTGCTGTTGGCTAGGAGCCCTTTTCCCTTCTATCCTTGCAAAAGAAGATGGGGATCAGCGAAACTGCTAAAGTTTCTTCCCCTGGGCGAAAGAACTTCTGCCACAGATAACTTCTCCTGTTAATGCCAGAGGCTGCTACCTGGAGAGGGTAACTCCCTAGGTTACAGAGACACCCTGCTAGAGGGCGCTTTGTGAAGATCTTTTTTGCCATGGGCCACCAATGTTGCTAAAAGAAATACTGAGAAAGGACACTTTGCGAATATTCCTTTGGGTCAGTGGCACAGTGATGTTGGAAGAAACTTTGTGCGAGTTGCTACCTTGTGAGAGAAGGGTAGAAGCTCATTGCCTCTTCAGAGAGAGGGATGCCAGGGTGAATGATCCCTGAATGAAGAGTTCTTACAGACACTCACAAGTAAGGCAAGTTTTGTTTAGGCTCCAGCAATAATTGCCTACCGCCAGGAGAAGATGTTACCTCGGTGTTAGAGAGAAGGACACTGTGAACACCAGTTGGATGGACTCCAAACTTCATCCTAACTTTGGGGTCTAACTAGGATAGGAAAGAGTCAGTGCCTGGTAATTAAGAGGGACTGTACCTATTGCTAGTCATATGGTTCCTAGATGGAACAAGTACAGAAGTGTTTAATTAGTTAGATTGGCAGGATTGTTCTGTTTGTCTATTACAGGAACACGACAGGACGACGAGTCAAGCATGCCCTTAGGTGGCCGGATGCATCAGAAGTCTCTATGAGAACATTAGTGTTAGAGATTCTGCAGGTGAGAAGGTCATCTCTGCGGAGAGGGCAATCTCACTGTGAGTATATAGCAGGATGGCTCAAACTACGGCCCTCCAGCTGTTGCAGAACTGCACTTCCCATGAGGCATTGTAAAACTCTGACATTCACAGACATGACTAGGCATGATGGGAATTGTAGTTCCTGAACAACAGGAGGGCCAAAGTTTGAAGACCCCTGGTATAGAGGATGTAGAGTTACTACTGTATGTGCTCACCCATTTTCTTTACAGGCTTGTAGAGGAACTTCATGCCTTTGAAAGGTCATCCATTGTCTATTTCACGTATACAGTATATGAACAAAGGTTATTTGTAGCATAGTTAGTTAGGATGTTTAACCTCTGCCTGTTAGACAGATTTTTTTCTTTTTGTGGAGGGGCATGCATTAATATAAGGCACTTGGTGAAACCCTTTGTAAATTTGAACAGCAGATGTCTACATTTTTTCACGTTTTTAATTGTATCTACTGGCCACATATGGGGTTTGCCCCATGGCCCTGTACATATGTTATTTCCCTTTTACCCCTTTCCAGGTTCGTGGGATACTCCATGTAAATTTTTGTACAGATATTTTTGTAGGGGCAGATGCCCAGAGCCAGTGCAGACATGGCTCAGTTTGGCGGGGGTGGATGTAGCACATTCCTAGATAGGTGCTTTAGAGAGAGTATAGTTTTGGATCTTTTCTACCAGAAAGATTGCCAGGTAATTCTATATTGTTCTCTGCCTACCAGAGAGCAGGATCTGCTAGTGAGGTCTGCTCATGGTGCTCAGGTGCAGCTCAGTTTGTCTGAAGTTTTTCACACTGGTCCAATAGGGAGGCCTATTTGACAGTGGGAGGAGACCCAAAAAACGAGTTCACAGGTAGTACAGCCTAGGTGATTGGCAGAGGAAAGTGCCTCGGTGCATGCTAGGATACTGTATAAATGCCAAGGGCACATGTGTTCGGGGTCTGTCTGCTGGAGAGCGGGGTCCCAGAGGGAAGGGGAAGCTGCCCCTCCTCTGTAGAAGTTGCCGTGCGGCCTCAGGTGGTCGACCTGAGGGCCTGAGAGTTAGAGAAGAGCTGAACCCGGAGGTCCTGCAGCGCTTACTGGAAGGGAGACACTTGAAAGGATCTGATTCAGATCTGTGTCATGGGGCCTGTCCTGAGAGGGACATCCCTTCTGCTAGAAGAGTCAGTGGATGGTTATCAGTCAAGGGGTGCTAGAGAGTATCCTGAAGATAATGTAGTTGCATCAAGTCTGCTGCTGGAGAGAGCAAGAAGACTCAACCCCTTCCATACAAATGGCAATGGTTAAAGCACTGTGACTGCTTCAACAAGTAACCTGGTGAGGCCAAGTGAGAGTTTTCCTTCTCAACTGTAAATACTCAACTTCCAAGTTGGAGTATCCCACTATTCCCTTCTCCCATCTAAGTTCCACAATAAATATCAAAAATCCAAAAACCCCTTGACTGTTTATTGAGTAACAAGCCATTGGGAGTAAGGCTGAACTTGGGAACTGTACGCCAGTGACTGTCTGCCAGTAATCAGAGGAGGCCCAAGAAGTCGCCACACAGCAAGCCCTACGGCTGGCCCAACACATTGTGTTGCCTGGGTCCAAGAATAAAATGCTGCCCCCCCCCCCAACATCACACCCAACAAAAGGCCCCCCACATCCATTTATATATATATATATATATATATATATATATATAAATATAAAAGAAAATATTATATATACCGTTCTCTTCTTCTATAACTTACCACCGGACCGGTCCAGCAAACACCAATGTCTGTCCTCAGTCCCCCTGTCACTGCTGTGTCTGCCACCCCCTAGAAGATCCAGCCTGCTCTGCGTGAGATGGAGTGCGCTGATGTCTGATGTCATTGCGCACACCACGATCACATGAGGGATGTTCTCCGGAGGAGACACTCTGCCTCCTCATACTCATCACTTTGCACTATGGGTGGCAGTATGAGATGGGGAAATGCCGACTGTAACTCGCCGCAAACTGATGACACACAAAACTGCTGGAAAAAAATCTTGGGAGTAAATTTGCTGCCCCTCTCCAAGTGCTGCCTGGGTCCAATGGACCCAGTGGGACCCATTTTAGGGCTGGCCCTGCCCTGCCCTACGGGGCCAGTGCTACACATAGTTCTGACACCTTCATTCTATACACTGTGCTATCTATTACATAGTTCTGACACTTGTACTGTAATAAATAGCACAGTGTATAGAATGCAGGTGTCAGGACTATGTAATAGGTGAAGAGGAATAACACCGCTCACGCCAGTCAATATCCACAATCTAAAGTGGGTGCTGAACCTCAGCTCGCCAACCAGGAGAAGCATAAATGAAGAAATTGGTCGCACACCACCAAATGATCCGATGAAAAAATTTCTTCTATTCACATAAGTGGTACAAGGTACAGCAGGGTAGGAAAATGTAGATACGTTTCACACGAATGCTACATGCTTGTTCACTACAAAAATGTGTAATGGGAGGCCAACATTTAAATGTTCACCCTGAGGTTAAATGTGTCTTCTAATTACTCCAACACTGACACATGTCTGCTTACAAAAAAACAATGAGCTTTACAAAAAAGTGAATATAATATAAAGGAGTGGACAAAGCTACACATGTATATGTACATAACCTATGCTTAATAAAGAAAAAAACTAGTATATATAAAAAAATGTGTATTTATCTATACTTATGTACACATATAAACGTGCATATACAGTACATAGTATAAAAATATGTGTGCACATATTCCGCAACATGGAAGCAAACCAATGGGAAATACCCTAGGTTGCAAAGATGTTGAGCGAAAAGAATGCAACACATAAATATAGTGTAAACATTTATAGCATTGTGTTGCAAAAAAGTAGAAAAAGACAAACACATCCCAAAATGTTTCTATCACCTGGAATAGTCAATATAAATTTATTATACTGCGGACAATTTTTATAATAAAAACATTATATATATGGTATTAAAAATGTTATGGTATGCATGGATGACATATCATTGATTCTGGTCTGACCCCTATTATATAAACAACATCAAGTGTATACAAACATGGATCCATCCAAGAACTACAAAAGTGACAAAAACCCCCAATTAATTGCAATCAGTCAAACAGAAGAAAATAGGGAGACTGAAAGGAAACTTAAAGGAAACAAAGCAAGAAAGAAGCCAGGAAATAGTAAATTATTCGTAAAATGTGTAATATCCCATTCCTGGTTAAAACCATGGGGAAATCTGGTTTTAAAGAAAAAAAATCCAGAAAACCTTGCGTTTACATAACAATTTAAATATGTCACCTCCTCTTTTTGGCGGATTAATTTTTTCTATAACCTGAAGTCATACTGCTGATGTATCTCCCTCATGATGATCCCTAAAATGTCGGGCTACACTAGTGGATTTATTTTTAACAATACTATACAGATAAAAAAAGAGAAATGAACTACCCAAAAAGTGCCATCATCCAAAATTATTGAGGAAAAATATATGAAGACCTATGGTTTGGAGAAGACCAACCACATGGTTCCATAGAGAGAAAAACTGGACTTTCTAAGGCACATCGTAGAATGAATCAATGCGACTCACAATTGATAAAATATATAATTTTATTCAAAAACAATTATTAAAAGAGTGAGGAAAAAACAGACAATCCTCATTCAAATAACATACATAAAAAAGGAAAAAGGGAAAAAAGACATTGTTAAAAAGTAAACTGTCTTGGGTTACTTTTTAACAATGTCTTTTTTCCCTTTTTCCTTTTTTTATGTATGTTATTTGAATGAGGATTGTCTGTTTTTTCTTCACTCTCTTAATAATTGCTTTTGAATAAAATTATATATTTTATCAATTGTGAGTCGCATTGATTCATTCTACGATGTGCCTTAGAAAGTCCAGTTTTTCTCTCTATGGAACTATGTGGTTGGTCTTCTCCAAACCATAGGTCTTCATATATTTTTCCTCAATACTATACAGATGTTCATTAAAGCGGTCCCTCAAATGTCGAATAGTGCGTCCTATGTACTGTACATGACAAACACGACAAGTGATCATGTACACTACATATGTGGAGTTACAGTTATAGAAGGATCTAATCTTGTGTATTTTATTGTTGGTATATGAGTTAACGGTTTCTCCCCCTATAATGTGTGGGCAACAACAACCATTGTTGCTCCCACAAAGAAAGTTGCCTTTAAAGTGTAACCAAGTAGTGGATTGAATAGAAGGTGGATTGAAAAAACTTGGTGACAATGAGTTACCTAATGTGGGCGCACGTTTGGGGACAATGTTGATACCCTCACACAAAAGATCAGCACACACCTCGTCTCCGAATAGGAAGGGTAAATGTCTATTTATGATATTTCTGACTTCTCCAAATTCCGAGATGGATACAAGTCATGGTGTACTATTGGTCAGGTTTCCTCCACTGTCCAATAAGAACCCTCATTGGACACAGTGGGGAGACTACCCAGACTCAACAGACTCCCTTGAAAGCACATGACAGCCTAACAAAATGATCAGACCCTCCTGATATGCAGACAGGGCCATCCATATGCTTCTTTCTGGCACCTACCTAGGAGGGTGCTACATCTATAAAGGCAAACATCGAAGAAACAAATGTTCTCTATGTTGGCCTGTCCAGTAAACTTTAAATTGAAGTTGTTGGTATTCAAATATTTTATAAAAGTATTACGATCTCCCAGGGTTCTGTCAAATTATCTATGTAGCGTTGTGAGTATAATGTGCTGTCTATATCGGTTACTTATATCAAAAATGTTGAATCGTTCCCACCATCCCATACACAAATTTGCAAGAGAAGGCGAGAATTTAGCTTCCATCGCTGCCCCACATTTCTGTAAAAAATATACACCATTAAATATAAAAAGAATTTGTGGGTTAATAATTAATCCAAGACATCCAGCACATATAGTTAAACTTCTGTAGACAAATTAGTATAAAATTTCAAATAGAATTTAACTGACTGAATAGCAAGATCATGCGGAATAGATGAATAAAGACTTGCAATATCACAGGAAATCCACATATAATTATCTTCCCGATGTGTATTTGACACGATTTTTAGTAAATGATTGGTGTTTTTCATATAACTAGGTACAGTAATGTGGTAACCAATGGTTGCAGTTGTCCATCTAACCACTGACCCAACTTTTCATTTAGTGATCCTATACCTGATATACTAGGTCTCCCATATAATGGATTTAACTCTTTATGTGTTTTGGGGAGATGGTAGTAGGTGGCAGTCACTGGGTACCCGGGAATTAAATTTTCTGCTGCCTTTTTATCAAATACACCTAGCTTGACCCCCTCCTCCACCAAGATTTTTAAACTCATCCTAAATTTTTTTACTACTACCTAGTTTGGATTACTACCTAGTTTTTGATATACAGCATTGTCAAAGAGTTGTCCTACAGCCTCTTCTGTATAGTCATCTACCCTTATTACAACAACAAGACCCCCTTTATCTGAGTTATGGATCACAATAGAGGGGTCATTTGCAAGATCCCTAATAGCTTCTCTTTCTTTTGCTGTCAAATTATCATTTCAGGGGGTCAAACCCAAGGACATCTGTGTAGCCAGAGCTGTAAGATCTCTCTCCACTACTTTTTGAAACCTATCCATTTCTGCAAACCAGGCATTAATTAGATAAAATAGTGATTTGCTTTTTAGGTGGATCGGTAGGGTTTTTCTCTGTGATGTGATCACAGGCATCCCCCCCCCCCCCATAAAAGATCCTCCAGCTCAAGAAATTTCTTCTTCATCGGATCCTTTGGTGGTGTGCGACCAATTTCTTCATTTATGTAATAGATAGCACAGTATATTGAGAGCAGGATTATGCAATACATAACACAGCATACAGAGGACAAGGCGATGACAGGAGAGTGCAATTAGGACAATGCAGCATAGAACAAAGTGTACAGAGTTCAGCAGTGAGGAGTTTGTAGGGCCTTTTACATTACAGGTCAGTGGAGGAAAAAATGTCCCAGTATTGGTTGTGGGGAAAAACAGGCCTGAGGTTAGTGACTGGCGATTGCATTCTGCAGGGGTCGGCCAGGGACTGGGGAGATTCTGCAGCAGTCGGCCAGGGACTGGAGATATTCTAAAGGTGTCGGCCAGGGATTGGGGACATTCTGTAGGTGTCAGCCAGGGACTGGGGACATTCTAAAGGTGTCAGGAAGTGACTGCAGAAATTCTGCAGGAGTTGGTCAGGGACTGTGGACGTTCTACTGGTGTCCGCCAGGGACTGGGGACATTTTACAGGAGTCGGTCAGTGACAGGGGACATTCTACATGAGTTGGTCAGGTACTGAGGACATTCTGCAGGAGTCGGTCAGGAACTGGGGACATTCTGCAGGAGTCGGTCAGGAACTGGAGACATTCTACAGGGGTAAGTTACTTCAGGGATTAGTGACATTGCACAGGAGGTGGTCAGGGGCTGTGGAGATTCCTACAAGAAAAGGTTGAGGACTGTGTACATTCTTAGGAAGTTGTCAGGGGCTGGGGACATTCTATAGGACATGGTTCGGGATATAGAACATGTTACAAGAAATGGTTGAAGACTGTGGACATTCCATAAGTAGTTTTCAGGGGCTGGGGACATTTTACAGGAGATGGCCCGGGACTTAGGACATGCTACAAGAAATGGTTGACAACTGTGGACATTCCATAGGAATTCGGTCGGGGACTTAGGATATGCTACAGGAAATGGTTGGAAAGGGTTATGAAAACTCCAAATTGTACATTTTCATCACTTCCAATCCCTGTGACAGCGGCCACAAAGACAGAGAGAGAGAATCTCTCCAGCGGAGGCACCAACGCCAATAAAAACATGACCAGGTTCTAACTCTACCTTACTCTATCCAAACCAAAAATAAATGTTTTGGTGTTAAAAACAGCATATCTAAACAAAAGAAAAAAGTTGCAATATCCTACATCTTCCCAGTCTCTAAATGTGGTGTCTGCATTACTTTTCTTTTTTTTTTTTTTTTGCGGGCTTCTTTCCTTTATTTTCACCAGATGCTCCTGCCAGTAACATACAGTATCTCAGAAAAGTGAGTACACCCCTCACATTTTTGGATATATTATTATATCTTTTCATGTGACAATACTGAAGAAATGACACTACAATGTAAAGTAGTGAGTGTATAGCTTGTATAACAGTGTAAATTTGCTGTCCCATCAAAATAACTCCACACACAGCCATTAATGTCGAAACCGCTGGCAACAAAAGTGAGTACACCCCCAAGTAACAATGTCCAAATTGGGCCAAATTAGCCATTTTCCCTCCCCAGGTTCGTGTAACTTGTTAGTGTTACAAGGTCTCAGGTGTGAATGGGGAGTTGGTGTGTTAAATTTGGTGTTATCACTCTCACTCTCTCATACTGGTCACTGGAAGTTCAACATAACACCTCATGGCAAAGAACTCTCAGAGGATCTGAAAAAAAGAATTGTTGCTCTACATAAAGATGACCTAGGCTATAAGAAGATTGCCAAGACCCTGAAACTGAGCTTCAGCACGGTGGCCAAGACCATACAGTGGTTTAACAGGACAGGTTCCACTCAGAACAGGCCTTGCCAGGGCCGCTGATAGGGGGGGGGGGACCACCAGCCCTCTTGTAGGGGGCCTGAGCACACAGGGGGCCCACACAGAGAGGGGGATTAGTGATGGACAATAAATACAGAAATCTTCCTCCAGCACCTGAATCTCATCTGTCCTTCTCCCTGCTATCAGCTTTTATCTGTTGAGAAAGAGACAGTTGTCCCTCACTAACCCCCCTCCCTTGTGTGGGCCCCCCTGCCAGCACTGGGTCTGTTATCTCTGATCAGGAGTTTATTTGTAAATTGTAACTTTGTTTCTCTCTCTCTGTCTCTCTGATCACTGAGCTCCAACTGCCCAGCCTGTTTTTGTTTTCTCATCTCATCTTCTTTTTTATTTAACATAGTTTTTTTTTTAGATTTAGCAGGAATTATGCGAGTTATATTATATTTGTGTCTGCTAATAGTGATTTTGTTGTAATTTTAGCTAAATATATCATTAATATTTTCTTTGGGGGGCCCTGCCAGGTAGTCTGTAAGGGGCCCCGTGTTTTCTAACAGCAGCCCTGGGCCTTGCCATGGTTGACCAAAGAAGTTGAGTGCACGTGCTCAGCACCATATCAAGAGGTTGTTTTTGGGAAATAGACGTATGAGTGCTGCCAGTATTGCTGCGGCTGCAGAGGTTGGGGGGTGTGGGGGGGGAGGGGTTAGCCTGTAGGTGCTAAGACCATATGCTGCACACTGCATCAAATTGGTCTGCTAAGCTGTCACCCCAGAAGGAAGCCTCTTCTAAAGATGATGCACAAGAAAGCCCGCAAACAGCTTGCTGAAGACTAGCAGATTAAGGACATGGATTACTGGAGCAATGTCCTGTGGTCTGATGAAACCAAGATAAACTTATTTGGTTCAGATGGTGTCAAGTGTGTGTGGCGGCAACCAGGTGAGGAGTACAAAGACAAGTGTGTCTTGCCTATAGTCAAGCATAGTGGTGGGAGCATCATGGCCTGGGGCTGCTTGAGTGCTGCCGGCACTGGGGAGATACAGTTCATTGAGGAAACCATGAATGCCAACATGTACTGTGACCTACTGAAGCAGAGCATGGTCCCTTCCCTTCAGAGACTGGGCCACAGGGAAGTATTCCAACATAACAACCCCAAACACACCTCCTAGACGACCACTGCCTTGCTAAAGAAGCTGAGAGTAAAGGTGATGGACTGGCCAAGCATGCTTCCAGACCTAAACCCCATTGAGCATCTCTGGGGCATCCTCAACAGAAGGTGGAGGAGCGCAAGGTCTCTAACATCCACCAGCTCTGTGATGTCGTGGAGGAGTGGAAGAGGACTCCAGTGGCAACCTGTGAAGCTCTGGTGAACTCCATGCCCAAGAGGGTTAAGGCAGCGCTGGAAAAAATAGTGGCCACAAAAAATATTGATACTTTGCCCAATTTGGACATTGTCACTTAGGGGTGTACTCACTTTTGTTGTTTAGTTATTTTTAGGGGACAGCAAGCTGTACACTCTCTACTTTACATTGTAGCAAAGTGTAATTTCTTCAGTGTTGCCACATGAAAAGATATATTAAATTATTTACAAAAATATGAGGGGTGTACTCACTTTTGTGGGATACTGTACTTCCTGTGTTAGGGTGACAATGCTCACTTACTCTACTGTATCTGTGGAGGATCAGCATTATCAACCTTGGCTGCTCATCCAGTTTGGACTAGAAACACCCCCTTCCTCTTCTTTAATATATAGAGAGGTGTACTGTGATCCTCAAGGATAGCTGGGAACAATGTTATGTGATATCAGTTTAGCAGAGGCAGGAAGTTATCAGATGACAAAATCTCACTTATCAAACAGATATAACAAGACACTTTGATGGTATAAGTCAGTGGTCTTCAAACTGTGGCCCTTTGCTTGCTTTTGTCTGGCCCTTAGGGTGCTATTTCATCTGCAGATACCAACAATGGGGCATAATCCCCCCCCCCCAATGCACCAGTGAAAGGGCACAATGCCACAATTCCTCTCAATGACACCAAAGATGGAGCACAATTTCTTCCAATGACACCAACCATGGGGCCTAATGACACCAACCAATGAGTCACAATTCCTAAAAAGAGGGGAAAGGTCCTTTACCGGTGACACATCCTAATATATTGATATATGTACAAAACGTTTGCAGGACACAGTCTTGCTTGTGGTGGATTTCATGGCACTAACAAGAGGCAGATCAAGGGTGTAGGAACCCACACAAATCTGGGGGGGACAGCATTTTTACTCGCCAGGTATATGCTTTTTCAGTAAACTGCGAGAGAGAGAGTGTGTGTGCGTGCAATACAATTAATTCATCGAATTTGTTTATTATATCCCACATAACCCACATAGCATTAATAAAAATTAACCCACATAGCATTAATAAAAATTAACCCACATAGCATTAATAAAAATTAACCCACATAGCATTAATAAAAATTAACCCACCTGGCATTAATAAAAATGAACCCCCAAATTAATCCCATGGCATTAATAAAAATTAGTGCTGGTGCTGCTGCTTGGCCTGCTGGCTGGGCTGGCATATGCTTGCTGCCATTGCCTTGCCTTGCGCTGCCGCCGGAACTCCTCACTGTCCAGTCCTGGTCCCCGACACACAGTGGACAGACTCCTAGGTAGTCAGTCAGTACTGTCCATGTGACGCCACTCCCGCATGCGCTTTAGGCCTGGCCGCCTAGGCTGGGTGCTTGGTGCGCGCCGCGCACTATCCCTATGCTGGTGAGACGTCTTGCATGATGCCACTCCGCTGTGCACGCCCCCCTCCACCCGCCTGCCAGCCTGTATTTGTAGGACAGAACAGGACCCCCCAGGGCAAGACAGGACCCCCCAAAGACAGGAAAGGACCCCTCAGGATAAGACAGGACCCCCCAAAGGAACAGGACCCCCAAGGACAGGACAGGACCCCCCAAGGACAGGACAGGACCCCCCAAGGAACAGGAAAGGACCCCCAATGACAGGACCCCCAATGATTGCAGAGTGCCAGCCACAGCATTGCCCCTAATGATTGCAGAGTGCCAGCCACAGCATTGCCCCTAATGATTGCAGAGTGCCAGAACACAGCATTGCCCCCAATGATTGCAGAGTGCCAGAACACAGCATTGCCCCCAATGATTGCAGAGTGCCAGACACACAGCATTGCCCCCAATGATTGCAGAGTGCCAGCCACACATTGCCCCCAATGATTGCAGAGTGCCAGCCACACATTGCCCTCAATGATTGCAGAGTGCCAGCCACACATTGCCCCCAATGATTGCAGAGTGCCAGCCACACATTGCCCCCAATGATTGCAGAGTGCCAGAACACAGCATTGCCCCCAATGATTGCAGAGTGCCAGCCACAGCATTGCCCCCAATGATTGCAGAGTGCCAGAACACAGCATTGCCCCCAATGATTGCAGAGTGCCAGAACACAGCATTGCCCCCAATGATTGCAGAGTGCCAGCCACACATTGCCCCCAATGATTGCAGAGTGCCAGCCACACATTGCCCCCAATGATTGCAGAGTGCCAGCCACACATTGCCCCCAATGATTGCAGAGTGCCAGCAACACATTGCCCTCAATGATTGCAGACTGCCAGCCACACATTGCCCCCAATGATTGCAGAGTGCCAGCCACACATTGCCCCCAATGATTGCAGAGTGCCAGCCACACATTGCCCCCAATGATTGCAGAGTGCCAGCCACACATTGCCCCCAATGATTGCAGAGTGCCAGCGATCCCCCCGCACTTACCTCTCTCGCAGCTTCTCTTCAGTCCCCGGCTCCATGCGTCTCCGAGTCTTCAGTCCTCCCGCGGCGCCTCCTCCTCGTCCAATGGCACGGTGTTTGCCTTTCGGCCAATCAGGAAGCGGGAGAACCCGCTCCCTGATTGGCCGGGAGGAGGATCCGTGTGACAATAGCGAATTCTCATTCGCTATTGTCACAGAATGGGCGGGTCGGGGCGCACTGCTGCTCCCTGGCTGCCACGTCTGCGGCTGCGCGGTCCGAGCGCGGGACATTCAATTGTACTGCGCTCGGACGCGCCACTGCTAAACTGGGGGGGATTTCACCATACCCGTCCCCCCCCGCATTATTTCCTGGGGGGGATGTGTCCCCCCCGTCCCCCCCGGTTCCTACGCCCATGAGGCAGATATGTTATATTTAAAAATTCATCTTTTATTTAACAACCTTAAACCTCAGTAGGGGCTAAGAACAACTACATTTAAAAGAAACACAAATTGTGTAATAACAATATCCTTATGATACTTGTATGTGAACAACTATCTACATTGAATCCAATGATTGTGGTATGTCCTTGTGCTACTCGGTTGAGGCTTTTCACAGTTTGCTTCCTCCGGGCCAACAACAGGTGTATCATACCAATATACACATTTTCAAAGATATTTCTATGGATTCTATCATAGTCATACTTACCTACGGCCACATTACCCTGAACGCACCCAATCTCGTCTGATCTCAGAGGCTAAGCAAGGTTGGGCCTGGTTAGTACCTGGATGGGAGACCGCCTGGGAATACCAGGTGCTGAAGGCTAAAAAACACTGAAGATCACCAGCACTTACACACTGTAGTGGTGGAAGAGGTGTATTAAAGGATATTGGATCCGAGATTGGGACACCGACACCCGTCTTCTGACACTGAAGCACCTTGTTTAATGGACTTGTATTGAAAAAAACATATGGAATAGATTTTACCCTGTTTACTTATTGGCACTAAGCACTTTAAGTGATTATAAGCACTAGGATTTGGGTGAGATTAATATTGGCACACAGCATCATAATATATGCACTTTATATTAATTTAAGATTGCACAGCACCACCACTTTAAACAATATATGCACTTTATAGTTATTTATTAATTATCGGTTATTGCACTGTAGTCACCAAGCACTTCATTGTGGATACATTGAGCCTGTATGTTCATTTGAATTCATTTAATTTTTGGTAAGTCTGATGTTGGTACACAGTATCATAATATATGCACTTTATATTTATTGAAGATTGCACAGTACCACTACTTTAAACAATATATGCACCTTATATTCATATATTGATTTTCTGTTATTGCACTGAAGTCACCGAGCACTTCTTTGTGGATATATTGAACTTTTATGTTTATTTGAATTTATCTGATTTATACATATACTGTCGGTCTAAATATTAAACAGAGAAGCACGGCAAATTGATGGTTTATTAATTATTTATTTTTTATTATACACCCCCTTTGTTTCCACATATTTTAATACTATAATTATAATTAAAATACCTATTACCATATTATCCTTGAAGCGCAGTATTCCCCTCATTAATAACTAACCAAACTGTCTGAGGTACCAGTCACTATACAAGCAGCATCAAGGATAAGAATCTATATTTAAATTTATATTAATAAACAACTTCCCACAACAGCGCAAGAATCATATAATAATAATCCGAAATATCCTTATGATACTTCTATGTGAACAACTATCTATATTGAATCCAACGATTGTGGTATGTCCTTGTGCTACTCGGTTGACGCTTTTCCCAGTTTGCTTCCTCAGGACAGCAGGTGTATCATACTCTGGTATATAGTTATTTAACTATTGTCATCAGTTTCACGTCAATCACAAAAAACACAATATACACATTTTCAAAGATATTTCTATGGATTCTATCATAGTCATCACTTACATGCATTGCAGGAAGAGGCATACTCTTGTCACATATGTCTGGGGGCGGACACAGGGGATTTGCATCTCATTGGCATCTATTTCTTATGTGGTTAACTTTTCACTTACATTCCCTTTAATAATAAATAATATAAATGTGTGTATATGAGTAATTTGTAATTTTTATTTCAGCCTATATTAACATATATATTTTTTTATAAAGGTTTTTTTAACTGGTTTAATGACTGATGAAAATCCAATATATATTGGTAAAGTGTGGTTACAACAGGCATAGAATCAATCCCATTTTGGTTGATAAAAAAGTATATACCTATAAAGTGGGAATTATTTTGTTCAAGAGCAGATTCATATAGCCTAAATATCCATATAATTATATGGAACTCAAAAACGTTATACTATATACACCTTTATTTTTGCTCAATCACAGGTGTTGCCTTGCATGTCAACCTAGACATGAAAGAAATGGTCCATCATAGATTTATCTGAGGTCCTACAGTTAGGAGCAACATGTGTGTATTCCTAAAAAGTCGATATAATTATAGGCCATAAGTGTCAGAATCTTTCTTCTAGTGTAAAGCCTAGTACACACGCAACGATTATCGGCCGACCGATCGTCCATCTTTTGTCCAGAGTGGTGTTTTGTTGGTTGGAATGTGCCTAGACTGCACACGAATTTTCTCGCCCGACAAAATTCTACTTCAGAAGTGATGTCATGTGTTGGTTTGCTTTCTTTGTGTTCTTTCTTCTCTGAGCATGCCCAGTGTTGCTCATTAGATTTTTCTCTGTTGAAATCTGTACTGACTGCATGAAAATCGGCCGTGTTTTGACGGCGGACACAAATTTTATAGCTTGCACACCAGATTTTTTTCGGCCGAAAAGTCGGAGTCGGTTGTCGGAAGCATCATACTAACAAGCCGAAAATCGGCAGATCGGTCGTCGGATGAAAATTCCCTGCCGATTTTCGACGCGTGTGTACGAGGCTTTAGAATTCCATTACATAAAAGAAAAAATAGCCTCTTTACCCCTGGAAATCCACCAAGCCAGAGTGTTTCCTCCACCTCCACAGGCGCAATGCACACTGTGCGGTGCTTATATCCCCCACGACCGCCGCAGACGCCATCCGGCTCCCCCGCCAGAGCCGGCTGATGATGTCATGGTGTAGCGAGTGCCCCATCACCGCGCATGCGGAAGATGGCGCTTACTGTGGTGAGGCAATCCCCATAGACCGAATGCCAGAACCCGCCCAGTTAAGGGCATTGTATTTGTATATGGGCAGTAAAAAAGACCTGATATCAGGATAGATGGAATAGAGTATTGCCAATTGTTTTACTGTTAGGTGAAACCATATGGGGAACATGTGCCCACCCACCAGAAATAGAGACAATACGTACTGCCAAATGCATGCCCGATGACTATGAATAACAAGAGGAAAAAAGAAAAACAACAATTTATATACATATATATTTCACCTATTTTCATATGCATTGTATATATATTACAAAATGGTCTATATACATATTAGATGACATAACTAGGTTTTCATTATTGACTCTAGCAGAGAATCAAGTGGTTATACTTAAAAGCATTGTACTGCATGGAGGTCATTCTTGACTCAAATATCATCAATACACTGTCTCTGAGTGGCCATTTCTATTTGCCCTTCGATCATTTACATTCATATGGGAGATGTTGTTATTAATATGAAAAAAAAACAAAAAAAACACGACGCACATTTTTTGTTAGTCAATCAGTTTGGATTGTAATTGGTGGTTTGATGATTAGAAGAATGGTTTAAAGCTAATGGCTTCATTCAGTATATGTGGTGTGGGGTGCGCTAAACAACAAATAAATAATGAATATATAACATATATCTATGTGTGAACCAAATCAACAAAAGTAAATATATATAACATATATCAATCTGTGAAGCCAATTAATAATGCAAATCAATTGGTGCATAAACATAAAAGTTCATAAGTGTCCATAAATATTGTGCAGGTGAGTAGAATTGTATTCTATCCAAATAATACGTGTATCCACCACCGAGTGAAATTCATCCTTACCAAACGGAAATAAATAAGGTGCAACTATATTTTCTTGTGCTGAAAAAATATCCAATCTCCTTGTGAACAAACACCATGTGTAAATCACCAAGAATTAGCCTCTTACCAGATGGTAATAGGTATGCACTTGTTCAGTGAAACCACCGCCTTGCTTCCTCTTTAAAATCCTGAAGTGGGATGTAGAACCGCTCTACCTTTCTTTCTCCACTAGATGGCAACGAGTACCAGCAAGAAACACAGCCTCATCCTTCTTTACAAGCTCACAAAACCACCGTGTATTAAAGGGAAAAAGGGGACTAATAGTGTATTACCCTTGAGATTTATTCAAAAAACAGTTGATTATGCACTTACAATTAGATGTCTTGTATTCAGCATAAACATAGGCATACGAATTCCTGCAAAGGCTTGCGGCCGGCTGCAGCACGGACCGCAAGTTGTGTGTGACGTGTGCGCCTCCTAATCTGACCGGTTTCTTCCCATAGGACTTCTACTGAGACAGGAGTCTGAGACAGGATGGCTTCATTCAGGCCAGGTGGCTTGGTGGCCTGTAAAAGATATATCCATCTAGTTTCACGTTGTAGGTTCTTCTTGTCAAAATCCCCCCCTGTAGAGTCTGGTATTATGGGTTCTATGGCAGCAGTTTTTATTACACTGGTGTTTCGTTTAGTGCAACATGTCTGCCAATGGGTGTATCCAATTGATTGCTTGTAATATAGTATATATGATCTTTTATTCTTCGCCAGAAATTGCCCTTCTTTTTGCCTGTATAGAAGGCTCCACTTTCGCAGAACATAATACATACAATACCAATAGTGGTGAATAAACAAATAAATAGTGCGCTAACAAAATGAATTGATAAAAATCAATAAATGTGTAAAATGTGTTTTCTCCTATGCACGTGTCAATTTTAAGTACAAACAATAAATAGTCCTTTATGCAAGTCCATATTGAGTGAGGTAACAAAAAATAGGAATAACACAAGTCTATCAAATAACGTGAGGCCAATAAACCATCAAAAACGTGAGATAAATAAATCCCTGCCAAAGTGTCGTGCCACAGCCTACAGGTGATGATCTTTCACATAAACTTGAATTCTTATTGCCAGGGTGGCCCCTTACCGCAAAAGACTTCTAGGTTGGCATTCAAATGGTGGACTTGATGGGACAGTGAAGTGATAACACTTAATGGTAAAGATGGATGCCCACCAGAAAACAGGGAGACATGAGCCTGGACTGCTACAGAACAGGAAATCCAGCAAAGAATCCTGGAAGCAGATCCGCTTTGCAGTGATGTGGTTCCAATGTTGCACGGAGCAATTTCCACGAAAAAGGAACCCAATAAAAAAAGGGGGACTGGGTGCATTACCTTCAATACTTTTAATATAAAAGAGGCAGCTACTTACATCAAAAAGAACCAAACATATGCAAAAAAAGCTCCGAGTAAAATATGCACGGCCGCCTGCAGAACGGTCCGTGACATCAGATGGCGCTAGTACCAATAGTTTGGCAATTCACATGATATGACCATGCATGCAAATTGCTATTAGAAAGTAAAAAGATTTGATTTTCAAACACCCATTGGCAGAAATTGCAGGCCCCACATTTCCAGGTTCCCCAGACATTCCTGTTTTTATTAACTGTATCCTCAAAGTGACTCTTGGTTAGCTAATCTTTAATTGACTTAACTCTCCTATATGTAATCTCTGGATAATCTTTTATGTATTTTTCCAAAATAGGGTAATTTTTGAGGAGATACCAATATTTTTAAAAATGCGTCAAACACTATCATGCTGTCTATTGAAGGAGGAAATCAATCTAGTTGTCTCGGTTTGTTTGGAATCTCTCTTTTATATAGGGCTCCCCTCTGGATCATTTTTTGCTCTATTAAAGGCTTTTTTTTTTTAGGCAATTACGTGAATATTCTCTTTGTAGCAACCTATTTTTTAATGCATTGCCTGGTTCTGAAAACCTAGATCGCTTAAACATATTCAGCGAAGCCGAAGATATTGGCTTTAGGGAATGCTACGTAGTAGTGGTTTGCGGTGAAAACTTTCTTCATGTAGCAGAGAATTGCCCGCTGTGGGTTTCTGTATAAGGTAGTACCTATATAGCCATCATCCTGTCTCATAACCTGAACGTCCAAAAATGTAATAACATATGGATCATATTCCATTGTGAACTTCAGATTAAATACATTGTATTGAAGAGCCTGCATGAATTCTTCCAAGAGAGAAACCGTGCCAGTCCCGAACATTCTCATGTTATACGGCACTTTTCCACTGCAAGTACCGGCTCGGCTCTACTTGGCCCTGCTTGGCCCGGTTTGCTTTTCCACTGCTTGTACCGCATGGTACGGTGTTGGAACGGTTCGGTACGGTATGGTTTGCTTTTCCACTAAAGTAGTACTAAAGTTAAGTGGGTGGGATAACAACGGGGTGGGTGGGATTCTCTGACCAATCAGTGGCTAGTAGTTACTGCATGCAAAGGATTGTGGGATATGGTACCGGGTATGGTACCTGTTAAGAACCACAATCGAGTAGGTACTGTTTTTGAGAGCCGTACCGTTCGGTTCCATGCAGTAGAAAAGCGTCGCTGTACCGTACCGAACCGTTCCTACACCATACCATGCGGTACCAGCAGTGGAAAAGCGCCATATGTAGTCATGCCAAAGTAGTATTGAATTCAAAAATTTAGTATATCTCTCTTCTGAGAATATGGACTGCTCCCACTCCCCGCCAGGTACAGGTTGGCATAAGTGGGTGCACAACAGGTGCCCATAGCTATTCCCCGCACCTGGAGGTAGTGGGAGCCATTCAAAAACAAATACATTGAGGGTGAGAATATGCTCAAGCAAGGACAGGATAAAAAGGCTGCATGTCTCGTTCTTTCAAAAATGTACTGATAACTTGTAATCCCTTATTGTGTAGTATACTACTATACAATGCCTCAATATCAATGGCTACAATAATGTTGTTAGGTGGTGTCGTGATTCCCTCCAGACATTCCCTCCGTTATCCCAGCGAGCGGGAGGGTACGCTCCCCCTCCCGTGGCTCTGCCGGGTCTCCCATCCCACCAGGAGACCCAAGCACGTCCGCCGGCTGGTTGGAGTCCCGAACAAAGCTGGATTTGGCTTTTATCGGGTCTCGGATGTATTAACCCAGAAGTGGTGTCATGGCGCCATTTCCGGTTTACTTAGCGGCTAACGGCGCCGAATTTAAAAAACTGTCAGCATTCAAAAATGCCAATTTCAGCATTTTGAGTACTTTGAAGTGCAGAGGAGGGGTTTGGGGTCTTTTAGACCCCCGATCCCTCCATAAAGAGTACCTGTCACTGCCTATTACTGTTACAAGGCTTACATTCCTTGTGACAGCAATAAAAGTGATCAGATTTAAAAAAAAAAAAAAAAAAAACATTGCTAAAAATAAAAAATTAAAAAAAAATAAATAGGGAATTTTTTTTTTTAAGTGCCCCCGCCACCGTCACCGTGAGCTCGCGCACGGAAAGAAAATGCATATGTAAGTCACGCCTGCAAATGAAATGGTGTTCAAACCACACGCGTGAGGTATCGCCGCGATCGCCAAAGCGAGAGCAATAGTTCTAAAAAAATAACTACTCTGTAACTCTAAACTGGTAACCGTTAAAAATGTTTAAAGCGTCGCCTATGGAGATTTTTAAGTCCCGTAGTTTGTCGCTATTCCACGAGAGTGCTCAATTTTAAACCATAACATGTTAGGTTTCTATTTACTCGGCGTGACATCATCTTTCACAATATACAAAAAAATGGGCTAACTTTAGTGTTTCATTTTTTTTATTGCAGTGAAATGTATTTTTTTCTCAAAAAATACAAAAAGCCCAAATAACGGGGGTTGTGTAATGGAAGAAATGTATCTGATTTTTTGTTTATTGCAGGTTTGGCTGAAGGTATGGGTAAATAGTTTGAGGGTTCACTCCCTATATTTGGTACCTCTTCATTCATTTTCGTCCAAGAGATCCATCAGATCCCCCAAGGCTGTAAAATCCTTAATGATGAAATCTTTCCATTGATCTAATAGTGCCTTATCGTTTTTCTTTTTGTTGCGGTCCTTATCGAATAAAAATTTGTAGGTTAACTTACGTGCAAAAAGATGGACATTCACATTTCCTCCCACTGACACCAAAGATGGGGCACAATTTCTCCCAATGACACCAACAATGGGTTATAATTCCTCCCACTCACACCAAAGATAGAGCAAATTTCGACCAATGACACCAACCATAGGGCCCATTGACACCAACGATGGCTCACAATTTCTCCTATTGACACCAATGATGGGTAACAATTCCTCCCACTGACCCCAAAGATGGGGCACAATTCCTCCCACTGACACCGAAGATGGTGTCAGTGTTTTTTCAATATGACGCTGTGGCATTTTCTACTCCCACTGGCCACAGTCAGGCCCCCCTAAGGCCTGAAGGACAGAAAAATGGCTCTATGTTTAGAAAGTTTGGAGAGCCCTGATATAAGCGATTTTATCTTAAAGGCATCATTCACCTTTACCATAAAACTTCCTGTGCAGATAAGGGGCGTCTGTAACTGTGACCAAAGTTAAATAATGCCTTTGCTATAGGCCAGCGATGGCGAACCTTGGCATTCCAGATGTTTTGGAACTGCATTTCCCATGATGCTCATGCACTCTGCAGTGTGGTTAAGCATCGTGGGAAATGTGGTTCCAAAACTTCTAGGTTGTCAAGGTTTGCCATCGATACATAGGCCATTTATGCACCTCCTGAAGCCTGGCTGGAAAACTCCTGGGAAGTTGGGAAGGATGTTGGTAAGAGAGGCCCAGCTGCTACTGTGTGCCTTCCCCATCAAAGGGGACCAAGCTCTTTCTCTGATTCAATCCCCCTCATGTGTTTTCTCTTCCCTTGATGCAGTAGCTCTGAGCTCAATGTTTGGCTCCTGTGATGGTGGAGATGATCCGTAACAGCTAGATGTCTCTTAGCAATGTCCTGGGAGTTTTCCAGTCAGGCTTTATGAGGTACATAAATGGCCGACACCTATAACAAGGGCATAATTCAAGTCTGGTCAGAGCTGCACATTTTTTTTTAAATCTACAGACGCCCCTTATCTGCATAGGCCGCTTTTTTGGGGTACCTGCTCCCTGAACGAACAATCTACAACAGGGGTCTCCAAACTTTCTAAACAAAGGGACAGTTTACTGTCCTTCAAACTTTAGGGAGAACAGACTGTGGCCATTGGGAGTAGAAATTGTACTGACATCAGTGGGAAAAAATAATGCCCCGTCGTTTGTTTCAGTGGGTGTAATTGTGCCCCATCATTGGTGTCAGTGGGAGGAATGGTGCCCCATCATTGGTGTCAGTGGGAGGAATATTGCCCCATCATTGGTGTCAGTGGGAGGAATAGTGCCCCATCATTGGTGTCAGTGGGAGGAATATTGCCCCATCATTGGTGTCAGTGGGAGGAATAGTGCCCCATCATTGGTGTCAGTGGGAGGAATAGTGCCCCATTGTTTGTTTCAGTGGGAGGAATAGTGCCCCCATCATTGGTGTCAGTGGGAGGAATAGTGCCCCCATCATTGGTGTCAGTGAAAGGAATAGTGCCCCCATCATTGGTGTCAGTGGGAGGAATAGTGTCCCATCATTGGTGTCAGTGGGAGGAATTGTGCCCCATCTTTGGTGTCAGTGGGTGTAATTGTGCCCCATCATTGGTGTCAGTGGGTGTAATTGTGCCCCATCATTGGTGTCAGTGGGAGGAATTGTGCCCCCATCATTGGTGTCAGTGGGTGTAATTGTGCCCCATCATTGGTGTCAGTGGGTGTAATTGTGCCCCATCATTGGTGTCAGTGGGAGGAATTGTGCCCCCATCATTGGTGTCAGTGGGTGTAATTGTGCCCCATCATTGATGTCAGTGGGAGGAATTGTGCCCCATCTTTGGTGTCAGTGGGAGGAATTGTACCCCATCATTGGTGTCAGTGGGTGTAATTGTGCCCCATCATTGGTGTCAGTGGGAGGAATTGTACCCAATCATTGGTGTCAGTGGGAAGAATTGTACCTCATCATTGGTGCCATTGGAAGGAATTGTGCCCCATCATTGGTGTCACTGGGAGGAATTGTGCCTTATCGTTGGTTTCAATGGGAGGAGTTGTGCCCCATCGTTGGTGTCATTGGGAGGAATTGTGCCTCATTATTGGTGTCATTGGGGGGAATTGTGCCCCATTATGGATGTCATTGAGAGGAATTCTACCCCATCGTTGGTGTCATTGGGAGGACTAGTGCCGCATCGTTGGTTGATTGGGAGGAATTGTGCCCCATCCTTGGTGTCATTGGGAAGAATTGTGCCCCATCGTTGGTGGCACTGGGAGGAATTAGGCCCCATTGTTGGTGTCATTGGTACGAATAATACCCCGTCGTTGATGTCATTGGATGGAATTGTGCCCCATCATTAGTGTCATTAGGTGGAATTGTGCCCCATCATTAGTGTCATTAGGTGGAATTGTGCCCCATCATTAGTGTCATTGTGCCCCATCATTGGTGTCATTGGGTGGAATTGTATCTCATCATTGGTGTCATTAGGAGGGATTGTACTCCTTCATTGATGTCAGTGGGTGTTGTTATGCCCTATTGTTGGTATCAGTGGAAGGAAGGGCTGGATAAAGGCAAGCAAAGGGCCACATCTGACCCCTGGGCCACAGTTTGGAGACCACTGATCCACAATAAGGAGGGGGGGAGCAGAGCTTCCCATTTCAGGTAACGTTCAGGTGAAGTTCCGCTTCTATTGAGAATAGACTGGGGAAGGGTTAGACCCTCCGTCAGGTTGTTATTGCCATCTGTGCCCCATTGGCTGTGGGAATTCAAACGCTATTGTAGCACCACCCCCGCAGGAGCTGCTGATTATATTATTGGGTCTACACCCTGCCTAACAACCCAATCAAATTGGCTCGATCCCTCCTCAGGCACAACTGACCCAGAATAGGACTGGACTATCAAATAGATACACAGGTTGGAATACAATACTTCACTATGCAACAATACCTTGTTACCTTCTTGAATAGTAGTCCTTCTGGGTGACACAATGGAACAACGCACAAGATTGTAATTAACCAAACTTAGTTTACTATGTATCAAATTGAATAGGGGAGATACAATACAATACAATACAAGTCCATAAAAGGTTATTTAAAACAGCTTTAAAAAGGTAAAAGAATGCCCCCACACTCCTCCTGCATTAAGGCTAGACACAGTACCAGGTAGGTGGGCCTATCTGAGTCCCTCCCCCAGAGTTCTCTTCTTTCTTGTTGATCTTCGCTAGCAAGGTTATTGAATAGAGCTCATTTGTAATCCAGATTAGGAATAAAGATCAAGAGAGAAAAAACAACGAGCTGTTAGTTGTCACCGCAGGGTGTCTGCGTAACTGAGCAATAACTTCTGCGAGAGAGATAAGCCTCTGGCGACTCCTTTACAGACCTTATTGTTTGTCTATGAGTCTCCTGAGAGAGTATGGTGATAAACCCCGGGGTTTTATCACCTCCTGCTGCGCTACCGCTATCTGTAGATAAAACTGTCTCTTCAGCAGATAAAGTCAGTTATTGGGCATGTGCCCTCTCACCAACAGAAGTTTCTCCTTCGCGCGCTTCCACTGCGGTCTCAGTCCTTTGGCTATATGCCAGCCGCGCGGGGTCCTTCTGGCGGATGACTTCCGGTCTCGGCAAACAGCAGTATGACCTCCAGGAATGTGCCTCGTGCTTGAGATGGGACGGTTCCACGTCGTCCCTCCAGGCTAAAAGGCTCTGGCCCAATATCCAGTGTCAGTCCTTCACTCTCGCTCGCTGGTTCCTCAGAGTCCAGCACAGAAAGGCCCCCCCCCTTCGCGCGCTTCTCTCTTCCTTTAAATAACCTCCCCCATAGTGCCGTGCGGTGCAGCCGTGCACCCTGGATCTTGCAAAGCAGCCTGGGAGATGTAGTTTCTTCATCTTGTGAAAAGGAAGTCACAGCCCGGGAAATTCCATGCAGCTACCACTAGAGGGAGCCTAGTTCCTGGATCTTGCAAAGCAGCCTGGGAGATGTAGTTTCTTCATCTTGTGAAAAGGAAGTCACAGCCCGGGAAATTCCATGCAGCTACCACTAGAGGGAGCCTAGTTCCTGGATCTTGCAAAGCAGCCTGGGAGATGTAGTTTCTTCATCTTGTGAAAAGGAAGTCACAGCCCGGGAAATTCCATGCAGCTACCACTAGAGGGAGCCTAGTTCCTTCCCACATATCAAACAGTGTCTTTAGGCATGTTTAACCCCGCTACACACTCCCCCCACTTGAGAAACTTTGGTCCCCAAAGAGGTCAACAGTATGTACCCTAGTGCATAGGTTGGCATTATACAACAAAAACATTAACATTTTGCTGAAATAAATCAATCTGAATACATCCAATTTTGTATTCTAATAGCAGTGCAACAGTAAAACGATAAAGTGCAATTAATAAACAAATAAGTGATTTCTACAGTGTTAATATAGTGCTGATTTCTAGTGCTTTTATATAGTGCTCCTTTAAAAAGCACATGTGCCTTTGCAATTTCTTAAACACTTACATCTTAAAGTTTGTGTTGAAAAAAAAACATCAAAAGGTGAGAAAGAAAAAAAAAACATATAGTGAGGTCAGAGCAACAAAATGTGCGCAAACATTAACTCACAAAGTAAACCAAATTGTGAACATCAAAAACTGTGCTTATTATAATGGCCAAACCCAATATCCTTATGTACAAACTTAAATGCAAACGTTTTCTACTTCAATACTTTGTTCTCATGATCTCTCACAGACCCCCCAAAACTTGGGTGGCTTGTACAGTTGTGCCTGGGGGTGAGCTAGGGTTGTCCCCCACCAAATCTACAGTGGAGGAACTAGGCTGGTCAGGAGATCTTTTGGAGGTAAAAACAGCTTCTTCCGAACATTCACCCAATTGATCATAGGTCAGTCTCTTAGGTGGGTGAATGACTCTCCTTTCCCTCTGTTCCCGTGGAGGCATGCTCTCAGAGGTGCTAGGATCAGGCACTTCTGAGGATTCTTCAATGTCCCCCTCCTCATGTTCCAACACAGAGGAACCTGATGGTTCAAGAGAGGTCAGTTCTTCTTCAGAGAAGGGTGCAACCTCCTCCTCAGGATCTTCATCCTCAGCTGCTTCTTCTGGAAGCATATGAAAGGGTATGAATTCAGGGGCTTCTGCCCGAAGGGCTCCTCTATCAGCCAAGTCAGATGAAGACAGGGAGGCAGGTGTGGGTTCTGGCAACTGAGATGACCACAACCAGTCGGGTACCTCCTCTTCATCTTCCAAATCTTCAGATGGAGAACTTCCCTCTCCCTCATCTGGGAGCGTCGTCTGAGATCTGGTAACTGGTCTAGACCGGCGAGAAGTCGAAGGGGCCTCTGACAAGTCTTCCACAGGGGGCATACGAACCGCTTCAGAGAGAGGCAGCAAATGGTTCCGATGCCAAGCCTTCAATGGACCCACACTTCCTTCAGGCCGAATTTGGTACACAGGAAGGTTTGGCAGTTGCTTGCAGATAACATAAGGTTGGGACTTCCAGCGGTCTGCCAACTTGTGTTTTCCCGGGACACCCAAGTTTCTCAACAAAACCCTGTCCCCTGGTTGCAGGTCATGGATCCGAACTTTTAGGTCGAAATTTTTTTTATTCCGCAGTACACGTTGATCAGATGTGGCCTGAGCCTTGTCATAGGCCGCTTTCAGACTCTTCCGCAGTCGGTCCACATATCCTCTATGCGATGCTGAAGAGGTATGATCAGGCGAAATGCCAAAGGCCAAATCCACTGGCAACCGAGCCTCCCTTCCAAACATCAGCCGATAAGGGGAATATCCAGTAGCATCACTGACAGTGCTGTTGTAGGCATGCACAATGGCAGCTACGTGCTTGCCCCAATGCTGTTTCTTCTCTGAGCTCAAAGTCCCCAACATATCCAAAAGAGTCCTGTTAAATCGTTCAGGCTGGGCATCCCCCTGTGGATGGTAGGGAGTGGTTCTAGTCTTTTGAATGCCTAACATATCTAACAGTCTCTTGATCAGTCTGCTTTCAAAGTCCCTTCCCTGATCAGAATGGAGGCGTTGTGGTAACCCATAATGTACAAAGAACTTCTCTACAAGAACTTTGGCTACCGTTGAGGCCTTCTGATCCCTTGTTGGGAATGCTTGAGCATATCTGGTAAAATGGTCTGTTACCACAAGGACATTCCCCTGGCCACTCAGATCAGGCTCTAAGCAAAGGAAATCAATGCACACCAGCTCCATGGGTCCCTGACTTTGTAGATGGCCCATTGGGGCTGCTTGACGTGGCAGAGTCTTCCTCTGTATACACCGGACACAAGAATGACAGTATCCTTCAACTTCGGCCCTCATACAAGGCCAGTAGAACCTGTCCCTGACAAGCTGAAAGGTTCTTTCGGGCCCCAGATGGCCATGATTATCATGAAGAGCGGCCAGAACTCCCTCTCTGTATTTAGCTGGTAAGAACAGTTGCCACTTCTCCTCCAGATCTTCAGATGGACCTCTCCGGTAGGCCACTCCTTCTCTGATCTGTAACCGGGTCCACTCTCTATGCAACAGACGGGCCCCCTGAGGGGAGTCAGTTAGAAGCAACTCAGGGCTCTGGATCTCCAGAGCTTCCAAGAGAAGTTTTCCCAAAGGGTCTTCCAACTGCTCCTTCCGCAAGTCCCTTTTGGACAGCCGGGGCAAACCCTCCCCTTCAACTTGGGTCACCTGGCAGTAGCATTTGGGTACTCCGATAGCCGAAACCCCAATCTCTTCTGCTCTTGACCCTCCTCGGGATCGAAATTCAGTTCCCTGATATAGGGCACGCACCCCTTCTGGAGCCAAATGAGTCCATTCTTCCGCAGGTTCCTGTGGAACATGCAACCTTCTGGATAGGGCATCTGCATCCCTATTTCCGATTCCTGGCCGATACTTCAGGCTAAAATTGAAGCTAGAGAGGGCAGCCAACCATCGATGTCCTGTTGCATCCAGCTTGGCCGTAGTCAACAGATAGGTGAGGGGATTATTATCTGTCTTGACAATGAATTCAGCTCCGTACAGGTAGTCTTTCAATTTGTCAACCACTGCCCACTTCAAGGCCAAGAATTCAAGTTTGTGAGTAGGATAATTCCTTTCAGCAGGCAATAGGCTTCTGCTCACATAGGCAACAGGTCGCAGATGACCCTCATGCTCCTGATAAAGTACCCCCCCCAGCCCATCTCGGCTGGCATCAACATGCAGTTCATATGGTTTTGTGGGGTCCGCATAGGCCAACACAGGGGCAGTGGTTAGGGTTTCCTTCAGCTGGACAAAGGCCCCTTCGCATTCCGGGGTCCACTGATCCTGGATGGATTCCTTAGCCTTCCGGGGGCCTATGGTGGACTTCGCCGGCTTTACCAACTCAGGGACATCATCTTCTTCATTCTTCAGGAGCTCATTTAGGGGTCGGGCAATCTGGGCGAACCCCTCCACAAACCTCCTGTAATAGGAGCAAAAGCCCAAGAATGACCGGAGTTCGGTCACATTTGTGGGTCTCGGCCAGGAAGCAACAGCATCCAGCTTGTCCGGGTCAGTGGCCACCCCTTCTTCAGACACGATATGGCCCAGGTAATGGACCGAGGACTGATAGAATTGGCACTTCTCAGGAGAAAGTTTCAGACCTTCTTCATGTAGCCTCTTCAAGACCTTTTCCAACCTCTCCTCATGTTCTTCTAAAGTTCTGCCAAACACGATAACATCATCCAAGTATACCAGTACCTCTATCAAATTCATATCTCCAACGGTCCTCTCCATCAGCCTTTGGAAGGTAGCAGGGGCCCCGGACAACCCCTGAGGCATGCGATTGAACTCAAAGAACCCCACAGGGGTGATGAAGGCTGTTTTCTCCCGATCTTCAGGGTGCATGGGGATCTGATAATACCCACTCTTTAAGTCCATCACACTGAACCACTTCGCCCCTGACAGACTCTGTAGGGCATCTTCGATTCGAGGAGTGGTATACTGGTCTGGGATGGTTCTTCTGTTCAGCGTTCGGTAGTCGATACAAAGCCTCAAAGATCCATTTTTCTTCCGGACTACCACTATCGGGGAAGCATACGGGCTCCTGGATTCTCGGATAATCCCGATCTTTTTGAGCTCTGCCAGCTGTTGACGTAGATCTTCTAAGTCACCTAAGGGGACTCGCCGGACTCTCTCCCTGAAAGGCTTGTCCTCACTCAGGCGGATCTTATGAGTAGCGCTCCTGGCACATCCCACGTCAAACTCGTCCTTAGAGAATATTTCCCTACATCGAGCAAGTTGTGCCTTGGCCCTCTTCACCCATTCCGGCGGGAGGGCAGCGTTTCCAGAGCAAAGCTCCTCTATAACCGCTTCACCCTGTTCCTTTTCTTTGAAATCAATGGGGGCAACTGGGGTAGCCGGGTTGACTTGGCCCAGGAGCACTCTGGCCGGTACCTTCACTGGTGTAATAGAGGTGTTTCTGACACTCACTAAAACCCTTCCACGGTTTTCCTGTAACACCTTCAAAGGGATCACCTCAGGGATCACTTCTATCCCTCTCTGTCTCTCCTTTTGACCTGATTCAAAGATAATGAAGGGACCCGGCTGTTGCCATGTGAGTTTAACAGAAGCCTTAAAACAGGCCACCTCTCCTGGCTGTAAGACCTTTTCTGCTCTATCCAGCTTCCAGAGTCGTCCAACTCCTTCTGCGGGGGTCTCTTGCTCCAACACTAATCGTTGGTAGGCCTGCCGTAGCATGGGATGGATCCTTGGCGCCTGAGCATCTTGTCCCTGGACCAGTTGTATCAGAAGGCGCCTTACCAGGTCAGTGTTTGTTCCTACGATGAGAGAGCTTTTGTTGGCCCCTGGTGGACGAGGACAGACCACCGCTAAGGTGTCGAAGGTTTCCGCTTCACCAGCCACTGATGGATCAAAGGTCAACTTGATTGGCAGATACCCGTCATAGGGAAAACTTTGGGTCCCAATACCCCATATCTCCAGATCTTCCAACTTCTGCAAAGGTAGATGGGTAAGATATTTATCATAGAAGTCTCTATACAAAAGAGTCACCTGGGCCCCTGTGTCAAGGAGGGCTCTTGTGTAAATTCCTTCCACCTGAACCGAGACCACTGGGGAGGGCCCGACCAAGTTAGTTGGGAATTCTCTTGATGTAGCCTGGTTGTCTGATTCAGTTCTCTGTACCCTGGCCCTCTTCTCCTTTTTCTTCCTTGATCTGGGCCCCCGCTGAACCCGGTGTGCATTGACTTTCCTTCCCTCAGTAACCCGGAGTCTAGAACTGGGGGTATTATATTTGGGTCTGACCCCCTGACTCAGTTTCCCTGATCCTGCACCACTTCTGGAGTCCCTTAAGACTGGCGGACACCCGGTTGACTCCTTCACCGGTGTCCTCTGAAGTTTCCCGCTGGCTCGCGAGGTTTCGCGGCAGCATTTCCTGAGCTGGGACATACCCTTCTAACATGCCCAACTCCCCCGCAGTTGAAACAAGTTAACAATCTTGCAGGCCGTGGCTCTGGATCTGTGCTGAGACTAACAGGTTCATCTGGCCTCTCCGATATACTCCCCTTGGGTAGAGTGGATACCTGACCAGTCAGGATGGACACCATTTCTATCAACTGAGACACTTGGGTCTTTAGGAGTTCAACTTGAGAGTCACCCTCTTCCACACTTATCACTCCAACCCGGGCAGTTGAGTCAAACTGCCGACTTTTCTTCTTGTTGTCCAACATAACCTCTTCCTCTCTGACCATTCGAATCAGATCGGGGTATTCTAGAATGCCGCCATCTCGACGAGTTCGTAACAGTATGGCAATGGGATCTAAAGGTTGAGCCCCTTTCAGAACCTGTCGTGCACGAGTCTCATCTATTTTCCGGTGGTCTATTCCTTTCTTTAACAGAATCTGGTGGATAATCCTATCCAGACGTTTAATGAATTCGGACAACTTCTCCCCCTCTTCTTGATAACAGTGGTCCAACTGGTAGAGAAGTTCAGCCGCGTTCTCCGTCCGACCAAACACATCTTGCAGAATGTCCAAATAATCCTGTGCAGTGCAGTTCTTCTTGCTAAGCTTTAGATTACGTACAGCCTCTAATGCAGGTCCCCTTAAACTCTCTGTGATTCTCTGCTTCTTGTGCTGTTCTGGTACCTCCCATTCCTCCAAAGCCTGAGTGGCGGTATCTAACCACTCTTCGAACCCATCTTCTGCTGAAGGCACAGGCTGTTTCCCAGAGAATGTCCGGAGCTTCCTATATCCAGTCATCAAATAGCTCGAGGAGTCCCTACTACATTTTGCCACAATCTCCCCAAGAACAGCACACAGTTCTGAGCTAAAAGTCGACAAAGGTGATGACTCAGGATGCCCTTCTTGGACACCTTTTTCTTGGCTGGATACCCCAGGGGTGGTGGATGAGGGACCCGCAATAGGAACTCCTGGATGTATCAGGAAAAGTTCTGTTTGGTCAGTAGTTTTTACACTGTTTCCGTTGAAATAATCAGGGACCCCCTTCCTCCACTCACACAGTGCATACGTGTGTGGGACAGTGGTGTCAGTTTTCATGTCAATCACCCAAAATTTCCTGTCTGTGGATAGTGCCCTCAAAACAGGGAGGAGCTTTTCTTCAGTCCAGGCTTCTCCCTTGATTTCAACCACCAGGCCATTTTCCACTATGACATTCTCTTCCTTGCACCACTCAGCAGCAGCGACAGGATCCATTTCTGCGTGGGAGGGGATTCTATGGCTGAGAGGGTTGTATTGCAGGACTGTAGAAATCCCGGACGAGCCCCCACGTGTAGCACCACCCCCGCAGGAGCTGCTGATTATATTATTGGGTCTACACCCTGCCTAACAACCCAATCAAATTGGCTCGATCCCTCCTCAGGCACAACTGACCCAGAATAGGACTGGACTATCAAATAGATACACAGGTTGGAATACAATACTTCACTATGCAACAATACCTTGTTACCTTCTTGAATAGTAGTCCTTCTGGGTGACACAATGGAACAACGCACAAGATTGTAATTAACCAAACTTAGTTTACTATGTATCAAATTGAATAGGGGAGATACAATACAATACAATACAAGTCCATAAAAGGTTATTTAAAACAGCTTTAAAAAGGTAAAAGAATGCCCCCACACTCCTCCTGCATTAAGGCTAGACACAGTACCAGGTAGGTGGGCCTATCTGAGTCCCTCCCCCAGAGTTCTCTTCTTTCTTGTTGATCTTCGCTAGCAAGGTTATTGAATAGAGCTCATTTGTAATCCAGATTAGGAATAAAGATCAAGAGAGAAAAAACAACGAGCTGTTAGTTGTCACCGCAGGGTGTCTGCGTAACTGAGCAATAACTTCTGCGAGAGAGATAAGCCTCTGGCGACTCCTTTACAGACCTTATTGTTTGTCTATGAGTCTCCTGAGAGAGTATGGTGATAAACCCCGGGGTTTTATCACCTCCTGCTGCGCTACCGCTATCTGTAGATAAAACTGTCTCTTCAGCAGATAAAGTCAGTTATTGGGCATGTGCCCTCTCACCAACAGAAGTTTCTCCTTCGCGCGCTTCCACTGCGGTCTCAGTCCTTTGGCTATATGCCAGCCGCGCGGGGTCCTTCTGGCGGATGACTTCCGGTCTCGGCAAACAGCAGTATGACCTCCAGGAATGTGCCTCGTGCTTGAGATGGGACGGTTCCACGTCGTCCCTCCAGGCTAAAAGGCTCTGGCCCAATATCCAGTGTCAGTCCTTCACTCTCGCTCGCTGGTTCCTCAGAGTCCAGCACAGAAAGGCCCCCCCCCTTCGCGCGCTTCTCTCTTCCTTTAAATAACCTCCCCCATAGTGCCGTGCGGTGCAGCCGTGCACCCTGGATCTTGCAAAGCAGCCTGGGAGATGTAGTTTCTTCATCTTGTGAAAAGGAAGTCACAGCCCGGGAAATTCCATGCAGCTACCACTAGAGGGAGCCTAGTTCCTGGATCTTGCAAAGCAGCCTGGGAGATGTAGTTTCTTCATCTTGTGAAAAGGAAGTCACAGCCCGGGAAATTCCATGCAGCTACCACTAGAGGGAGCCTAGTTCCTGGATCTTGCAAAGCAGCCTGGGAGATGTAGTTTCTTCATCTTGTGAAAAGGAAGTCACAGCCCGGGAAATTCCATGCAGCTACCACTAGAGGGAGCCTAGTTCCTTCCCACATATCAAACAGTGTCTTTAGGCATGTTTAACCCCGCTACACTATTTATACTGGTGACCAACGTCACCAAGAAAGTGAGTGGAAATCTAAACTTTTAGAAGGAGAGGTGAGAGGAAATGTTTCCCCCTGACTTCCTGTTGGGTCTCCGGAACTGGAAATGAAAGAAATTTCCACAAAACCATAACCTGATGGGGGTTTTACCCCTCCCCTTCTATGCATACTTTAAGTAATAGGGAACGGCGCTTGAGGGTTTAGCATGGCGCTCTCTATTCCACCATTCTGATTAGTCAGGGGCCTTTCAGGTGCAGAATGTGAGGGACACCCACAATGTAAACACAGGCCTGACTTGGGGTGCTTGGCCTGTCCTGCTGTGTCCCCCCTCCCCCTCTCCTTTTGGTTGGCTGAGGGAGAGGGAAACCTCAAAACGCGTTAGCCGATGTTTCAGCCAGATAGTTCTTTGTGATGTGGGTGTTCCTACATGGACCTAAGCTGATGGTTGTATGACAAGCTATGATTCAATCATTCGACTGTGAGTATGATACTTACCTCTGTTCATTCATTAATGACATTTATTGAGGATAATGCCCTAGCCTAGGCCTATGCGCCCTCTGTATTGTTTTATGTTTAGCATGGGGACACCTGCCTGACAGGGGAGTTCCCCTCACTTTCCCCCTGACTTCCTGTTGGGTCTTGGAAACAGGAAGTGGAGCAAAATTTCCAAAAAAACATAAGCCGATGGGGGTTTTACCCCTCCCCTTCTACGTATACATTAAGTAATAGTGAACGGCACTTGAGGGTTTAGCATGGCGCTCTCTATACCACCATTGTGATTGGCCAGGGGCCTTTCAGGTGCAGAATGTGAGGGACACCCATAATGTAAACACAGGCCTGACTTAGTGTGCTTGGCCTGTCCTGCTGTGTGTCCCCCAACCCCCCTCCTGTCAGGACACCACAGCAGTGCAGGTTATGGCTGCTTCTCACACTGGTGACCCCTGAACCCATAACACACTGCACCCTGAGCAAGGGGGGGTCTCCCAAATGTCTGTGAGGTGGCACAGGTACAGAGGGGGGAAAAGGCAGCTGTAGAAGGTTTATTATTATTAAACAAGTTGCACTGACATGGTGTGTGAGTGGGGCACAGTCAGCGGGGCTCCCCTCATACCATGACATGACTAACACCCTTCCCCCTTTTTGCAACCAGGGGACACCGTAACTGGCGCTAAGCCACGCCCGCGGCGGCTTGACTGACGCCTCCTCGGCCAATCAGCGGGCGGGCTGCGCCGCGTGAGCCAATCGCGCGCCTCCCGGGGAGGGTGATGGGTGAGGCTGTCGCCAGCAGCCCTGGTTGAGCTGTGCAGGTAGGTGCAGGCTGAGGGGTGCTGAGGTTGGCTGGGTGGGGGTGCTCATGCACCAGGTGGCAGCGGCCGGGGGACATAGGGGAGGGGGCACCCTGGAGCATACAGAGAAGGGGAAGGAAGGGCACGGCTGGTCCCAGGCCATGGCCAGGGCTGGAGGTGGAGAATGGCTGCACTCCATTCCTCCCTAGACAGAGGCAGGCCAGATACTGGAACTTTGTATCATCAGCTGGGCTAGGGGGACACTCAGGAAGGGGTTAACTCAGCAGACACCGGCTTGGCTGCACTGACACCTAATGGAGGCTTTTCCTGGTGGGACGGGTAGGTGGTCGCGGAGGGGCCAGGGGGGCGGGCTGATGGGAATCCTAGTTCTGGATGCAACTAAAAGGGGGGAAAAAATAATCATATCAAAATAAATTCTTAGATTTAGCGATTGCTCCATCTTCTAAATCAAAATGGAGGCTTCCTCCGGGGGGAAAGGATTTAATTTTAAAGAAGAGGCGAAAAGAGCGACCGATTTGGATGACGGGTTTTCTACAAATTCGCAGGCTAAAGTTTATATAAAAAAATAAAGGTAAGTACGCTATATTGGAATTCAAAATGGAGGTTGGGGGGGGTCAGGGATAAATTTGTAAAGAGGTATAAAAAAAAAAAATATTAAAAATGGTTTGGGGATGGGATGTCAACCCAAAAATAGAAGGAAATGGGAAGCGGTTGCCCATAGCAACTGAAGCAAATAAAAAAAAAAATGGGTGCAGTTTTGAAAGTATTTATGACTGTATAGCGCACGCAATTCAGGCGCTTTACATCTTAATAAGATCCCAATATATATTTTCAGCAATGATTTAAACATTTTTTAAAAAGCTTGCAAAAAAAAAAAAAAAAAATTGTGTATATGTATGTTAATATATATATATATATATATATATATATAAATAGAAAATTTATAAATTGTAAACTGCCATCACTATACAGTTCTTCAAAGCAGGAAGCAAAGTCTGCAACTGTAATAAATACAACCACCTCCGTATATACAAGTGCAAGCCATATTATATATATATATATATATATATATACACATACATTTCAAATTAGTAGCTTAAAGCGGAGTTCCACCCTGGGAAAATTTTAATAAAAATACCCCCAGGACAGTCAGGGCTAGTACATTCCACAATGGCTAGCCTCTGATCTGTCCCGGGTTGCACTTACCTGCAAGAAGAAATACTTACCTTGAAAAAGTATTCTCCAGCGCTGCCATCTCAGGTGTTGGCAGCTTGAAGCCAGCGCGATCCTCTTCTGCGTCCTCTTCGGTCCCACGATGCACTGCACCGGCCCCGCCGTCACTTCCGGGTCGGCAGCGTCATCCCTGCACAGCTTCTGGGCATGCCCAGAAGCTGTTTAGCAAGGTTTGACGGCGCCTGCACCGGAACTGACATCTGACATCAGTTCCGGTGCAGGCGCCGTCATACCTTGCTAAACAGTTGATTCCTGGGAGCGATGACGTTCAGCTCCCAGGAATCATTGCAAAGCCAGGAAGTGACGAATCGCCGTGGCCGCCGAGGGGAGGAAGAGGAAGTAAGGTACCGTATTTTCCGGCGTATAAGACGACTGGGCGTATAAGACGACCCCCCTAATTTTAATCTACCAGTAATACTTATACTTAGGTTACCTTGGAGATATTATACTCGGCGTATAAGACGACCCCCCATTTTTGGGCGATTTTTTTGAGGTTCAAAAGTAGTCTTATACGCCAGAAAATACAGTAAGTATTTATTCTTCTAAACAAGGTAAGTAAAAAAAATAAATAAATTTGCGATTATCCATTTGTTTTTCAGGTGATCCCGGGCATGAAGATGGAGGTAAGTTTAATTTTAGGGTGGACCTCCGCTTTAAGGCCCTGTTCACACCTGAGCGTTTTTCAGCCCATAAAACGCTCATCTGTGTAAATTCAAAACGCCCAACAATCAAAATCCCATTCATTTCAATAGCCCCCTGTTCACATCTGAGCGGTTTGTCCCCTGAAGCAAAACGCCTGTAGGTCAAAAAAAGTACAGGAGCTTCTTTTTGGGCTGATCAAGAGCTGTTCTGGTCCCATAGGAATGCATTAAAACGCTGTTATCAGCGTTTCACGGGCGTTTTTCAAACACACAGGTGTTCTCCGCCCCTTTTAACACACCCATTTTTTAACATAAATCAAAACGCCTTCAAAAAACGCTCATAAAACTCCCAACGAACGCCAGAGAAACGCCCAAAAAACACTCGAAAAAAGGCTTACAAAAACGCCCAAAAAACGCTTGAAAAAACGCCTACAAAAACGCCTGCAAAGGATACGCTCAGGTGTGAATGCAGCCTTAGCGATTTGCTTTATCTTTTAAATCAAAATGGAGGCTCCTTCCGGGGGGGGTTTCTTTTAAGAAGAGGCGGAAAGAGCGACACATTCCGATGACAGATTTTCGACGAATTTGCAGGCTAAAATTTTATATATTTACAAAAAAACCAACGGTAAGTACGCTATTTTGGAATTCAAAATGGAGGTTGGGGGTTTAGAGGTCAGACATAGATTTATTAAGGGGTATAAAAAAAATGGTTTGAGGATGGAATGTCAACCCATAAATTAAAGGATATTGGGAGCTGTTGCCCATAGCAACTGAGCAAATTTTAAAAAAGGGTGCAATTTTTAAAGTATTTATGACAGGCGCCTGTATAGCGCACGCAATTCAGGCTCTTTACATCTTATGGCAATAAGATCACAATTGTATATTAAGAGTCTCAGCAATGATTTTAAAATAAAAAAAAAATAAGTTTATGTTTATAACTTGCTTAGCTGTAGCGATTTGCTCCATATTATAAATCAAAATGGAGGCTCATTTTAGGGGAGCATTTAATTTTTAGGAAGAGGTGAATAGAGCAACAGATGCCGATGCCGGGTTTTCTACAAATTCAGAGACTAAAGTTTATAAAAATAAAAAATGTTAAGTACGCTATCTTGGAATTTAAAATGGAGGGCGGGGCTAAATTATTAAAGGGGTAGAAAAATTCTGGTGGAATTGAATATTTGCCTCCCCCCCCCAAAAAAAAACAAAGAAGGAAACTGGAGAAACTGAGCAAGTTAAAAACAAAACAATTGGTAAGCAGTTTTTAAAGTATTTATTTATGACAGGCCGCCAGCGCACACAAATCAGGCGTTTTACATCTTATGACAATAAGATCACAATGGTATATTAATATCCTCAGCAACGATTTTCAAAAAAATATGTTTCTGTTTTATCCCAGTCTTAGTCCATAGGGTTCAATATGGAGTTGGCCCACCCTTTGCAGCTATAACAGCTTCAACTCTTCTGGGAAGGCTGTCCATAAGGTTTAGAAGTGTGTCTATGGGAATGTTTCACCATTCTTCCAGAAGCGCATTTGTGAGGTCAGGCACTGATGTTGGAGAGAAGGCCTGGCTCACAGTCTGAGCTCTAATTCATCCAAAAGGTGTTCTATCGGGTTGAGGTCAGGACTCTGTGCAGGTCATTCAAGTTCCTCCCCCCCAAACTCGCTCATCCATGTCTTTATGGACCTTGCTTTGTACACTGATGCACAGCCATGTTGGAACAGGAAGGGGCCACCCCCCAACAGTTCCCACAAAGTTGGGAGCATGAAATTGTCCAAAATGTCTTGGTATGCTGAACCTTAAGAGTTCCCTTCACTGGAACTAAGGGGCCAAGCCCAATCCCTGAAAAACAGCCCCACAACATAATCCCCTCTCCACCAAATGATTTAGACCAGTGTACAAAGCAAGGTCCATAAAGACATGGATGAGTTTGGGGTGGAGGAACTTGACTGTCCTGCACAGAGTCCTGACCTCATCCCGATAGAACACTTTTGGGATGAATTAGAGCGGATACTGTGTGCCAGGCCTTCTCTCCAACATCAGCGGCTGACCTCACAAGTGCTCTTGTGGAAGAATGGTCAAACATTCCCATAGACACACTCCTAAATCTTGTGGACAGCATTCCCAGAAGAGTTGAAGCTGTTATAGCTGCAAAGGGTGGCCAACTCAATATTGAACCCTACAGACTAAGCCCGGGTTCACACTTATGCGATGCGGGAGGGCTGCGAATCCGCAGCCTGTTCCCGCATCGCAAACGCACCCCGGGCAGTTCACACTGCCATATGCGATACGCTGGGGGTGTCATTGTAATCTTAACGACACCCCCAGTTTGATCGCATATCGCAGTGCGATCTTGCAGTTCGCACAGGATCGGATCGCACAAGTGTGAACCGCTGTGCAATCCGATCCTGATGCGGCTGCAAAAAAGGGTCCTGTGCGTGTTTGCTGCGGGTGCGGTGCGAATTTAGCCATACAAAGTGTATGGCTAAACTCGCACCGCACAGCCGATCGCATGTAATGAAGGAGCAGTGCGTTCTGACATTACATGCGAACGCCGCAGCCGCACAAATGTGAACCGGCTCTAAGACTGGGATGCCATTAAAGTTCATGTGCATATAAAGGCAGGTGTCCCAATACTTTTGGTAATAACGTGTGTGTACGTGTGTGTACGTGTGTGTATATGTATATATATATATATAAATATAATATAATATAATATAATATAATATAATATATATATATAGCTTTAGCAATTTGCTCCATCTTCTAAATCAAAAGGAGAGGAGGAATGCCGATGATAGGTTTTATAAAAAATCTGAGACTAAAGTTTATAAAAAAATAAAAATTGTTAAGTACGCCATCTTAGAATTTAAAATGAAGGGCAGGGGGTAAGTGGTCAGGGCCAAATTTATAAAGGGGTATAGAAATGGTCAATCTTGGTTAGCAAACAGAAATGTTTAAAAAAAAAAAAAATCACTTTAAAATCTGCACATTTGTGTGTGTGTGTGTGTGTCTTTCACTTGTATTTATGGAGGTGATTGTATTTGTTTATTACAGGTGCAGACTTTGCTTCCTGCTTTGAAGAACTGCACAGTGATGGCAGTTTTACGCCTGTCGGTCTATTGGTCTCATAAAGCTTGCCATAGATGGCTCAGATTTCGGCTGAATCTACCAAATTTTGCCAACAGGGCTGCCCACAGCTCAAAATTTGGCCAATTTAGCCAAAATACGAGCCATCTATGGCCAGCTTTATAAGACAAATGTCGATTTAAAAATCGCAGAGTTGGGGTGGGTGGAAAATCTATTGGCTGAACAGTGATTGCAGTCAGTCAGGGATTCAGACAGCCGTGGTTGGCGGTGACTGTCTGGATAAAACAGTCAGTATTGGGGACTCCTGGTTAGCATGGATTGGGGAATAAATGACCAGATTGAATATGAGAATCTAGATCAAAGATGAGCTTGTGTGTGTTCAGATCCTAGTCGGAACCTACAGGAGTGCGCACGCCAGGATGCTGTCCCCTGTACTGGACCAATCCCCTGCGGCCAAGGAATTCCCTTCATCCATATGTATACTTCTCTTGGAGGCGGGGAATGCCCTTGCCACAGCTGATTGGTCCAGTACAGATGACGGCTTCCTGGTGGGTGCACTCACTTGGGTTTAGACTAGGATCCTCTACCGCGAATGCGTGTTCTTCTTCTTTTTTTTTTTCTTACTCCAATACGGTGCAGGCCGGGTCTTTCACATAAACAAAGAGGCAGGCTGGGGAGTTTTTTCCTACTTTGGGGTCATTCAAAAAAAAAAAAACAGATCCCAGGTATCTTGTACTGAGAGTAATACAGGGGATGCCAGTGCATACCTCCTGCCCAAAGGGCAGGTCACCTGGAACTTTGACTTCGGGATTTTCAGGGCCACTGACCTAGTACAGGTGTGCAGATCAGAGAGTCAGATCTTGTTGGTGCCTTTAAAAGTATTGAAATCAATTAAAGTGGAACTTTGCTCAAAAAGGGAAGTTCTGCTTTATGTCCGTCCCCCCTCTTCTCACTCCAATTCATCTCCCAATACTTTTTTTTTGGGGGGGGGGGGGGGCGGGTGCCTATATCTAGCAGAAAATTCCACATGAAATTCTCCCCCTGCCCGCAACCTGCTGGGACCAATTACACATCCTGGGAGGCTGTGGTGCCATTTACAGAGCACAGCTCCTGCATTCGCAGAAGGAAGCCCTCTGTAAAGCCGCAGAGAGTCAAAGCTATCTTCCCACAGGATACATGTCGTAGTTGGGAACCCAAGGACCCACGAAGAACCAGCCTGGGTGATGACAGTGCTAGATTCTTGGACAGGTGAATGTCCTTTTATTAAAAGACAGCCAATATAGTATTTGTAGCTGCTGCCTTTAATTTTTTTTTTAGACTGAACTCAGCATGACAGCCAGGTATTGTCTTTAAGGCTGCATTCACGTTTTTTAACCGTGATTTTACTGCGATTTTCAGGCGTTTTTGGAGGCAGGCATTGACATCTATCAAAAACGCTGGTAATCAGCCCAAAAAGAAGCCCAAAAAGAAGCTCATGTACTTTTTTCAGCTACAGGCGTTTTGCTTCAGGCGTTAAAACGCTCAGATGTGAACAGGGGCCATTTAAATGAATGGGGTTTTACTTGTTGGGCGTTTTGGAACGTTTTTTTGAGCGTTGTTGTAGCTGAAAAACGCCCAGGTGTGAATGGAGCCTAAAGGTGGCAGAGGCCGTGTAAGAAGTTGTTTCAGTATTAAAGGCCTGTTCTAGGTTTTCTTAGTAATCCAGGTGTTTTAAATATAAAAGACCCCTCCTATCTGGTGCTATCCCCTAAAGACTCCCCAGCTCCAAGGTGCAGCCTTTTTTTGGGGGGAATATTGCACTTCAGGGTGTCATGGACCCGCCCCTGGGTACTATAGGAGAGTGATGCTGAGAATGGTGCCATTGTCATCATGTCAGGAAAACACTCTGCATCATTTAAGAACACCCAGAAGAGAATTTTGCATGTCATGTGACAGTTCTGTAAAATGGTAAATATATAAAAATTGTGTGTGGGAGGTGGGGGGTCTCCAGGAGACCTTTGAGTATACTTTGGGGAATTATGATTTTTTTCTCGTTGTTGAAAAATATAAGCGCCTTTCTGTTGGAGCCAGGACCTGACATGTACCACATTTCCAGGACATGACGCAGCTTCTTTATAGGCAGAGCTGTAACACCTGTGCCTTTAGGGTCGCAGGCACACAGGTGTACAACTTGCTGCATGCAGCTCCCAATTTTTTTTACAGATCTGAACACCGCAGTATTGTATGCTGTGGGACCATGCACACTGTTTCATTGCAGCTTTTAGCTGTGTAAACTAGAAAAATGATGGTCTTGCGTACGGGCCGCCGCCGACATGGAAATAACAACGTTTAACCAGCAGCGCTCATATATCCCCCCTGAACGCGTCATTCCTGCGGCAGTGGCACATGCATGTAATGACCTCAGCCTGCAGTAAATTAGGATTGTCCAGGGCCATTCTGCACATCGCCTCCACCGCATGAATAGTTCATTCTGGGGGAGATGTAAACCCCAATCGCATATAATCAACAGTGGCAGCGCCACTCGCTACACGTGATTTATTTCGACCTTGAACGGTGGTGGCAGCCAATAGGGTCCATGTACACAGTATGTAAGTAAACGTTAGAACGAATGTTCATGCGTACAGCGCACAGACAACTTTTTACTCAGGATACCACTGCCAGCCCTCAGATCTTAGATAAAGATGGTATGTAAAATCACAGCTAACTGTTGGCTTTTTTTTTTTTTTATACACAGAATAACAACTTTCTGCTCTTACTTTTAGTATGATCTACCTGGATAAAGAGTCCTGGAGTCAGAAGTGTGAAAATCACAAAATGGAGCTGCTGAAAATAGTGTAAGTACTACTTTGTAATTCTAAAATGGATGTAATCCACACACATATAATACTCACAAGCTGCTGGAACCCCGTATCCCCCCCCCCCCCATGCAGAAAAAATACCAAAAATAAAAATGATTTAAATCCCTTAATAATACCAGACAAAATTATAAAGTCCATGTAGTGTAAAATGTCCAATATCCTCAAAATAAATCTTCTTCCCACAATCTTCTCACGTGTTTTGTGATTCCCCCCCCCCCCCCCAAAAAAAAACCTAAACTCTCACCAGATGTTTTGGCCTGTGTATATAAATGGGTTAAGATAGGCTTGAAATGTTTATGATTGCAATCTCCAGGTATCTCCCTCCTTTCTCCAAATCCACTCTTCAGATGCTTCTCCAAAAATGTAAAGTGTATTTATAAGACAAAAAAACGATATAGTAAAGTATTTACTAGAAATTAAATATAAAATTGCAAAGAGAGAGATATTAATCCTTAGCATATCAAATATTATTTTAAATCCATTTACATACACAGGTCAAAACATCTTTGAGGGGTTTTTTTGGGGATCGCAAAACACGTGAGTAGATTGTGTGTGAAAGATTTATTTGGAGAATATTGGACGTTTTACACTAGAAGGACTTTATAATTTTGTTGGTTAATAATAAGGAATTTTTTCTGCACTACTTTGTAATTTCATAAAACCTTTTTTTAATAACAACTGGATACAATCACTTGACATTCCTGTAGTGGATGTGTGGCTACTCTGCTATATAAGCACAGTAAAGGTTTTACAGACATTTGTTCAATTCAGTATTTGGGTAAAACACATATGTGGGCTATTAAACAGGAACCATATTTTCGAAATGCAATGGGTCAAGTCAACATATTACACTGTAAAGTGTGGGGAAGAGCTTCGGACCTGGGTGGCACTGTTTGTTTGCAAAGCAACCAGGTAAGGTAATGAGGGGTCCTTCTAGGAACTAGAAACCTGACCTAAATTAACCATTCTTCAACATCAAAAAAATTTCATTTTTGGATAAATCAGAACATTGGGTAGGAAACCAATGGTCCCTAATAGGAGTCTCGATAAAGAAGATTATAAGAGGAATCAAGAGAAAGAAAAGAAGAAGAATTGCGCCTTTCAGCCAGCGAACCGGCCCATCTCCACCGCCATCCATTCCCGCTCCTATCTTTGTTTTATTGTTAGGAAATTTTTAATAGGTTGTCTATTTAGTTGAACAGAAAATGACACACGTGAGTTTATTCACATATTTCTGCTTTTTTGCATATTTCAGCTAAAACAGTAATATTTTTTCTACCCAGAAAAAGGCAACAGGTCTATGTGATTTTGTATAAAACGATCTCCTACACACAGAGGCATTGATTTGGATCTACAAATCGTACATACATGGCTTTAATTTTTTTTTTTTTGTTCTAGTTCAGTCCACAGGCTGAACAAGCTAAAGATTAATTGAAGGCGGAATCATCACTGTTGGCTATTGTATTTAGTAACCAGTACAGTGCTTCATCTGATACAGTCACTGTTCAGCCAATAATTTACCATCTTGGGGGGGCCACAGAAAGGCTATACTTACCCGATCCTCCAGAAAACAGCACTCCCCCATGTTCAGAGGTGGACTGTTCCTGCCATGCTCACATCCAGAGCCAGCCTTTGGGCATGATGACATCAGGAACAGTCCATGCACAAGACCCCTAGCATGCGGGGGGGGGGGGGGTTGGGCAGAGTGACAGAGACCAGGATTGCGCTTAGAGCAGGGGTGTCAAACTCCACTTCCATCGTGGGCCGCATCAGCATTATGGTTTCCCTCAAAGGGCCGGTTATATCTGTAAGATTAGATGTCCAAAGCACCCCCACGCTCCCTTACACCCTTACATCACAATGCACCCCCTTACCAGAGGATGGATCTGGGAAAAATTGCAGGGTCTGGAGGAGAATGAGAGAAGGGCTGGAGTCAGCTTCCAGAGTCTGCTGAATGCTGAGACCGGGGGAGACAGAGACAAGGTGGTGTTGCAGCTGCACAGAGAGGTGCAGGATCTGTAGAAGGAGTTCTGCCCTCCTCTCTGATGCGGACTGCTGAGGAGGAGGGGGGGGGGCAAAGACGAGCCTTTCTGCAGCTGCACAGAGTACTGCAAGATCTGGCAAAGGAGTTCTGTCCTCTCTGCTCCCGACTACAGAGAAAAGGTGGGGGCAGAGACAAGGGGACTGCCACAGCTGCATGAGAGGTGCGAGGGCCACATGAAATGGCCTGGGGGGGCCGCATTTGGCCCACAGGCCTTGTGTTTGACACCTGTGGCTTAGAGGATCAGTGAATTAGGTACATTTGTCTTCGCTCTCTTCACTCTTAGGCAAAAATAAGTAGTTAAAAAAATAAATAAAATCTGGAGTTCTTTAAAGTGATTTTTGTCAAGTCTGGTGGTGATTGCAAGGCCATACATGGCTTGAATATGGCCGATTTAGCAGAAATCTGCTGATATTCAAGTTATATATAGGGATCTTATGTCCTCCCATCTGACACTTTTGGGCATTCATCCAGAATGATGTCCAATTACATGGGGTGTAGAGAGTAACGTCCCCACCCCACCTTTCCACATTATCCAATCAGAGATAGTTTTAGCATTTATTCAGATATTGCTCAGCATTCTCTGAATGGCGCCTTTGCTGAGCCCCTGATCTGTGTTCACAATGCAGCAGGGCAGCCACTTAACGCACTACCCTGAAGCAAGTGGCGATCTCTGAAATAGATCAGTGATTTCCAGCTTCCAGGGTTATCGTCCAGGTATGGTATATACATAGTATATACATTGGTCCAACCTGGCTCAATGTAACTATGAATAAAATATTCATACCTGGAATTCTTCTTCGTTTTTAAACAACATTTATTGGGATCATGCCCATCTTTGCATCGTTCAAACTACCTGGCTTCCCATGGGGCTCCTTTGTAATCCCTATTTGAGACCCCCTTGCCTTTTTGAGCAATAGACCAGGCATTTGGGGAGATTTAAGAAAATTAATTTCCCATAGAAAGAAATCCAAAATTAGTTTTCTTATATATGTTATTTACTTTTAATGCTAGCTAGCATCACTTATTATCATTATTATCTTTCTGTAATTTTGCTATCTATACTAAGAGTGTGTTAGCGTTAATACATTGGCGCTGTGTTAGGAATCATCTTTTTTGGTGGCCAGTTTTGTTTGGATGATTTCTTTTGTTTTATTTGGGGAGATTTACTAAAATTGGTGCACACAGAATCTAGTGCAGCTCTGCATTGTAACCAATCCGTTTCCAGGTTTTATTGTCAAAGCTCAATTGAACAAGCTGAACTAAGAAGCTGATTGTCTGCTGTGCCTTGGTTTAAAGCCCCGTACACACGCGTCAAAATTCGGCAGGGAATTTTCGTCCGACGACCGATCCGACGATTTTCGGCTTGTTAGTATGATGCTTCCGACAACCAACTCCGACTTTTCGGCCGAAAAAAAATCTGGTGTGCAGGCTATAAAATGTTTGTCCTCCGTCAAAACACGTCCGATTTTCGTGCAGTCAGTACAGATTTCGACAGGGAAAAATCTTATGAGCAAGACTGGGCATGCTCAGAGATGAAAGAACACAAAGAAAGCAAACCAGCACATGACATCACTTCTGAAGTAGAATTTTGTCAGTCGACAAAAGTCCAGTGCAGTCTAGGCACATTCCAACCAACAAAACACCACTCTGGACAAAAGACGGGTGACCGGTCGGCGGAAAATAGTTGTGTGTGTACGAGGCTTTAGTACAGCTGGATACACACTATACAATTTTCTTTAGATTTTTTTCCTTTAGACTTACCAAAACCATATAATATGAGGTCAGTCCTGAACACTTTCAATTTGTATGCAGTCAGGCAGGCCCTTGCACTACATAGTTGAAGGTAAATCTAAAGGAAATCTACCAACAAAAGTTGTATAGTGTGTATCCAGCTTAAATCTTCCTCATGGCTTCAAAAGCTTTTGAGTATGAATGCTGATATTATTATTATACCACTGGTCTTGATGGATTGTGGTCTCATCATAGTCTGAAAACGTAAAGGTCAACTGGATTTCAAGCTATTTATTTTTTTAAGTTAAAGTGGTAGTAAAGCCTGCTTTATCATTTTTACCTACCTGTAAGCCTAAAGTAGGGGTTACCTGTAGGCAAAATGATTTATCTCCTCAACGTGCACCGTTTAGGAGATATTCACCCTAGATGCAGCCGGTGACCTCATCGGCACATGCGCTCTGAAAGTCTGGCATACCTTGCTTGAACTTGAGGGCTTTGTGCCGGTGTACTGCCGAAAACTCCAACCTGCCGAAATCTCCAACCACGTTATTTCCGGTGAGTGTACACTGGGAATAATTGGTGATTTCGAGCACTTGGTGTTTTCATACAACACTGGCAGCCTATACACCAGAGTATATGGTATAATTAGTGCAGATTGTAAATCCGCACGGCAGTTGTCGCCGCCTTGGAGGCGGCCATGTTTTTGGTTACTAGCGGGCGGTGTAAGAATCTGCACTAATTATACCATGTACTCGGGGTATAGGCTGCCAGTGTTGTGTGAAAACACCAAGTGCTCGAAATCTCCAATTATTCCCAGTGTACACTCACTGGAAATAACGTGGTTGGAATTTTCGGCAGGACACCGGAACTGAGGGCGTGGGAGTTATGCTCCGGCCAATCGCAGAGCTAGAACTCGCAATCCTGGAAGAAAGACCAGGGGAAGACAGCAGCCCCCTTAGCTTCGTTCTAAGGTAAGTATTTTAAAATGTGCTTGTATGCAATCCATACTAGCACATTATGCAATCGCCTCACAGGTGTTTTTTTTTTAACTAGCCTCAGTTTACAACCGCTTTAATCCACATCCTAGATTGTTATATGCAATGCAATGATCTTCCAAAACCGTTCATTCAGTTTATATTCAAATAATCTTATGCTCAATAGTATGGAAGGTAATATGATGGAGATTATTCAACAAGATGGCCAGCATCAGACGATCTGCATAGGTGCAGCTACAAAAAATAAAGATCTCTCATTATATTTATGCAAAGCCTTTGTGGCTTTTGGGTGGTAAGAAGATGACAAGCAATGGAAATGTATTTATAGTCCTATTAGGTGTATAAAGTGAAGAATTCTATTTTGTAAATTATGTTTCTGGTTTATCCACAGCTGGAGTCTGGCCAGGATGAATTCCTCTCTGCTTCTACATCTAATTTGTGTTATGGCTGCCATGACTGCATCGGATTTGGCACATCATCTCCTTGCCTCGGGGTCTTCTGGATCCAGGTAACCATCTTGGAAGAGGGCAGTTTGTATGTTATCGCATGGAATGGACAGTTCCATCATTTTGCTTTTGTTAAAAGGTGTTCTTTTGTACAATTTACTAGAAAATTTTATATTAGATAAAATAGGAATGAGATGTTTTATCTAGAAGTATATTGACAGATTGTTCCTGAAGTCAGCTACTGATGTCATGGAATTAAAAAGAAGTGCATGTCAGGCCACGTTTTTTTTTTCTTTAGTTTTGGATGGAATTTGTAAGGATTCGAATCTTTGTCAGGTTTTAACTCTTATCCCAGAGATTTCCCCTCACTTCCTGTCCTGCTGACAAAGCTTTACCCAACAGGGAGTGAGAGGAATGTCTAGCAGAATCACAGACAGAAATAAAATGTTTTTTCTATAGTGGAGTAGGAGAAGGCTAGAACCCCTGTCAGATTTTTATAGATATAGTTGTCCATGTTGCAGATTTTCCCTCACCTCCTGACTGGTAAAAGGTCAGCAGGACAGCAAGCAAGGGTAAAATTCTCTACAGGAGCCTTAAATGGCAGCAGATGCCCGGCGGGCTTTTTAATCTTTTCCCACTTTATCTAAAACTAAATAAGTCTTGACAATAAATTGCCACAAACCCATGCAGTTCCAGCTTTAGGTCTTCCTATTGGTCAGTGATGTAGTCTTTCCCATAAAAGTAGAACTAATAGGCAAAACTTTTTTTTTTTTCATTTGGAATAGAGCAAGGGAGGGTTATAACCACTGTCAGACTTTTTTTTCCCGCTGTCTGTGTCCAATTGTGGAGATTTCCCATCACTTCTGTTCCATAGCCAAACAGGAAGTGAGAGGAAATCTCTGCAAATTAAGGGAATTTATTGGGGACCCCTGGGTTAACCGAATTAGTGTCCCCATTGGAACATTTCCCCTTTTTTTATTTTCTGGGGACAACCCAAAATTTGGGATTTTCTTTTACTTTCATTTTCAATGATAATGATAAACCGGACAAACAGAGAGGGGGAATCTCCCTAATGGGGGCACAGACAGCAATAAAAACTGACAGGTGTTCTAATCCCTCTCCACTCTGTCCAAAACTTAAAAAAAAAAAAGTTTTGCCTTTAGTTATATTTTAAGGACAAATAGGTCCTACATTGGGGTAGATTTACTAAAAATGGAGAGTGCAAAATCTGGTGCAGCGCTTCATAGAAACCAATCAGCTTCCAGGTTTTATTGTCAAAGCTTAATTGAACAAGCTGAAGTTAGAAGCTGATTGGCTACCATGCACCGCTACACCAGATTCTGTGTGCTCCAGAATTAGGAAATTTCCCCCTATTGTTTCTTTTCAAAATTAAATTTGAAAAAACATTGCAAGCTAAAAGATCAACAGGAAGGCATGAGAGGTAGAAAGGGTGGGCCTGCCGCTTTTACAAGAAGGTGAAGTTTTCATTCACACTACCGCGACTTGTCAGCCTGACAAGTCGCGGTCCGTCGCGGTCCATGCAGTGCTACAGGACCCGTTCTAATAGGAGCGACACAAGTCGCTCCGACTTAGAAAAAGGGTCCTGTACTACTTCGGGGCGACCTCGGAGCGACTTGCATAGACATTCATTATATGAAGTCCGTGCAAGTCGCGCCAAAGTCGCGGTGCACGGGACTTCACAGGTCACCCCCGAAGTCGGAGCGACCTAGTGTGAACCGGCGCGAAGACTTGCATATAAATTCAGCCGCCTATAACTCTGCGTGTAATGATCATTTTGATATGAAGTTTTCACCTAAAGTATTTTCTTCATCTATTCATATGCTTACTGTGAATGGCCCAGGCTTGTGAGAGCTTTACTTTAAAAATGTCCTATGCATAAGTTTCCTCTTTCTGTGGAAAAAGAGAATTGATATATACAAACCGTAAGGATTATTTGGCACAACTTTAGTTAAATGTTGCGTACTGGTAGTGAGATCGAAGATCTAATCAGATGTTGTCTTTCAATCGAATTTCCTGTGCTAATGGATAAGCGGACTTGAGGCCAAAGTGCACGTATTCTTTTTGCCCTGACCTAATCAAATGCACACCCCACACCACCCCCCACAAATGCATTCTTACCTGGATCTGACGGCTATGGCCTCTGATGTTTGTACCCTAACCACTCCTAAGCATTGCAGCCTCATAGACTTAAGGCCCGTACACATGATACGAAAATCGGAAGTAAAATTTTGTCCGGCAAACGATCTGCCTATTTTCGGATTGTTAGTATAGTGCTTTCTATAGCCGACAAAATCTGGATGTGCAGGCTGTAACATTTTTTATCGTACGTCAACACAACGTCCGATTTACGTTTAATTAGTACAGTTTTAGTCCGAAAAAAATCACAAGAGCAAGACTAGGCATGCTCAGAAACGAAAGAAGACATACAAACAATCCAACACATGACATCACTTCTGGAGTTGAATTCTGTCGTACGGGAATTTTTATATGAAAGTAACCTCTTCACTTTCCATACGAGTCCAGCATGCAACAAAAAACGGACGAAAGATCGTCCGATAGTCTGATCGTGTGTACGAGGCTTTATTTGGGGCGTTTTCAGCCTCTGATATGACTCCATAGAAGTCTAACCAGGACACTGAGACTTGGGGTGCTGCATGTAAACAATCATCAGAGGCGGTGGCCCCTGGATGGAGGTAAGTATGCATCTGTGGAGGGAGAGTGAGGGTTTGGTTAGGTCAGGACAAAGGGGCAAAAAGGATAAATTCACTTTATCTTCAAGTGCACTTATACTTTACATTTCTGACATGGCTGTCTGTGTCGTTCTTGAGAATGCTATGGATAATCACAACACAGCAGTTGTAGTTTTAGGCATCTTTTGAACAACTTGCTATGAAGACTTTCACTATGCTGTGGTCATATTGGTTTACTAGGGTATGGGTCCTAGTGATGGATTTCTAGATGCCGTTTGGAATATTTGTTCTCTGGGGTTCCATCTTGCATAATGATGTCACTGGTGGTGGCAATGTAGATTGTGGACAGAATTCTGATCTTTATGTAACTTATATTCTGTTTGAATTCAGACAGAGATGCATTCTTTTGGTTTTTGATTTAGTAAAATATACTGTTCTCTTCTTTCTTTTTTTTTTTTAACTGAATAAAGCTGAAATCTGATTGGGTGCTATCAGTTAATTTTTCCAGATCATTTAACATGAAGATGTGAACTGTAATGTCAGCTTTTATTGAATACACTGCAAATGTTTTAACTGGGTGCCCTGAGTTCTTTAACGTATATCTGAATACAGACTGGTCTGATAAAAACATTTGAGTCCATGAAATCCCTCTTTATTTTTTGAGCCCTGGTAAAGGAGAATTTTCTGGCCCCCGAAACACATTGGTTTTCCTACCATAAACTGAATTTATCATGAAAAGATATTGGACTCTTGGACATTTGTTTGGCACTCTTCTTGGACATTTGTTTTGCACTCTTCTTGGATTGGCTAGACTTGGGTTCTTAAAGGGATTCTAAAGGCAAACCTTTTTATTTTTTAAAAATAACAAACATCATATACTTACCTGCGCTGTGTAATGGTTTTGCACAGAGCCTCACCCAATGCTCCTCTTCTGGTGTCCCGCGCCGGCGCTCTCTGCTCCTCTCCCTTCCCATTGCCCCCATAGCAAACCGCTTGCTATAGGGGCACTCGTGCGTGCTTACTCTGGAGCCGGCTCTGTGTCTCGTATCTTCTCACTGGCTGTGATTGACAGCCAATGGCTCTCGCTGCTGTGTCTGAGCCAATGAGGAGGGAGAGACCTACACTGGATTGAGATCGGGTTTAGATAAGTATAGTGGGGGGCTGCTTGACAAAGGTTTTTCACCTTAATACATAAAATGAAGTGGCTTTTAGAGCCACTTTTATCTGGGTGCCCCCCTTTCCCAAGGGGTCTCTTGTCTTGTGTCCAGCAGCCAAACCCAGGCATTGGGCCCAAATGATGACTCCACTTATAGAAAAAATTGTTTCCAGCACCTTGTCTCACCCTTTTCTCTCCTTTTATTGAATAGGCAGCCAGTAAGTCAGCTCCAGTACTTGGATAAATGACATGGAAGCGCAGTGGCAGTGCACAGAACACCGATATCCGTGGTATCCCTAGTCAGAGTGACATTGGTCCCCACACTTCATAGCTGGTGTGGATGTGGGATCTGGATTGCTGTTGCATTTGCTTATTACAATCGGTTGGTGAGGTTTTGGGGACTTACCCCAAATCCCTCTTCCTTTTTTTTTTTTTTAATGCTTTCCTTATTTACTCAACCAGACCTCTAAAACCAGAATGAACACAGATAAATTCTTGAAGGCAAAAACAAACATATTCACCCAGCTCCATTAGTAACCTATAACTACTGCAGTTGTAACAATCTATGGAACTTTATAAAGCAGTTTAGTAATCAGTTATGGAAAAAAAGTCTGTAAACATTAAGGGCCCATTTACATTTTCAGCAATGCAGGCTTAGGGCCGTTCACACCAGATGCAGTCCAATGCATTTTTTGTTCTGCATCGAAAACGCATGGACAGTAGGTTATATGGGTTCCAATGTCATACTTCACACCAGCGCAGTGTGTTCCACTGCAGTAAATAAAAAAAGATTAGAACGTGCTGCATTTTTTCTGCACTGAAAAAATGCATCTAAAACAGAATAAAAAAATAAAAAAAAAGCTCAGGAAACATTAAAAAACAAAAAAAAAAGGGTGAAAAAACGCATTCAAGACAGATCAAAAATGAACCAGTACGCAGCAAGAACACATGCAAAAACTCATCCGAACTGCGTTTCTGTGGTGTGAATCGGCCCTAAAACACACTTTGCCACAATGCATGCCAACACAACCTTTCTATGTGTGTTGCAGTTCGTTGTGAATGGCACCCCAACACACTGTACTATGGAGTACAACGCACCACAAGAGGAATATTGTGCTTTGGGGTGTACTGCATTTTGAAACAGGGACATGCACTTTTTGACATTCCTTGTGGTACTTTGGCAGCCAGTTCATAATGAATAGCCAAGATATGTATGAGCTGCTCAGGCTGTATGGGAATGAATTCCTGTGCCCACGGCTGTGAGTGCTGGCCGGCAAGGGAGTTCGCTTATGCTCCAGGCAATGGTAGAGATTGAGACTGGTAGTGAATGGACCCCCACCAGGCCAGGGTCCAGGCTGAGACTGCCATGCACGATCATACAGCAGGTCTTATTATTATTATTTCAGGTACTTATATAGCGCTGTCAATTTACGCAGCGCTTTACATATACATTATACATTCACATCAGTCCCATCCCTCAAGGAGCTTACAATCTAAGGTCCCTAACTCACATACATACACAGTAGGGCCAATTTTTTTATACAGGATCCAATGATCTTTGGAGTGTGGGAGGAAACCCACGCAGGCATAGGGAGAACATGCAAACTCCAGGCAGGTAGTGTCATGGTTGGGATTCGAACCAGTGACCCTCTTGCTGCTAGGTGAATGTGCTAACCACTACACCACTGTGCCGCCCAATCCGGACTTGACTTGATGTGCCTCTCCTGGGACACCTAGTCACTCTCTGTCCTAATACAACCCACATTAAAGTGGACCTTCACCCTTTTTTTATGTTCCTTTCTCCCGTCTCCTCCTCCCTCCCTATAATACAGTCGTAAAAAGAAAAAAAAAAACTATTTTTACAGTAAATTTTTTTCTCTAAAGCTCTGTAATTCTGCTCTAGGTGAGGATGACCGTCCCATGTGCAGAAACACTGCGGGTCACTCAGGGATCCATTGTGGTATTTCTGTGGATGGGGCGGTCCTACGAACTGCCTCCTGGGATTTCTAGGTCATTCTTCCCAGAACACAGCTCGGGGGATCTTGCACAGGGCCATGTGGGGTCTCTTCCATTTTACTGACCAGGGCTGTGGTGTTCCTGTCGATGCGCAGACACACTGCGGAGATCTGCCAGGTCCCAAAGACCTGGCAACGGATTCCTGTGATGTGTCTGCGCATACTCCAGATCTGATTTCAAGATGGCGGCGCTGGAGAGGAGCAGTACAGGGAGAACTTTCCCTACAAGCAAGACAACACTGGACTCCATGGACTTAAGCCTCGTACACACGCAACGATTGTTGGCCGACCGATCGGCCGACTTTTGTCCAGTGTTGTTGTGTTGGTTGAAATGTGCTCTAGACTGCACACGAATTTTGTCGGCCAACAACAACCAACTGCAGAAGTAATGTCATGTTCTGGTTTACTTTTCGTGTGTTTTTTCTTCTCTGAGCATGCCCAGTCTTGCTCATCACATTTTTGTCTGCCGAAATCTGTACTGACTGACGAACAATCGGCCGTTCTGTTGACGGCCAACAAAAATTTTATAGCATGCACACCAGATTTTGTTCGGCCAAAAAGTCGCAGTCGGTTGTCGGAAGCATCATACTAACAAGCCGACAATCGGCCGATCGGACTTTGGCCGAAAATTCACGGCCAACAATCGTTGCGTGTCTACGAGGCTTAATGCTCGATTCAGTTTGCAACTGGTGCATTCTACAGTGCGTTTTTGCATCTTTGCACACAGGATTTTGCAGTGATTTGCGTTTTTTTTTATGCTTTTATTTTTTGGGCAGATAAACCGCTTGCCGATCGCCAGTCGTAGATTGACTGCGGGAGCGGACATCAATTTCATTTGGGTACAACGTCGCACAACCACGCAATTGTCCAAAAAAATAACACAGTGCTGAATCGCAAAAAATGGCCTGGTCATTAAGGGGGCAAAACCTTCCGGTCCAGAACTGGTTAAAAAGCGCAAATCGCAACAGAAACTCACTACATGCTTTTCTGCAGCTTCTCCATTAAAGTCTAGGAAAGCAAAAAAGCACAGTTTTGCATTTTAAAAAGTCCCTGAATCTTTCAAAATACGCAGCGGCTGAAAAAAAAAACATAGATGTGAATGTGTCCCATAGGAAACCATGTTAAATGAAATGGACTGCAGTGCGTTTCTGCAAAAAAGGACCAAAAAAGCATAGGTGTGAATGTGTCCCATTGGAAAACATATTAAATGGACTGTAGGGCGTTTCTGCAAAAAAGTATAGGTGTGGACCGTGCCTATATATATATAATATGTTTTTTTTCTTCCTTTCATACAGGGGACAGGGGTTTGATTTTATACATTTTATTTTTGATAGTAAAGGTGGAGTTCTCTTTAATGTATGTAAAAAAAAATGTGCAACAACGCACCACAACAGTTCGCTTTAGCATGAATGGGCCCTGATTTTGAACATTGAACTGGAAGCTGCACTGTGCAAAACACATTCAGTCAAGGATTTGTGACACTTTTCCGGTGGTATGGCCGTTTTAGAAAATCCTGCGCCAAATTTATGAAAATCGCGCAATCGTTTTTTTGCTATTTTTGACTCGTGGGACAGTCGCTGATGAGGAAAGTGAAGGTAAACAAGACCTCTTCCACGCAGTGTTAATTTCGTCGACTAAAACCAACTAAAACGTTTTCGTCGACTAAATTAACACAATTTTAGTCGACTAAAATACGACTAAAACTAAAACAATTCAGATGACTAAAATACGACTAAAACTAAAATGGCATTTTAGTCAAAAGACTATAACTAAAACTAAATCGAAATTTGCTGCCAAAATTAACACTGGTGCATGCTCAAAGCTTAATACCATAAATAACATATTCGATTTTTCACTCCAGGACCAGCAGTAGTATATAATGAGTTTGGAAATTGTAGAGAAATGCTTAAATAATGCATTACAAATTACAATTGAACTACACCCATTTGATTATAGATGACTAAAATGAGTTATAGTCGACTAAAATGTAGGACGTTTTAGTCTACTAAAATGTACTGGAGTTTTAGTCGAATAAATAAGACTAGAACACTTGCAGAAGACTAAGATGGGACTAAAACTAAAATGCCATTTTAGTCCTAAGACTAATGCCTCGTACACACGTACCGATCGGCCGTCTTTTGTCCGGTGCTGTCCTGTCGGTTGAAAAGTGCTCAAGACTGCACACGAATTTTGTCGGCCAACAACAGCCGACTGCAGAAGTGATGTCATGTGATGGTTAACTTTCCTTGTCTTTTTTCTTTTCTGAGCATGCCCAGTCTTGCAAATCTGCTGTCTGTCGGCCGAAATCTGTACTGACTGGCGAACAATCGGCCGTTCTGGTGTTGGCCAACAAAAATTTTAATGCTTGCACGACAGATTCTGTTCGGCCGAAAATGCGCTGTCGGCTGTCGGAAGCATCATACTAACAAGCCTACAATCGGCCGACAATCACTACGTGTGTACGGGGCTTAAGACTAAAACTAAATTGAAATTTGCTGCCAAAATTAACACTGCAAGTTCCACGATGGAGCAAAATTCTGCCTGAAGCAGTTCCGCAACAGATTCATGTACATTAGAGATGGGCTCGGGCGTTTTCGAGTTCCCGCGTGCCCGATCCCGCACTCCGCTAATCACAGGCAGGGAGACATTTCCCGATCTGCGCAGCTGCGGATGGGAAAATTAGTTATTTATTTATTTTTTATTTTATTTATTTCAGGTACTTGTATAGCTCTGTCAATTTACGCAGTGCTTTACATATACAAATGTCTCCCTGCCTGTGATTGGCGGAGTGCAGTGTCGGCTTCCTGGCGGGATCGGGCACGCGGGAACTCGAAAACGCCCGAGCCCATCTCTAATGTACACCTTACCGACATTTACATGAATGTGTCACAAGTTGCGCCATTTGTTGCACGGCGGCAGACAGATTTTTCTTTGTAAATTCCCAGGTCTTAGCCTGGAAATATAAGGCTGTACATAGCACAGGTTGATCAGACATCGATGTGCATGAAGTGGCTAGACATTCAGAAAGGTTACTAAGGAGACGGCAGTTAGCCACTGTGCCACTGGTCAGGAGGATCTCTGCCTTGTATGCATGTTGCATAATAGGTCTGATGTTCCATGAAATCCGGCGTATGACACGTTGTGTTCACTTTTTCGCCCTCTTGTGGCAACAAACCGCCACCGCAGCCCCAGTGTCTCTGTACCAGCAGCAGCTGGAAGAACCATTCAGAAGCACACGGGGTGGAATGGCTGTCACATAGGGAGCTAGCTTTTTCTCATTTCACCCTTTTATACTCCTTTCTGCTGTCGGGTGTTGTCTTGGTAAATTATGAACATTTCGGGGATTCCTCAGCATTGCAGATTGGTGTGCTGTGGGGTGCCAGCTGTTGGGCTACATAGCTGTGCTCCCCTGCAGGCTGGCATGGACTGATCCCCCTGGGCTGTGGGGGAGGGAGGGGAGGGGGAGTGTTGCAGAAGCTCACATTAGTGCAGCTTGTGTGTGTGGTTAGTGCAAAGCTGGAATATGAGGCAGCAGTAGCAGCGATGAACTGTGAGCTCCCTGTGCTGAGGTCTGCAGCTTTTCCCTTCTCTGCACTCTTCCCTCTGGCTGCCTGTGAGTACAATGCTTTGTCCTTCCTTCCATGCTCCTCTATGGACATGCCTGCCTTCACCTCTATTGTTTTGGAATTTCCCTCCATGTCAGCTTGCCATGCAAAGGATCCTCCCCACCCACCCCCCATGGCTTTGCTGCAAAGTGCAAGCTCTGCAGTCTAAAATCCCTTTTCCCTCCCCCCCCTCCAAGCTGCCTTTTCTCCTAACCGCCCAGGATTAGGACTTTTACAGATTAAATATTAATTTATGTAACTTTACTCCTGGAGCACTGTGGGATTTGTAGTCTTTTGTGGTTTAGAGTAGTGCAGCATGACATGCCTCACCTCGGCCATGTCACTAGCCATGCCTTAAACCGATCAGCCCATTGTGTGTTTTTGTGAATAGATTACTTTGGTCTGCTCACCCCAAAACTGAGTTTTAGTTATGGGTGGACTGAATTCGTTGTTGTGGGAGCTCCACACTTGTGTTCAGTCTCACTCCTCCTGCTGCAGTGTTCAGTCTCACTCCTCCTGCTGCAGGAGGGGAGAGTCTCGCTTCTTCATTCTCTAAACTCTGGCTGGTGGGGGTGAGCAGCCCGATGTGGAAATCTCCCATCGGGAACAGTTGAGGGATTCACATCATGGAAAACCTGAATTCTCATTTCTTGGTGGACTGATCCTTTAAGTCAGACATACATGGCTTTGTACACTGCAGTGCATATGCACTTCCAGAGAGTCTTATGTAACCCAATTGTAGAACAAGTGAATGCACAATTTGAAGACTTTCCTTTGGCTTGTCATCTCCAGGCCCGGCCATGCTGTGTTCCCTGGTGGCAGAAGTGAACACATGGAGGGGGGATTAGTGGGGGGCAAGGCTGGGGTCTGTGCCTGTTGTACTGTGACCTCGTGGCCGCCTGCTTTGGGTGGCAGGCTGACAGTGTGCATGCTTTGTGTCTTCCCTCTGCAGAGGAGCCGCACACCTAGGGGGGCCCGAGCATTCTTATTACCAGGACAGGCTGGGCTCATTAGCATAGAGATCAAAGCCTACTCTGCTTGTTGTTGTAGTGGCAGGCTCTGTGATATTCTATTATTATAATGATCGCTGACGCTCTACAAATTGACCCTGAAATTCTTTTTATCAATGGATTTGTCTTAGTAGTCCTTTGGGGGCTGCAAGATGTCTTTAGGGGGGACACAATCACAACTTTGAGCGCTGGCGTTAAAGGCAATTATTAGCTATAATGTATATTATGAATATTTATGATTATCTTTTTATTAATATTATTCAGTATTTATATGGTGTCAAAAGTTTGCTCAGCACTGGTGGGCCCTGCTTGTAGATATAAAGCATTTTAATCATTATTATTATTTTTGCAAGTATTTTTAGAGCTCCTTCAAGTTATGCAGCACTTTACATATTCTATATATTTACATCGGCCTCTTCTCTTTTGTTAGTTTTGTGTGTGTGTGTGCATGTATGCATATGTATGATTGTGTAGTTAGATTATTGGTAATTTGTATATTGTTATATTTGAATTATTATATGACTGTGATGGGACATTGAATTGTTTCTTATTACTTGTAGAATTGGATACGTTTACACCCCCCACCCACATTCCTTTTTTTTTTTTTTTTTTTTTTTTTTTTTTTTTTTTTTTTTTTTTTTAGATGTGTGAACTAAATAATTTTTTATGGTTTGTGTTTTTTTTTTTTTTTTTTTTCTCTTGTAACTAGTTGATTGTCTACTACTTAATGATTAATTCTCTTATTTTGATGGATTTTTTTTTTTTTATGCACTACAACTAACTCAAGGAGCTTACAATCTACTGTCCTACCTCCCATACGTACACCTACGCAGTCAAGTTAGGCTGGCTATACATTATACAATTTTCCTTTAGATTAATAAGTTAAACCTAAACACTTTTAATGTGTATGCAGTAAGGCCCTTGCACTACATAGTTGAAGGTAAAGCCCCGTACACACATACTGATCGTCGGCCGAACGATCGGCCGTCTTTTGTCCAGGGCTATCGTGTCTGTTGAAAACTGCAAAAGACTGCACACAAATTTTGTCGGCCAACAACAGCCGACTGCAGAAGTGATGTCATGTGATGGTTAACTTTCCTTGTCTTTTTTTCTTTTCTGAGCATGTCCAGTCTTGCAAATCTGCGGTCTGTCGGCCGAAAACAATCGGCCGTTCTGGTGTTGGCCAACAAAAATTTTAATGCCTGCACACCTGATTCTGTTCGGCTGAAAATGCGCTGTCGGAAGCATCATACTAACAAGCCTACAATCGGCCGATCGGTTGTCGGCCGAATATTTACAGCCGACAATCGGTACGTGTGTATGGGGCTAAAATCTAAAGGTAATTGAACAAGAAATTTGAATTATGTATGGCCAGCCTTATGCCTCGTACACAAGCATCGATTATTGGCCGGGAATTTTCGGCCAACGTCCAACCGGCCAATTTTTGTTGCCCGTGAACACAACGGCCAATTTTCCGTCAGTCAGTACAGATTTCGGCAGACAAAAATCTGATGAGCAAGACTGGGCATGCTCAGAGAAGAAAAAACACACGGAAAGTTAACCATCACATGACATCACTTCTGAAGTTGGTTTTTGTTGGCCGAGAAAATTTGTGTGCAGTTTAGAGCACATTCCAACCAACAAAACAACACTCTGGACAAAAGTCGGACGATCGGTCAGCCGATAATCGTTGCGTGTGTACTAGGCATTAGTCAGAAGCCAGTTCACCTACCATCATGTCTGCATTGTGGGAGGAAACCCACACAAGTACAGGGAGAATATACAAACTCCATGCAGATGTGTACTGACTGGGATTCAAACCCAGGACTCCAGTGCTGCAAGGTAGACGTGCTTACCACAAAGCCCCTGTGCAGGTGTCTACATGTTGATTCATATCTTGAGAGAGGTAGCATTATAGTGTATGAAACTGATATGTTGCTTTATGTGAACATTGTAAACTTTAGAACTGTGTATTGTTTGGTATTTATATTATTAAAAGTAGACTGTCAAGCCCTGGCATGTCCTTTTCCAGGGTGACCACGCTCACACGGTCTTACAAGGCAGTGATGGTGTTGTCACCACTATGTATGGCTCATGAAGAGTCTCGCTGTCCACCACCTTAGCTAGAGGAAAGGAAAGCACAAAGGATTTTTAATGTTTGGAATTTTGGCATTACATCTGCTGGAAAGGCATCTGGAATCAAATAGGATGTAAAAGGTTTATTGAAATAGATATGACTCGTTTACACCAGTCACCCACACTAAACGCATGGCCGCTGTCATGTACTGTGGACAGAGTGCCCATGCTCTGATCTTGGCACATCACACTGTTTACTTTTTTTTTTTGAGATGCTCGGAAATTCCGGCGGCCGAAACATATAGTTGAAAAAGGTGCTGATAATGGCGCCAAAATCGCTCCGTGGTGTGTTTTTCATAGGTCATGTAATTCAAAAACCGCATCAAAAACATAACATGGGTGCATTGTTGACGCGTTCTTGCTGCGTTTTCAATGAGGAGATGTGTTTTTTGGTGCAGTTTTTTTAAACTGACCAAAAATGCAGCAAGCAGGAGTTTTAACACCGCAACGGAATCGCAGCAGACCAGTGTGATGACATACATAGAATTTAAAGGGATACATTTTTTTTTCTTGGGCTTTTTTTTTTTTTTTTTTTTGCACTAAAGGGGCCTATAATGGCCAACAATAAATTCATACTCATTTAAATTTATGATCCTAAATAAAGTCGGATATAACACAATACAATTCTATTTAAAAATATATAGATTTTTTTTTAAAAAACTGTCATTTTCGGTTTTTGGCCGAGTGCATTTTGCATTTTCGGTTTCGACACCAACATTTTCATTCTGTGAATCTCTAGTGTGTTTTTTTACAGAACTTTATTGAAATGTCATGAGTGATATTTATACAGTTCTGTTCCCTGCCGCAGCATTGTGATTTAAGTGGTTCGCTTCCTAACCTTCTGTGCTAAATGTACTGTATGTAATACTTATTATTTTTTTTTTTTCTTCAAAGGACACCACAGTGACTCTGTAGTGTGATCTGACCCCATTGGAATCCAGGCATTTAGCCTTGCCTATGCATTTGGGCTGCACTGGTAATAGCGGCCAGCGTATCCCTAATGCATTTGGCGTGAATGAGCCTATAGATATACAAGTGAGAGACGGAGCTTGCTTAGAATCTGTGCACACTAAATGGAGTGATCTAGTGTGCGGTCAGCTGTCAGTTTTGGCTGCAGTTGCGGTGTAAGGACTGTGTTAGTTTATCACCCAGTTTTTTGGGGGGTTTTGTCAACTTTATTTTAAGTGTACAAAGTGAAACTTCATTGATGTCTCTGCACAGCAGCATGGTGTGTTGTGCAGGGTCATGTGGTGGCAGCATAGCTGCATTTTATTGCAGCTCACTGCTCTGTACCTCCAGGCTGCATTGCAGTGTGAGGGGGGCACATAGAAAACCATTGTGCCCTAGTGCTGAGTGCGGTTGTTCCAATGTGTAAACGGATCCTTAGATTTGCATTGGGTGGGAGTGTTAAAAATGCACTGTTGAACTGCGTTTTTTAGGACCCCAACCACCCCTTAAGGGCCCATTCACAGTAGGAACTGCATCTGAATCGCACTGTGTGGTTTCTTTGTGATTCACATGCAATTTAGCCCATTCAGAATCGCACGCACTTAGTACATGCACTACCTTTTGGAACACATGGTACTTTTTTTTTTTTTTTTCTTTTTTTACCATGGGATCCGGTGCTGGTAAACAAACTACTTTTGCAACCTGCGTCTGGGGTGTCGTTCACTTTGAACTGACCCCCACAGGAGATTGCAAGGGCAGTACGGTTGGAATGCAGTGCAGGAAACTACATGCAAAAGTTGCTCTCCTGCACTGCATTCTACTGTGAACGGGTCCTAAAAGATAACTTCACAGTTGGTGGGTAAAAAAAAAAAAGTGCATTTATTTTTTTACTAAGGAGCCTACAAAGCATTGCACACATACGTGATCAGCAGATCGCAGGGGAAAATGCCCATCTCCTACAGACTCTTAGCATAGCTGCCTGCCCATACCTTGTACGGCCAAATATCTGATAGCGTGGAGATCAATGGACTATGAGGACGTTTACCAGCGCCCTTGCAGTTCATTAACAACTATAAGCCATAATGGCAGGTGGTACTTGCAGTCTATTTAGTCACAGGAAACTATAAATAAATTACGTGCCTGTGTGGGCAGAGCTATGCACAGCCATGCTGTTTTCAAATCGTGACAGCAGGTGTGGGGAGAAGAGCCCCTGTCCACTGTCGCAGGGAGGTGGGATCAAGGGGGGAGAGGCTGCAGGACTGGGAAACATGTAAATATTCCAACCTAAAAACAGGTGTAACCTATTCCCAAAGGTGAGCTTTAAGCTGCGAAGGCACCGCAGTGAACTGTGGTGTACACATGCTGCAGTTGTGATGCTTTTTGCTTCATGCCCAAATCAAAAATGAGTGCTCCTTTCACATTTGGGCAGCAAGCACGTGGCATGAGTGAGAAGCCTTGGAAACACCCCCACAACTTTGTGAAATGCATGCGGTTGGTGTAGCACTTGCAGGGTTAAAATGGGTGCCAAGGAGGTGTTGAATTGTTTCCTTGCTGTCTGTCTAATGCCTCTAAAAAAGCGATCTGAATGCAGATTACTTTTCAGAGGGGCGGTGGTTTAGACACAAGTCTTGGCTTTAGAAAGAGTGAGAGACAGAATAAGATAAATACAAATCTATAGCTATAGAATAGGATTTATATGTTCGATAATAGTGATAGACAGGCGTATATACTGTATGTGTGTGTATACAGTATCTATAGTGTGTGTATGTATATTATAATTTTTTTTTTTTTATTATTGGGGGGAGGGGTGCATACAGTGGGTATAGAATCACCTCCCTTTTTAAAATCACATTTCTTTCGTTCATTGACGGACACAGCTCCTGATTATTATTGACCGTTGGGATATACTGCCACCTACAGGAGTAGGACACTAAGCAGGAAAAAGCTTGACTACACCTATGGTCAGTCCCAGGGGTTATACACCCACACTCAGCTATAGGCACTGTTTTTTTTTTTTTTTTTTTCTGCCTAGTCAGGAGTAAGGACCTAGTTCCTTGCTATGATCTCTGGTCCTGGAAATGTTTTTCCTTTTTTTAAATAGATTTTTTCCTATCTTTATTTTGTTCCTGTTGGTAAGTATCGTCTGATTTATGCCTTTCCCCCTCTCAAACTTCTGCCAAGACTCCTGTGCAGGATCGAGGCAGCAAGGGATTCCGGTCTTTCTGGTGGCTCCAGACTGGCCTCACCGGTCTTGGTACGCCGATCTGGTACCGCTGGTCACTGATGCCTCTTGGAGACTTCTCTTGGGGAATATCTGCTGTCTCAATTACCAATCTTCCATCCTACTTTACAGCGGCTGGTTTTAACAGCTTGGCTGTTGAAAGACAAGTGCTGAAGGATAGAGATTTTCTGAATCTGTGATTCTTGCGCTGTTTAAAGTTGGAAAGTCTACCTCTAGGAAGATCTACCATCCTATTTGGAAAATGTACATTGCGTGGTGTGAGTCTTTTGGGGTTCTCCCTCACTCCTTTTCGGTGGCTCGAATCTTGGCTTTCCTCCAATGGGGAGTTGAGCAGCGCCTGGCCTTGAGTACGACAAGGGCCAGGTTTCGGCCTTGGCGGTTTTCTTTCAATGTCCATTGGCCACACTTCCTTGGTGAGTACCTTTTTTATCCAGGGAGCTCGGCACTTGGTTCCTCCAGTGCTGTCTCCTTTCCCGCCGTGGGTCCTCAAATTGGTGTTGTCAGTTATTCAGGAATCTCCCTTTGAAAATATTGGGTGGTTCCCCTGCTTATGTTGTCCCAGAAGGTGGCCTTTTTGGTGGCTATTACTTCTGCCTGCAGGGTGTTGGAGCTGGCGGCGTTGGCTTGTCCATCTTACCTGTTGGTTTACAGAGCTAAGGTGGTTCTTCGTCCCTGTCTTTTGTTCCTTCCAAAGTTCGTATCTGATTTCCATTTGAATGAAGATATTGTGTTGCCTTCCCTATGTCCCAGGCCTAAACATCCTAAGGTAATTGCTCTGCATTCCCTGGATGTGGTTCATGCAATCCGGGTGTACCTGGCAGCTATGGAGTCTTTTAGGAAGTAAGACTCACTATTTGAACTCATTGTTGGACTTTGAAAAGGGTTGGCCAGTTCCGCTGCGACCATTTCCAGATGGATCAGACACAGTGATTCAGGCCTATTTAATTAGGGGTCGGGTTCCTCCTTTCCCTGTTAAGGCGCACTCTAGTCAGGCGCTTAGTGCTTCCTGGGCCTTCCGTTATCAGGCATCAGTAATGCAGGTTTGCAAGGCGGCCATCTGGTCGTCTGTGCACACTTTTACAAAGTTTTATAAACTGGATGTGTTGGCATCGGCAGATGCTGCTTTTGGCCGCAGGTTTTTGCAGGCTGCTGTTTAGAGCAGTGGTCCTCAACTCTGGTCCTCATGGCCCACTAACAGGCCAGATTTTAAGTATTACCATGGGGAGATGCAGACTAGAGTACTGCAATCACTGAGCAGCAAATGCTATCACCTGGGATGTATTTCAGTTATCTTGCAAACCTGGCCTGTTAGTGGGCCCTGAGGGCCAGGGTTGAGGACAACTGGTTTAGAGGACCTGGTCCTCTTTGAGGGTGTATTGCATTTTTTAGGTGAGCTCCAGTTGTTTTGGTTGAGCTCCATGTTACCTGGTTGTCTATGGTTAGCCTTGAATTTGTTTCTGCTGTTTTCCCACCCCTCATGTTTAACACTGCTTTGGGACGTTCCAATGGTTTAGAATCGGGAGCTGTGTCCGTTAATAAACGAAAGAAAATTACATTTTTTGACTTGCCGTAATATCCATTTCTCTGATGTTCATTGACATACAAGGCACCCACCCCTCTGGAGTTGGCTTTCTTCTGACACTGCTTTTAACAAAACTGAGTACCTATAGCTGAGAGTGGGAGTATACCCCCTGGAACTGCCCATAGGCGTAGTCAAGCTTTTTCCTGCCTAGTGTTCTACTCCTGTAGGGGGCAGTATAACCCAATGGTTAAGAAGAATCGGGAGCCGTTAATCAACATCAGAGAGGTGGATTTTAAGGTAATTCAAAAACCACATTTTTGTTGCTTTGCAGCCTGAAATGAAGATCATTTTTGTTTTATCCAGCTATATTTACTCTTATTGTTTAACTGCAACATAACAGAAAAAAAAAGTCTGAAACGGAATCAGTGAGTTGGAAAAAAGATCCCCCCCCCCCCTTATGTTGGACCACCTTTTTTGCTTTAATTGCAGCCTTTAGTCTGTTGGGATATGTCTCTATTAACTTTGCACATCTAGACTTTGCAATATTTGCCCACTCTTCTTTGAAGAACTGCTTCAGTTACTATTGATGGTGACTGTTTGTGGACTGCAGTCTTCAATTCATTCCAGAGATTTCCAATGGTGTTAAGTCTGGGCTCTGACTAGGCCATGCAAGGACATTCCCTTTTTTTCTTGTTCAACCACTGTGTGGTCATTTTTTTCCTGTGTGCTTTGGGTCATTGTCATGTTGGAAGGTAAGCCTTCTTCCCATTGACAGCTTTCTGGCAGAGGGGAGAAAATTTTCCTCAATTTGATGGGATTTTGCTCCATCCATTTTTCTTCCATCCTGACAAGTATCACAGTCCCTACTGCAGAGAAACACTCCCATAACAGAATATTACCACCTTCATGCTTTAATGTAGGAATGGTGTTATGTGGATGGTGAGCTGTATTGGATTCCCTTTTTTTGAGTGGCTTTTTTTCTTGCATACAAGCCACATTTGGGGAAAAAATTGTGATATTATTGTCACATGCACACAATGACCACTCTGTAGGCCTCTTGGTAGCCTCTCTGACCAGTTCCCTCCTGGCTCTTTTATTCAGTTTAAGGGAGACGTCCTTTCATTCAGTTTAGGGGAGACACCCTGATCTTCCCCTTCTTAAGACTTCACAGTGCTTCTAGGCATTTATAAAGCCTCTGACATTTTGTTGTAGCCATCTCCTGACTTGTGCCTGTCCACAACTTTATTCCAGTGACAGTGCCTTGCCACCCTTGGTTGATTGTTTGCTTCAGTTGCACTACCAGGGGCTGAAATGCTCTTGAGAAGGTGATTAGCTACAACCGGTTTTACACCGAGTTCACAAGTCATTTTTTAGGAGGGGGTGATCCTTTTTCCAACTCAGTGATTCAGATTTTTTTTTTTTCCAACATGTTGGTGTTATATCTTTCACTTGGATGTTATAAGTTGCACTGATTTTTTTTTTTTTTTTTTTTCCCCCCTATACCCACTGAATGTATATAAAGGGGTGTGTGTGTGTGTGTGTGTGTATATGTATATATATATATATATATATTTTCTACAGTAGCTTACAAGTGAGCACAACCCTCACATTTTTGTAAATATATCTTTTCATGTGACAACACTGGAGAAATGACACTTTGCTACAATGTAAAGTAGTGAGTGTACAGCTTGTATAACAGTGTAAATTTACTGTCCCCTCAAAATTACTCAACACAGCCATTAATGTCTAAACCGCTGGCAACAAAAGTGAGTACACTAGTAAGTCAAAATGGGCCCAATTAGCCATTTTCCCTCCCTGGTGTCATGTGACTCGTTAGTGTTACAAGGTCTCAGGTGTGAATGGGGAGCAGGTGTGTTAAATTTCGTGTTATCGCTCTCACTCTCATACTGGTCACTGGAAGTTCAACATGGCAAAGAACTCTCTGAGGATCTGAAAAAAAAAAAAAAATTGTTGCTCTACATAAAGATGGCCTAGGCTTTAAGAAGATTGCCAAGACCCTGAAACTGTGCTGCAGCACGGTGGCCAAGACCATGCAGCGGTTTAACAGGACAGGTTCTAATCAGAACAGGCCTCGCCATGGTCCAACAAAGAAGTTGAGTGCATGTGCTTAGCGTTTTATATACAGAGGTTGTCTTTGGAAAATAGATGTATGAGTGCTGCCAGCATTGCTGCAGAGGTTGAAGGGGGTCAGCCTGTCAGTGCTCAGACCATACGCCGCACACTGCATCAAATTAGTCTGCATGGCTGTCATCCCAGAAGGAAGCTAAAGATGATGCACAAGAAAGCCCACATTCAGTTTGCTAAAGACAAGCGGACTAAGGATATGGATTACTGGAACCATGTCCTGTGGTCTGATGAGACAAAGATAAACGTATTTGGTTCAGATGGTGTCAAGCGTGTGAGACGGCAACCAGGTGAGGAGTACAAAGACAAGTGTGTTTTTGCCTACAGTCAAGCATGGTGGTGGGAGTGTCATGGTTTGGGGCTGCATGAGTGCTGCCAACACTGGGGAGCTACAGTTCATTGAGGGAACCATGAATGCCAACATGTACTGTGACCTACTGAAGCAGAGCATGATCCCCTCCCTTCAGAGAAACGGGCCCCAGGGCAGTATTGCAACATAACGACCCCAACAGACACCTCCAAGACGACCACTGCCTTGCTAAAGAAGCTGAGGGTAAAGGTGATGGACTGGCCAAGCATGTCTGCAGAAATAAACCCTATTGAGCATCTATGGGGCATCCTCAAAAGGAAGGTGGAGGAGCGCAAGGTCTCTAACATCCACCAGCTCTGTGATGTCATCATGGAGGAGTGGAAGAGGGCTCCAGTGGCAACCTGTGAAGCTCTGGTGAACTCCATGCCCAAGAGGGTTAAGGCAGTGCTGGAAAATATTGGTGGCCACACAAAATATTGACGCTTTGGGACCAATTTTGACATTTTCACTTCGGGGTGTACTCACTTTTCTTGCCAGCAGTTTAGACATTAATGGCTGTGTGTTGAGTTATTTTGAGGGAACAGCAAATGTACACTGTTAGGCCTCTTTCACACGGGCGTTCCGTATATCATCCCATCCGTTTGCGGGTGATATACGGACATAATGCATGTCAATGGGATTGCGGATGTCAGCGGATGACTTGAGTCCTTTCAGTTCTGTTCTGTTTTTTGGAATGGAACGGAACAGAACCCTATTTTTCTTCCGTTTTAAAAAACGGAAAGGATGCAAAATTGGATGTCAGCGGTGTCATCTGCTGATATCCGCAATGCCCATAGACATACATTATGTCCGTATATCATCCGCAAACGGGTGGGATGATATGCAGACATACGGACCGGATGACACAAGTGTCATCCGTGTCCCTAAAAAAAAAAAAAAAAAAAGTCGGAGCAGCTCAAAATACGGTCCGCTCCGTGTGAAAGGATCCAAGCTGTACACTCACTACTTTATATTGTAGCAAAGTTTCATTTCTTCAGTGTTGTCACATGAAGAGATATAATAAAATACTTACATAAATGTGAGGGGGTGTACTCACTTTTGTGAGATACTGTAAAATAAAAATACATATGACAAACTATATCAACGGTGTTCCTTTTTTTTTTTTATTTATTTATTTTTTTTAATCTGCCCAGGGGTTACATTTTTGATATATATATATATATATATATATATATATATATATATATATATATATATATATATATATATATATATATATATATAAATATAAATGCGCCAAGTAAAATCTTGTGAGATATTGTATACGTCTGTCTGGGGTCTGGGTGTATGGCTGGGATTGTATGTGTGTGTGTGTGTATGTGTGATATATATATATATATATATATATATACACATACATACACGCGTTTTATATGAATGTGTATATAGATGGATGTATAGCTTGGAGTGTGTGTGTGTGTGTGTGTGTGTGTATATATATATTGTATGTATGGTGGTTGGGTGTGTAGGTGTGTATACATATAGAGTATTGTGGGCTCTCCCGCTGGGTGTCGGTTGTGCTGCTGCTGATTGTAATCCACTCCAGATGCGTGCAGTTCCTGCGCTGTGATTGGTCAGTCCGGGGAATGGATACATTGTATCAGGCGGTGTGATGCGGTGATTGGCCGGCTGTCACCAGCACGTGTGCGTCTTCTGCGGCATTGGCCATTATGGGGGGAATTGATGTGGAATGTCTTCCCTTTGTGATTGGTGGATTTCCCCCCTTGGATGTTCTATGATTCCGGTAGATCCCATTGCAGACATATAGACCGTCTCCCCGGTATCCGCTGGGCTCTTCTCTCCGGGTGGTGCATTGTTCTGGCCTGTCTGTAAGGACTATACCTCCCAGCATGCTTTGCACCTCGCGACGTCACGCCCCTCCCTGGGTTGTTTGTGTTGTGCGCGGGAGGCTGGTGGTGCAGTCACGGTGGGTGTGCGGGAGTCCCCTGCTGGTCGCACAGCGGCATTGACTGCCAGTTCATTTATCGTGTCAACATGTTCTGCAGCGTTGTACAGAACAAAGTGTGAGCCACAGGGGGCGGAGCCTGTGATTGCATGTCACTGATCAGCTTCATCCCAGGAGCTCCCTAAGCCATGAGCATAGCTTGGAGTAAAGAGTATTGCAGCCAAATTGGGGAATAAAGCCAACTTTTATATTTACTTCTTCCCATTCACATGGTATAACTGGGAGTAGTATTCAACACTCAGCATTGTTAGGCTAACACATTGAACGCAATAAAATATTTCCCAGTAAGCTGTTTGGTAGAATTATTACCCCAGAACTTGCAATTTACAACGGTTTTAGTACTGACTTTTTCAGTCTCTGTGCTGCTTTCCTGAACTTCTGGTCTTCATAGTATAGGGTTAACTGTGGCCAGTGCAGTCTGGGGCCAGTTTGTTAGCTTAGAGTGGGGAGGAGGAGGAGAAAGGGGGCATTGGAGTGCCTTGCCATCCTAGATTATAGGGCTGTGTTTTTCTATTGATGCATATAGTGTACGGAGACACAACTCTAGTCCCTGCATGCAAGGGTGACTCCATAGGATGCTGCAAGAGAAAGGAGTCACCCTGAAACAGGACACCTGGTGCAGTGATCATGGCACTAACTTGTAGCATTCATTGCATTAAGGTAAAAATGTTCCAGTATATGTACCCCCCCCCCCTCCCTTCCTCATCCCCCCCTCCCTTCCTCATCCCCCCCCTCCCTTCCTCATCCCCCCCCTCCCTTCCTCATCCCCCCCCCTCCCTTCCTCATCCCCCCTATACTTGAGCCCTCACTCATTCCAGTGCTGTGCCTGCCTGTAGCCGCTCTTTCCTCTTCTCCCCGCTCTAATAGGCTTTGCTGAGAGCCATTGGCTTCCACTGCTGTCAGTTAAATCCTGTGACCGGAGGGGTGGGGCTGAGCCTCATGTCCTATGTGTCTATCCCCAGTAAAATTACAAAAAAAGGGAAGTTTGTTGTAACTTTACTCCTTTGTGTACTCTGCTGACAGATCTCATTACCAGTTGTAAGATATTATTACTAACAAAGTGTTAAAAAGAAACTGCACTTTCCTTCCTGGTTTAAATCCCTGTCCCCTTTTGATGTGGCATCTACAAAAATATATAATCTCAGTAAATCCAGCACTGCTCTCTTGAAAGCTGCTCTTTTACTGCTGCTCACCTGGGCCAACCTACCATCTTCCTTTCCAAAATAATCTGGAGCCATCTGTCTGATGTGTGAGCCATTGATGGTGTGCCATTACCCATGTGCATTTTCCATGGGTTGATTGCGCCAATTCCCCTGAGATGCATAATGTGTGTATCCCAGGAGGCTGTGGGTGAAGGTCTCTTACACCTGAGCTTTTGCTACTTAAATTCCAGCATATTTCCCCTGCTTGGTAAGCCCAAGACATGAATGGCTGTGCCCAGCTGTATTGGGGTACACACCAGTGCTTGTGTAAAGTATAGAGTGCAGGCCTATGCAAAAAAATGGTCTAAAATCGAATTTGAATATTTTGGATCTCCTGGTTCCTCCTTCCCATCCCAGTCGGGCTGTGTAGAGGTGCGGTAACTGGAGCTTTGGATTATTGGAAGCAATTGTCATAATTTTCTAACACTGTGGGTAAAATTTGAGCCGAGAGGCAATTTGCTTCCATGTTCTAGAGGTAAAGGGGGGGGGGCACGGACCCCTGGCCAGGGCCCTTTCCTTCAAGCCTGGGGCTCTTCCCACTGATCCTTGGGCCCTTTACTCTTATTGCGGGACCCTTTTCACAAGTTATGCAGTGGACCCTCTTCCTGCCATCTTGGGGACTCCCCATGGTGGTGGAATGCCAGGGCCCGGTCGCAGGTGTGACCTTTGCAATCCTGGAAGTTCACCCACTGGTGTCAGTAGTTTTTATTTTTTGGTATTTTAATTGTAGTATTTATCATTTTATTTTTTTTTTTTACAATGTCACTGACTATGACTCTGTCAGAAAAGGAAGGAGGTGGTAAATGACATATTTACCGACCCCCTTCCTGGTTCTCTATTGTGACACATCCCCTGCAGCAGGAGAAGGGAGCACAGTAGGGGGGGGGGGGACCAGGGGAGCACACAGGGGCCCCAAGACTGCAGAACACAAGTGATCTGGATAGGGGGAGTGTCGGGGGGCAGCAAATAGAGGAACCAATCTCCTCCATTTTCCTCCTGCAGCTACAGAAGGAAAGAACAGTGATTCCTCTACATCCTACCCCCTCCCCTCCTATCCAGGTATACAGGGGAGCCGCACAGGCCCCCTGGAGCATGGGGCCCGGTTGCAATTGCAACCCCTGTGGTTACGCTCCTGGGGGGGGGGGGGGGTAAAACGTAGTTTGTCCATCAGGTGGGCAGGGAATAGGATGGTTCTGGGTTATGATGTTCAGCAGGCTGGAATGGTGTGATACTTGTGTGCCCCACAATAGAGCATAGCAATAGTTAGTTGTTAGACTTAAAAATAGAACAGTCGCCTTTACTGAAGGCCTTTAGAAGCCAGCGAAGCCGGACTATGAAATGATTCTGCTCATTGTGGTCATGCCATTGTGTGTAATGCAGTTTAATTCCCCTATACTGCTGTCTACAGACTGTGCTGGTCAGGGACAAGCACTCAGCCGGGAGAATCTCTCATTGCAGGTGCTGCTTCAGTTCAAGATAAAAAGAAAATGAAATTCCATCTGCATGAGAATTACTGAGGATTTCTGAAGCCATGATTTTCAGTGCTGAGACCTTTTGGTGGGCTTGGTTTTAGTGCAGGGATCTGTTTGGGTTAAAGGATCCCGGTCTTAAAAATGACTGCAGTCTTAAAATTGCATGCAGCTAATACTTTATATTTAGTGTACAGATTCATTCTAAGCTGTTGCAGGAAAAGGTTTTTTATTTTTTTTTTTTACCCTTTTTGGGTTGTAATTCCCAGAGGCGGGATGGAATTCCTGATCCTGTGATTGGCTGTTATTGGCTGTCGCAGTAGTAATATGACTGGGAGCCTATCCTGTTTGATCCCAATATTACCCAAGATTGGAGCTGCTGTCTGCGATGTGATTTTGCTCTCAGCACAGCAGCCTTGGCCACCGTGGGTCCATATGGCTAGTACCGGGTTGGACCCCTTTTGCCTTCAGAACTGCCTTCATTCTTGGTGGCATAGATTCAACAAGGTGTTGGAAACCTTCTTCAGAGATTTTGGTCCATAGTGATATGATGGCATCACGCAGTTGTTGCAGATTTGTCGGCTGCACATCTATAATGCAAATCTCCCATTCTACCACATCCCAAACATGCTCTAGATTGAAATCTGGTGAGTGTGGAGGCCATTGGAGTGCAGTGACCTCATTGTCATGGTGAAGAAACCAGTGGTGAGATGATTTGAGCTTTGTGACATGGTGCATTATCCTGCTGGAAGGAGCCATCAGAAGATGGGTACACTGTAGTCATAAAGGGATGGACATGGTCATCAACAATTCTCAGGTAGGCCATGGTGTTAGAGGTTGCCCAATTGGTACTAAGGGGCTCAAAGTGTGCCAAGAAAATATTCCCCACACCATTATACCACCACCACCAGCCTGAACCATTGATACAAGGCAGGATGGATCCATGCTTTCATGTTTACGCCAAATTCTGACCCTACCATCTGAATGTGGGAGCTAAATTACTATTTTTAGCTAACAGGAGTGGCACCCGGTGTGCTTTTCTGCTGCTGTAGCCCATCTGCTTCAAGGTTCGGTGTGTTGTGCGTTCAGAGATGGTATTCTGCATACCTTGTTTGCAGAGGTGGGGGACTCGAGTCACATGACTTAAGTCACCAGTTTGAGGACTAAAATTAATAAAAGACTCGACTTGACTTTGACTTGGTATTCATGACTTGAGACTTGACTTTGACTTAAGACATATGACTCGAAATGACTTTACTTTAAGTTATTAAATATTTGCATTTTCTCAAGATGTGTTAAAGCAAAATGAATGTGCCTGTTATGTTTCTGACACCACAGTCACTTAAAACACCTCAGTGTTTTCTGATTTTTAGGACACTGGCTGTTTAACAATGGAAATACTTAACATGTTTTTAGTAACTGTAGTGTTGAAACATGACCGGACGAAGGATTTTGAGCTGTTTGGGCATTCAAAGTGTTTCTTTAATATGCCAAGAAAAAAGCACTAAGCAGTTTTGTTAATGTTGAAAATAAAACAAAACCTTTCCTGACCACTGACTTTTAACTGATTTTAAAGGTGGAAATTGGGGTAGATCAGTATTTTGACTTGATTTGTGACTTGACCAAAATAAATGACTTGATTTGACTTGCTTGACTTCTAGCAGGGACTCGACTTGACTTGCTTGCTTTTTGCCACAGTAACTTGGGACTTGCTTGAGACTTGAAGGTTAAGTGTCCATTCACACTATTACGACTCGACAGGCGACTTGGTCAGCCTGACAAGTCGCGCACCGCCGCGTCCTATAGTGTAGTACAGGACTGGTTCTAATAGGAGCGACACGAGTCGCTCCGACTTAGAAAAAGGTACCTGTACTACTTCGGGGCGACCTGGAGCGACCTGCATAGACATTCATTTTATGAAGTCCGTGCAAGTCGCGCTGTACGCGACTTCACAGGTCGCCCCCCGAAGTCGGAGCAAGGTAGTGTGAACCGAGACTAAGACTTGGGACTTGCTTGGGACTTGCACATGTGTGACTTACTCCCATGTCTGCTTGTTTGTAACAAATGTTTTGAGTTACTGTTGCCTTTCTATCATCTTGAACCAGTCTGTCCAGTCTCCTCTGACCTCCAACAAGGCATTTTTGTCCACACAACTGCCGCTCCCTAGATATTTTCTTTCGTTCATTGATGGACACAGCTCCAGAACCTTATTAACCATTGGGTTATGCTGCACCCTACAGGAGTAGGACACTAGACAGGAAAAAGCTTTACCATGCTTATGGGGCAGTCCCAGGGCATATTCTCCCACACTCTGCTATAGGCATTCAGTTATTCATTTTTTTTTTCTGCCAAGTCAGGAATAAGGACTTAGTTCCTTGCTGGGATCTCTGGTCCTTGCATTTTTTCCTTTGAATTTTTATTCCTTTTTTTTTTTTTTCTGTTCCTGTGAGAACTACAATCAACTGCTGGACTGGGCGACGGAGGGGATGTTCTAGATCATGGGTCTCCAAACTATGGCCCTCCAGTTGTTCAGGAACTACAATTCCCATCATACCTAGTCAGGTCTGTGAATGTCAGAGTTTTACAAAGCCTCTTGGGACGTGTAGTTCTGCAACAGCTGGAGGGCTGTAGTTTGAGGATCTGTGTTCTAGATCCCTAAGGTCTCCCCAGTTTGGCCAGCGAGTGCACGCAGGCTTCAGTTCCGCATTAGGTCGGTTGCGACATTGCCCCATTGGGCGGGAGCTGGCCTGCGAGTTAAAACGTCTTGCGCGCGCATACAACCTAGTCCTGGCCTGAGTCACAGCGTGCCTTTTGGCCTGCAGTGCCCATCTGGTACCATGGTGTAGTAAGTAGTGTCTCCCCCCCCCCCGGTGGTTTTTGTTTTTTGGGGTGGACGTGGGCCCCTTCCTGGGCCGGTCGGACCCCCAGATTCTACTCTTCCCCCCAGCCCCTCTAAATGGTCACTGTGGGTCTTTTGATTTGATTCTCTCTCACCCCCCCCCCCTCGGGTGCGGTTGTGAGCTGGCTTTGCAACATGCTCCTATTGGGGGTTGGCTGTCTTTGCTGCTGATGCTGACCGGGTTTTTACTGGTGCGAAGCGGGGGGACTGAGCAAGGTTCCCTGCCATCCTGGGGGTTGGTGACTAGGGCAGGGATGTCCTCTGGGCTTTCTGCGGCGGTTGTTTGGCTGGGGGAGCTGATGTTTTACCATCTGCGGGTACGCGCCTCAGGCGGCCTGATCTGCCCTAAAATCTAGGCTGCGGCTTTGCGGTCTACTTGGCGGAACCTATGTTAAGTGGTCCCTGTGAGGATGGCTGAAGCCACTGCCTCCTGTGTGGGCATCCGCCTTTCCCTCCACTTCCCTGGGTGGTCGAATCCTCTGGGGCTCGCGTCCTGGCGGCGGAGCGCCCTAAAAAAACATGGTGTTATCCTCCAGTGAGGATCTTTCCTTCCAACCTGCATTTGTTTCCAGACCACCTGCAGCGTCTTTTCAGGGTGGTGCAAGACTTTCTGCTACAAGGGGTGATTGTTCCGGTTCCAAAATCGGAATGTTTTTCAAGGTTTCTAGTCAAGCCTGTTTACAGTTCCCAGGAAGGAAGGCGAGGTACGTCCAATCATGGACTTCCAAGGCTTTGTGCGGGTACAGAAGTTCCAAACGGAGTCCATTCGTGCAGTAGTGGCATTCCCACATCAAAGGACGCTTACCTTCATATTCCAATATGTCGGTCATCAGCGTTTCCTCCACTTTGCCATTGGCGAGGAGCATAATCAATTCATGGCATTGCCCTTTTGTCCTCATCTCCTTGGGTATTCACAAAAGCCCCGGTGTTTGCATTGTATTGGCAGCGGGGGATTGCAGTACTGGGTACCTGGACGTTCTTCTGCGAGCAGAGTCTCTGACTACTCTAAAGGACAACCTGGACTGTGCTGACTCTGCAGAAGTTCGGTTGGCAATTGAACTTCCAAAAATCGGCTAGTTCCGTCCACCAAGTTGGACTATCTGGGTCTGACTCTGGACTTGGCTTCAGCCAGGGTGTTTCTTCCAGAGAAATTAACTCCAAAAGCTGCAGGATGCGATTTGGCTCCTGTTGTCCAGCAGTCGGTCATCTTTTTCAGGACTTGCGTACAAGTGTTGTGCCTGATGGTGTCTACCTTTTTGAGGCGGTTCTGTTTGCACAGTTCCACTTGAGACCTCTGCAAAGAAAGATTATTGCCAAGTGGTACAAGAATCCAGTCTCTAGAGACAATTTGATCCTGTTGAGCTGGGATAAAAGTGTCCCTGCTGGGGTCGTTTCGCTCTCCTGCACTTTGATGGGGCAAATCCTTCCTTCCCCTGTACTGGACGGTGGTCTCCACAGTTGCCAGCCTGTCCAGGTGGTGAGGCATTTTGGGCATTGATGTGCACAGAGTGTGGGAGTATATTCCCTGGGACTACTCCATAGGTGTTGTAAAGCTTTTTTCCTGCTTAGTATCCTACTCCTGTAGGGGGCAGCATAACCCAATGGTTAAGAAGATTCTGGAGCTGTCTGTCAATGAACATCAGAGAAAAGGATTTTACGGTAAGACAAAAATCCAATTTTTTCAGGCCATTCGCTGTAAACCCAAGAGATGGTTGTGTGTGAAAATCCCAGTAGATAAACAGTTTTTGAAATGCCCAGCCCACCTGGCACCAACAACCATACCACGTTCAAAGTCGCTTAAATCCCATTTCTTCCCCCAATCTGATGCTCAGTTGGAAATTCAGCAAGTCTTCTTCACCACATCTAGATGCCTAAATGCACGGAGTTGCTGCCATGTGATTTGCTGATTTGGCAATTTGTGTTACCAAGCAATTGAACAGGTGTACCTAATAAAGTGGCTGGTAAAAGTGTGAGTGTTAAGGCTGACTCCCTGCTGCTGCACATAGGCGGCATATGGTTGGCAAGAGGTTAAGATCATGCAAATACTGTAAAAGGTGACCATTTGTAAGCACCTTTTCTCTGTCGCTCATTGACAGACGCAGTCCTCTTTGATTAATATCAAATTGGGTTATACTGCCCTCTACAGGAGTAGGACACTAGGCAGAAGAAAACGTTCTGGCCACACCTTAGGGGCAGTCCCAGAGGGTATATCCTCTCTCTCTCTCTGCTACAGGATGTCAGTTTTTTTCTGTCTAGTCAGGAGTAAGGACCTAAGCTCCTTGCTGGGATCTTTGGTCCTGGCAAGGTTTTTTAGATAGATTCTTTTTAAGTTAGCTTTTTTTCTCCAGTTGTTCCTGTGAGATCTTCAAGCAATTATGCCGGATCTGGGCGACGGGCTGGATGTTGAGGTCCAGTGGTCACCCCAGCCGGCCTACAAGCGCGTGCAGATTCCAGCTCCGCGCTGGATCAGTCGCGACACATTTAAACAATTTTGCTGGAGCTGGGCGACGGGCTGGATGTTAAGATCCAGTGGTCACCCCAGTCAGCCTACGAGCGCGTGCAGGCCCTAGCTCCACGCTGGGTCGGCCACGACATAGTCCCACTGGACAGGGACTGGGCCCGCGAGTTAACGTCTCGCCGGGACGTCGACGACCAGTCGGAAACTGAGTCGCGGCGTCCGTATTGGTCGACAGCCCCCCCCCCCACCTCGGTGGAGAGGGGTTCTGTTAGGAGTGGGTGCCCGTCTGTTCCGGTATGGTGAGTAGTATGTTCCCCCTCTCCCCTGTAGGGTTTTGGGAATTGACACGGGCCCCTCTGTTGATGGTTGGACCCTCTTGATTCTGGGTCCCCCCTCTATCCTATGGCATGTTTCACAGATCTCCCTCTTGAGTGTGATTTGGTAAATAAGAACCAGGAGGCTTGGTTTGGGAGCTGACTATCTAATAGTCACTGTAAAGAGTTGGCACTGTAAAAGGACCATGACTGAGGTCAGGGATGGAGACAGGGGCTGGCGCTGCTATTTAAAATGGTCATGTAAGAGGGTGATATGATCAAGCACCTACCTTATGCATAGTGATGTAGTTACATGGACTACCGCCATCCTCCCGCAGGCCGCACGCCTCCCGCAGGCCGCACGGGGTGATGGCATCGTCTGAAGCCTCTTTTTGCCGCAAGGCCCTGCAGGCCGCTGTTTGAGGGGACTGTTGGTCCACCTCGAGGGTTTTCTTGGGTGGGTCTCATCTTTTTGTTCGCTGAGCCCTTGATACTTCTAGTTGGCGCCGGTTGGGCCTTCTAGATTGGATTTTGATTTCCGTTATCCCACCCCTCATTTGTTGCACTGCTTTGGGATGTCCCAATTTGATATTAATCAAAGAGGACTGCGTCTGTCAATGAGCGACAGAGAAAATCGAATTTTTGTAAGAACTTACCGTAAAATCCTTTTCTCTTAAGCTCATTGACAGACGCAGTACCCGCCCCTCTATTTTTGAGTTGGGTTGGGTTAAATTCTCTGACACTGCTTTGTGACATAACTGACATCCTGTAGCAGAGAGAGAGAGGATATACCCTCTGGGACTGCCCCTAAGGTGTGGCCAGAAGGTTTTCTTCTGCCTAGTGTCCTACTCCTGTAGAGGGCAGTATAACCCAATTTGATATTAATCAAAGAGGACTGCGTCTGTCAATGAGCTTAAGAGAAAAGGATTTTACGGTAAGTTCTTACAAAAATCCGATTTTTAGCAGTGTTCTAGGATATTGGATAAATTCACAAAGAATGATGCAAGCAGTAATGCTTGCACCACTCTTCTAAATATAAAAAAAATTGAGCATACACTGCTCTTCTTTAACAGAAGTGGTGCAAGCTCCTTTGTTAACTAGGAGCAATCCTTTCTCTGTTGTGTCTGACGGAAGAACGCAGAACAGAAAGCTGGAGCTGCATGGTTCAAACTCTTTGCTGTCCCCACCCCTGCTCAGCTCAGAGTGGGAGGGAGGAAGAGGATGTTAACCCTGTGCAGGCTATGCTCATGCTGTGTGATTAACATGAGCAGAGAGGTGCAAGTGGTCCAATAGGACCATAGGACAAGGTCCTACCTGAAAGGAATCTGTGGCAGTTTTTCTATATAGAAAACTGCTGCATTCCCTCTGTTGATTAGGGCCAGACCTGCACTAGGTTCCATTTTATTCAGAAAAAACTGCATAGGTGGCGCAGATATAGCAAGCTGACCTGTTTAACCACTTGACCTCCGGAAGATATACCCCCCCCCCCCCCCCCTTCATGACCAGGCCATTTTTTGCAATGCGGCGCTGCATTACTTTAACTGACAATTGCACTGTTGTGCAACACTGCACCCAAACAAAATTTATGTCCTTTTTTTTTTTTTTTTCTCCCCACAAATAGATCTTATATAATTTTTACGTTCTGCTACAAAAATTTGAAAAAGAATCAAATGTCTGCATTAATTTAGGCCAATATGTATTCAGCTACATATTTTTTGCAATTAAAATCTCATTAAGTGTACATTGATTGGTTTGCACATACGTTATGTCTACAAACCATGGGATATTTGTTTTGTATTTATTAATATATTTTTATTTTTTTAGTAGTAATGGCAGCGATCGGCAAATTAGATCGAGACTGCGATATTGCGGCGCAGTCAGACTAACACTTTTTTTTTTTTTTTACATTTTCTGGTGACCAGTGACACTAATACAGTGATCTCTGGTAAAAATATGGACTTTCAATGTACTACTGGCTGGGAAGGGGATAAACAGGGCGATTTAAAGGGTTAGCTGTGTTCCTAGCCTGTGTTTTAGTGTAGTGTACTGTGTGAGGAGCTTTTACTAGGGGGAAGAGATGGAATTTATTCCCTGCTTTGCAGGAACACAAATTCCATCCCTTTCCCTCCTGTCAGAATGGCGATCTGCCTTGTTTACATACTGCCTAACGATTGGTGGCTGCTGGCGGACATCTAGTTTGTGATACCTGCAGATCAGCTCCCACTATGTATAATCACAGCGGAAAGCAGCTGGCGGTGGCATGCATACACGCCTCCTGCCCGGAAGTGTCGGATCGCATACTAGTGATTTAAGTTCTATTAGGGCTAGTTCATAGAGTGTGTGTGTGTGTTTTTCCTGCATCAAAAAAACATGGACAATGGGTTACTGTTAAGGCTACATCTTACAAATCCTACTCCTTTCAACCTTGCGGTAACAGTTTGGGGAAGACCCCTTTTCTGTTCCAGAATGACTGTGCCCCTGTGTACAAGGTCAGAGATGCATGAAGCCCTGACCTCCAAACCTACCAAACACCTTTTGGGATGAATTAGAATGTTATGACCTTTTCATCCAACATCGGTACTTGACCTGACAAATGTTACTTTTACTGAATGGACACAAATCCCAACAGCTGCACGTCAAAATGTTGTGAACAGGCTTCCCAGATAACAGAACTCCATCGTTTGGTCTATGGTGTTGGTATTGAAGTCGTAGAGGTGAGATAGTCAGCTGTTCACAAACATTTGGCCAAATAGTGTAATTTTTTTAAACCCCAGTCACTGTTAGAATTGCTTTTGAGTGCATGCACTTAAAATACACAATGTATGCAGTAATAGTCCTTCAGGGCCCCTTTCACATGGGCTTTCCAATCGGATGCTCCATGTACCCCTATAGGGCAGCGGACATCTCCGCTGGCACCCACTGCTATCCGATTCAATGTGGTCCGTAAAATCCAGACGGATGGTAACCCCATTTTCTCTTACGTCCTCCGACAGTCGCCGCCTCTTCATATTCGTCACATATGGGGTATTAGACTTTGCTCCGAAGGAGTAGCTAGGCAACAGAATATGTTAATAAAGCTTTTAACATATCCAACATATCCCACCCTCAAGGGGTGGTCCCCTCAGTCAATACCCTCCTACTTCCTGCAACCATATCTCAGTTTTAATGTCTAGCTTGTCAGGAGTGGCTGGCTCTCTCTGTGCTGGGACTTTATGTCCCAGACTCTTTCTTCTTTTTAATATTTTGTTTTGAGTTTTTCTCTCTACCTTTACTTAGCTGTTGTTTTATCAGCGTTAGTTAGTTCTTCGGACGAAGAGGATCATGCGGACTGGGTCTCGGGCTGATCCCCCTGGTCGCAGGTCGTGGGTCAGTGGCTTCCCAGTCTGCCATCGAGCGTTCAGCCAGGTAACGCTCCTGGCATAGTGAACGACCCATCCCTGTTCGGTGCAGGGATGCTTGGTGAGGTGGCTACCTCACTGGACGCTGTGCGGTTTCTTAACCCACGTTCGGAGCGTCTTTTATGCGACTCTCCCTGCCTCATGTGTAGCGGCTTGTTCGCCTGTGCGGGTCCCCCACACCGTGGTGAGGTAAGTGTATTTATGTGGGGACCTGTCTGTCTGGAGGGGTGTCAGTCTGGGACTGTGTAACCTGTCTCTATGCACACTGTTTGTCTCCCTATCTCTCGGCTGCATGCTGTGGGCTGCAAGGGGGGGGGGGGAGTTGTGTGGCACTATGAGTGTCAGCATGATCAGTGTGGAAAGCTGTGTGCTGTGGGGCATGTTTTATGGCATGTTTGGGCACTTACAGCGATCGCTGCGGCGATCGGTTCTGTTTTTTTACATACAGACATGTGTGCATTACTGCACTGTGGAGCGACGGTTTCGGCGCCAAAAGACGCCATTTTGCCTGCCCTCGCTCCGGCCGCATGTTTTACATGCATGGCGGCCATTTTCTTGTAGCCTCCATAGGTTTACATAGAGCGCCCTAGCAGCATCACTTCCTCTTCCCAGGAACACCGATCGAGGCAGCAGCAGCGGCGAGGGTCTCCTCAGGTTTTATCCTTCTGTTTCTTGCTATCCATTGCCTGTGTTCAGTTTACATATCCCTGTGGGGGTCTCATTGTGCTTAGGTGACGCGGTGGGCTGCGCTTGCCGCGCTTGCTGAAAGGGGCAGTTAACCCTTGGTTGTCTGGCATTACAGGGGCAATGGATTCTCAGGAGGGCAAATTTCCTACAGTATTGGTGGAAAGCCAGGGGACCGCTGCTTCCCCCCCAGGGGGGGATTTAGCCACTATTGTGGCTGGCCTTGCTGCTCAGGTGCAAATGCTGGTGGCTGCTCAATCTACCAAAAGGCCCAGAGTTGTGCTCTCCTCTGATTCTGAGGGTGAAGGTGATGGGGCTGTTCTAGCTGGGGCTTCCCTATCGGGGTCCCGCTCCTCTCTTGATCTAGTGGGGTCTGAGGTGGAGGCTGAAGTTGAGGGGGTTGATATTTCTCCCCCTGGCTCGCCTGAAGAGCTTGCAATCATGGATGAGTTGATTGCTTCTATTAAGCAAACGCTACGTTTGCAGGACGAAGTGTGTCCCCCCGCTGCCTTGGCGGCTTATGGGACGCAGAGGAAACGCAGGACGCCACAGGTTTTCCCCTGCAATGCTGATTTTCAGCGCGCTGTTAAGGATCAATGGCGCGATCTGCGCAAACCTTTTGCGGTACCAAGTAGATTCAAGCTGCGTTATCCTTTTTCACCTGCCACTGATGAAAGGTGGTGCGTGCCTCCACCAGTGGATCATGCGATTGCGGTTTTGAACAAGGCCACTGCGATTCCTGCAGAGGGTTCACCCATTTTCCGTGATGCCACAGATAGGAGACTGGAGTCTCTGGCCCGTCATACGTATTCTGTTACGGGTTCTATGCTTAAAGCTCTGTTTGCTTCTCTCATGGCGGCCCAGGCGATCGCAAGTTGGACGCAGATGCTTAGGCGCGTCTTGGTGGCCGACTCGGCCTCGCCGGCGACCCTGGATATGGTGGATCAGATCCACCAGGGTGTCATGTATCTGTGTGATGCGGACCTGGACCGGATTCCGTTGGCTGCACGGGTGCACAGTGTGGCGGTGTTGTCTCGCCGCCTGGTTTGGTTAAAATGTTGGTCGGTGGACCAATCTTCGCGTAAGACCTTAGCCAATCTGCCTTATGATGGGTCTCGCCTTTTTGGGGAGTCCCTGGATGTGTTGATTAAGGGAATCACCGGGGGTAAGAGCACTCTCTTGCCCCATTTCCCCAAGGCTAAGGGGGCTTCTGGGAAGAAGCATGCTAATTTTCGGCCCCCTCAGGGGTCCTTTCGTGCCTTTCGGCCGCACTACAAGGGCAAGCCGTTCAAAGGTCAAGGCTCTCAGAAGAAGCCCTGGTCTGGTAAGCAGAAGTCCGGCCAATCCGGACCTGCAGCCCATATAACAGTTCGGCCTGAAGGGGCGCCCTCACCCAGTTTTGGGGTGGGGGGACGCTTGCTCGGTTTTCTTCAGCCCTGGTTGGCCCGTGTGCGGGACAGATGGGTTCAGGAAATCGTTCGGTCTGGTTACAAGATCGAGTTTCTCTCTCGGCCGGAGAGCAGATTTTTTTCCTTCAAATCTTCAACTGTCTCCGGAGCGCCTGCGGGACCTACACCTGGCGGTGCAGGACCTGAGGGCTCAGGGAGTGGTGGTTCCGGTGCCTCATCGGGACAGATTTCGGGGGTTTTATTCAAACCTGTTCACCGTGCCCAGGAAGGAGGGCAAGGTTCGTCCGATTCTGGACTTGAAGGCTCTGAACTGCTCTGTGCGGGTTCGCAAGTTCCGCATGGAATCCCTGTGGTCGGTGGTGGCTGCCCTGGTTCCGGGGGAATTCATGGCCTCCATCGATTTGAAGGATGCGTATCTTCACATCCCCATCTTCGAGGGTCACCAGAGGTACCTTCGATTTGCCATTGCGGAGGATCACTACCAGTTCGTGGCGTTGCCTTTTGGCCTCGCCTCGGCTCCGCGGGTCTTCACCAAGGTGCTTGCCCCGGTTCTGGCATTATTGAGGGCCCAGGGCATTTCTGTCCTGGGGTATCTGGACGACATTCTGGTTCGGTCTGCGACCAGCCAGGGTCTGGAGCAGGACCTGTCTGTCACGATGCAAACTCTGCAGGAGTTTGGTTGGACGATAAATTTTCCAAAGTCGGCACTGAGTCCGTCTGTTCGTCTTCCCTACCTGGGAATGATTTTGGACTCGGTGCAGGCGAAGGTCTTCCTGCCGGACGACAAACTCAGAACTCTTCAGGAGGAAGTCAGGTCCCTCCGGGATGTTCCGCAATCGTCTCTACGGACGTGCATGAGATGTCTGGGATTGATGGTCTCGGCCTTCGAGGCGATTCCCTTCGCCCAGTTTCACACGCGGGGTCTCCAAGCGGAGATCCTGTCCAAGTGGGACGGGCAACCTCAATCTCTGGATCTTCAGATCTCGTTGAGTCATCGCACCAGAAAAGACCTTCTGTGGTGGCTCCAGTCCCCGATGGTGTCCGGGGGCAAGTCGTTTCGTCCTATCTCGTGGACGGTAATCACCACGGATGCCAGCCTGTCGGGCTGGGGTGGTGTTCTGGGCGTTCTGTCCGCCCAGGGAACTTGGTCGGAGGGGGAGTCCTCCCTTCCGATCAACATTCTGGAATTGCTTGCGATAAGTCTCTGTCTTCGTCGCTGGACGGACCGGCTGCAGGGCTGCCCGGTTCGGGTGCAGACGGACAATGCCACGGCGGTGGCCTACATCAACCACCAAGGGGGCACCAGGAGTGCCCGAGCGGCTCGGGAAGTGGCCGACATTCTGTCTTGGGCCGAGACTCATGTCCCGGCGATAACGGCGGTTCACATTCCGGGGGTGGAGAACTGGCAGGCGGACTATCTGAGTCGCCAGACCCTGGATCAGGGGGAATGGTCTCTCCACCCGGCTGTCTTCCAGATGTTGTGCACGAAGTGGGGTCTTCCAGATGTGGACCTGTTCGCGTCACGTCTCAACAACAAGGTGAGGAGGTTCGTGGCACGGACGCGCGACCCTCGGGCAGACGCGTCGGACGCGTTAGTGGCCCCGTGGCATCAGTACAGACTGATGTATGCGTTTCCACCGATCCAGTTGCTGTCCAGGTTCCTTCGCAGGTTTCAATCGGAACGCAACACGGTGATTCTTGTGGCACCGGACTGGCCTCGCCGGTCCTGGTACGCAGACCTCGTGAATCTGGCGGTCGACGCCCCGTGGCGTCTGCCTCTTCGAGACGATCTACTGTCTCAAGGACCGATATACCATCCTGCTTTACAGTCGCTGGCTTTGACGGCCTGGCTGTTGAAACCGAGGTCCTGAAGGAGAGGGGTCTCTCTCCGGAGGTCGTTCATACTTTAATCAACGCGAGGAAGTCTTCCTCTGGGAAGGTTTACTACCGTACTTGGAAGGCCTATTTTGCCTGGTGTGAGTCCAGGGGGTTTTCACCCCGCACGTACTCGGTGTCCCGTGTGCTGTCTTTCCTTCAAGCGGGTGTTGATCAGCGCTTGGCGCTGGCTACGATAAAGGGTCAGGTGTCTGCTCTGGCCGTTCTGTTTCAACGTCCCGTGGCATCCAACCTTTTGGTTGGCACCTTTATTCAGGGTGTGCGGCATCTGGTTCCTCCTAGGAGGGATCCTCTGCCCCCTTGGGACTTGAATCTCGTGCTATCTGTGTTACAACGTGCTCCTTTTGAACAGATCAGGGAGATCTCGTTGTCTATGTTATCCAAAAAGGTCGCCTTTTTGGTGGCGATCACTTCGGCTCGCAGAGTGTCGGAACTGGCGGCTTTGTCCTGCAAGTCTCCGTACTTGGTTATTCATTTGGATAAGGTGGTCTTGCGACCTAATCCTTCTTTTCTTCCGAAACGTGTTTCGGAATTCCATCTTAATGAGGACATTGTCTTGCCTTCGTTGTGCACGAAGCCTAAACATCCACAGGAGGTGAGATTGCACTCTTTGGATGTTGTTCGGGCGATCAGGGTTTACCTTCGATCGACTGAGTCTTTTCGTAAAACGGACTCCTTGTTTGTTCTTCCAGAGGGTCCTCGGAAGGGCATGGCGGCTTCGGCCTCTACCATCGCTAAATGGATCAGACAGACCATTGAACAGGCCTATGCCTTGCAGGGGAGGATTCCCCCTGTGCCTGTGAAGGCGCACTCTACTAGATCTCTGAGTACGTCTTGGGCCTGTCGTCATGGGGCTTCTGTAGCCCAGGTGTGTAAGGCGGCGACTTGGTCGACCGTGCACACTTTCACTAAATTCTACAAAGTAGATGTTCGGGCATCGGCGGATGCTTCCTTTGGCCGCAAGGTTCTTAGTGCGGCTGTTCCCTAGGGTCCCTTGTTGGGGACTCCTGGCTGTTGGGATAAGTTTTGTATCCCCTGGTTTTTGCCTTTTCCTGGGTTGTTGCTCCTGTTGAGCACTTGTTTTTTGCTGTTGCCCAGCTGGTTTCCTTCCTTTGGTAAGGTTCCTTTTTTGATGTGGAAACTGCGTTGCCCTTCGGCGCGGATGTGTTTCCCACCCCTCATGTTTGCACTGCTTTGGGACGTCCCCATATGTGACGAATATGAAGAGGCGGCGACTGTCGGAGGACGTAAGAGAAAACGGAATTTTTGTAAAATCTTACCTGTAAAATTCCTTTCTCTGAGTCCTCCGACAGTCGCCGCCCCCGCCCCTCTTTTGGGGTTTGGTTGTATACTCTACTGCTATTCCACTAAAACTGAGATATGGTTGCAGGAAGTAGGAGGGTATTGACTGAGGGGACCACCCCTTGAGGGTGGGATATGTTGGATATGTTAAAAGCTTTATTAACATATTCTGTTGCCTAGCTACTCCTTCGGAGCAAAGTCTAATACCCCATATGTGACGAATATGAAGAGGCGGCGACTGTCGGAGGACTCAGAGAAAGGAATTTTACAGGTAAGATTTTACAAAAATTCCGTTTTTCGTCCATCTGGAGGATCGAATCGGGTAAAAACGGACCGGCGTTCCTTTTTGCATTCGATCTCCCATAGAGGGGCTCTGACAGATCCGTCTCTGCACAGTGAGTGGAGATGGAGCGGTCATCTGCCTGCTCAGCGGATCGATCCCTGCTTAGCAAAACGGAGTCTGCTGGGTGGAAACCCGTGTGAAAGGGGACTAAGTGTCTGCCTCTGTTTTTAGAATTAGGGTTAAAGTAAAGCTAAAAGCAAAACTTTTTGATTTGGGATAGAATAAGGGAGGGTTATAACCCATATATTTGGTTTTTTTTTGCCATTGGAGAGATTTCCCTTCACTTTCTGTCCAACTGCCAAAACCTGAAATTCCTCCAAAGTGAGGGACTCCTTCATTGGAAGATTTCCCTTCTATTCCTTTTCTGGGGACAACCCAAAATTTGGGATTTTCTAGAGAGTGAATCTCTAATGGGGGCACAGACAGCAATAAGCTTGACAGGTGTTCTAACCACTTGCCGACCGCCGCACGACTATATACTGCGGCGGTCAGCCCCTCCTGGGCAAAGTGACGTACCGGTACATCACTCGCCCATGAGCCTCCAGGGGTGACGTCCTCCCTGACATCCCCGTGCGTGTGACCGGCGGCTCTGATGTCCACCGGCCACCCGCTATCTCCCGCAGGAGAGGGAGAAAGGCAGGCAGCTGATGTAAACACAGCCGTCTGTCATTCTCCCTTAGATCATGACAGAGACTGAGATCCTGCTATGTAGGATTGTATGTCTCTGTTATGATCTAACAAGCCACGCCCCCTGACAGTAAGAATCACGCCCCTAGGGACACACTTAACCCCTTGATCACCAATAAAGTTAACCCCTTCCCTGCCAGTGTCCTTTTTACAGTAACAGTGCATATGTATAGCACTGATTACTGTAGTAATGTCACTGGTACCCCCAAAAATGTCAAAAATGTCAGTCAAGGGTCTGATCTGTCCCCCGCAATGCCGCAGTCCCGCAAAAAAAATTGCAGATCTCCTCCATTACTAGTTATGAAAAAACAATAAAAATTACATCTTTCCTGTAGTTAGTAAACGCAATAACTTTTGCGCAAACCAATCAAAATACACTTATTGCGATTTTTTTTTTTGATTTTTTTTTACCAAAAATATGTAGCAGAAAACAAATTGGCCTAAAATGTTAAATCTTTCTTTTTTTGAGAATTTCATATATAAAAATGTGAAAAATATTGTTTTTTTTATTTCAAAATTGTCGCTCTTTTTTTTGTTTATAGCGCAAAAAATTAAAAATCGCACAGGTGATCAAATACCACCAAAAGAAAGCTCTGTGGGGGAAAAAAAAGACATCAATTTCATTTGGGTACAGCGTTGCACGACCGCGCAATTGTCCGTTTAAAATCCTGCAGTGCCGAATCGCAAAATAGGCCCTGGTCTTTGAGCAGGAAAATCCTCCGGGGCTAAAGTGGCTAATCACACTCCACTCTGTCCAAACCAAAAAGTTTAGCATTTAGTTATACATTAAGGCTGGCCGTAGACGGAGCAAATTTCTTTTCTGCAAACACGAGTTGCAGTAAGGAAATTTGCTGGATTTCCCCCAGTAACACAGACTGTGTGGATGCTGGAATCCCTCCTGCCGAGCCATTGTCTTCCTCAGTGGGAGAGGCCGTCCCTGCCGGGAGAAGACGGTGATCATCGCTAGCAGCTGCTTGCGATAATCCCAAGCAAATCCGGCAGGCTGATTGTACCCACCTTAGTACATGCAGTCTGCCCAATCATTCCAAACCCCGTATGGCTGGCCTAATGCCCCGTACACACGCAACGATTGTTGGCTGTGAATTTTCGGCCAACGTCCGATCGGCCTATTGTCGGCTTGTTAGTATGATGCTTCCGACAACCGACTGCGACTTTTCGGCCGAAAAAAAATCTGGTGTGCATGCTATGAAATTTTTGTTGGCCGTCAACAGAACGGCCGATTGTTCGTCAGTCAGTACAGATTTCGGCAGACAAAAATCAGATGAGCAAGACTGGGAAAAAACATGGAAAGGAAATCAGAACATGACATCACTTCTGAAGTTGGTTGTTGTTGGCCAAAAAAATTTGTGTGCAGTCTAGAGCACATTTCAACCAACACAACAACACTGGACAAAAGATGGCCGATCGTTCGGCCGATAATCGTTGCGTGTGTACGAGGCATAAGACTAGGAAAGGTGAGCAATGGTAGCCTCATTCTTCTGTCATGACGTGGTTAGGGGTAAGGTAGGGGAATTTTTTATTTTTTTTGCCCATGTTTTGTATTGGGACATCATTGCAAATCCGCTAGTTCTAAAAACCAACTTCTCAGATAATCCTTATCCTGCCTGTGATTCTTGCGTAAAAAGAACATTTCCCTTCTTCCAAGTTATCGGAGAACACCCTTCATTTGTATACTTGGGTAATGCAGCCCCCCCTCTATCACATCTCTAGGAGGGGCAATGGCCTTGTTGGTCCAGAAAACTGCATCTTTGGTGAAGGCTTTTTCTCCTAAAAGTTTTCTCCAAGCATCTGATCATCCACTAACGAAGAACTTCTAATAAGGACTTGTACACACAGACCTCATTATAGGAGAGAGGAAGACTTTACAAAGTATTTGCAAAGCTGTTTTCAAACTTCGGGCAGCTTTGTTGAAGCCTTTAACACAAATGTCCGCTCTATTATGGGGATGTTACACACAGATCATAGGAGTGCCGATGGTCACTTTTTAATAGGCTGCTAGCAGGCTTTCAACAACTTCAAGTAGTGCTGACGCTAATGGCAGCCTACTATGGAAGACTGCTAGCAGCTTGTTTAACCAGTTGTGGACCGGAAGGATTTGCCCCCTTAATGACCAGGCCCTATTTTGCGTTTCGGCACTGCGTTATTTTAATGGACAACTATGCGGTCGTGCAACGCTGTACCCAAACAAAAGTTATGTCCCTTTTTTCTCCCAAACAGAGCTTTCTTTTGGTGGTATTTTATCACCTGTGCGTGTTTTTTTTTTTTTTTTTTTTTTTTTTTTTTTTTTGCGTTTATAAACAAAAAGAGCTACAATTTTTTGAATTTTTTTTTTTTCACTTTCTGCTATATAACATTCCCAAAAAAAATTAAAAAATCCAACATTTTTTAACATTTTTAGGCCAATTTGCTTTCGGCTACATATTTTTGGTAAAAAAAAATCGCAATAAGCGTGTTCTGATTGGTTTGCGCAAAAGTTAGCGCCTCTATTAACTACGGGAAAGATTTGTGTTTTGTTTTTTTTTGCGGTCGGCGAAATTGCGGCGGACAGATCGGACCCCTGACTTGACATTTTTGACACTTTTGGGGGTACCAGTGACATTACTATAGTAATCAGTGCTAAAAATATGCACTGTTACTGTAATAATGACAGCAACAGCCGACTTGCCGTCCTCTCTCAGCGGGGAATGATCAACAGTGTCAGGCGGCAATTGGAGCTGCCTTACACACGCATCGGCTTCCCCGCTGATGATGGGGGTCGGAAGTGCACCGGCGGCAGCGCACGCTCGCCCCCCCAGTTCCTCTCAGGCCAGCGACGGAGATCTACGTTGTTCTGCCTGTACGAGCCACCCTGCCGCAGTAAAAATGCGGCGGGTGGTCGGGAACTGGTTAAAGTGACAGCCATCGCTCCCATTAACATCTGTGTTTTAGGTCCTTGTACTGCTTTGCTTCAACAAAGCTGCTTCAAGCTTGCTAAAGGCTTTGCAAATACTATAAAATGTCCACATTAAACACTGCTCACCTACAATATATTGTCAGAAGTATTGGGATGCCTGCCTTTACACGCTCATGAACTTTAATGGCATCCCAGTCTTAGGCTGTAGGGTTCAATATTGACTTTGCCCACCCTTTGCAGCTATAACAGCTTCAACTCTTCTGGGAAAGCTGTCCACAAGGTTTAGGAGTGTATCTATGTGAATGTTTGACTATTCTTCCAGAAGTGCATTTGTGAGGTCAGGCACTGATGTTGGAGAGAAGGCCTGGCTCAGTCTCTGCTCTAATCCACCCCAAAGCTGTTCTGTTGAGGTCAGGACTGTGCAGGCCAGTCAAGTTCCTCCACCCCAAACTTGCTCATCCATGTCTTTATGGCCCTTGCTTTGTGCACTGGTACACAGTCATGTTGGAACAGGAAGGGGCCGTCCCCATATTGTTCCCAAAGCCCAACCCCTGAAAAAAAAACCCACACCAGTGCACAAAGCAAGGTCCACAAAGACATGGCTGAGCGAGTTTTGGGAAGGCAGTACAAGGAAGAAGCAGATTGGCTGTTTAAGGCAGCAATCCTTATTTTCATGTGTTGGTCTCTATATTGTGTCAGATTGGCCCAAACTGCTTTAAAAATCTGCCCTGAGGAAGGTTTTAAACGTTTGCAGTCAGTTACTCATTGGGTTAAGGCAGCTAATTGAAAATATGGACAACCAATGCACCAATATGTAATGCAGTGCACTATGGCATGCTGCAAATCATGTGCTTTGCTGTAGTGCAGGGGTCTCCAAACTTTCCAAACAAAGGGCTGATTTACTGTCCTTCAGACTTAAGGGGTGCCTGAGTGGCCAGTGGAAGTAGAAAATGTCTCTGCGTCAGTTGGGAATAAAAATATTTTATAGTGACTGTAATCAATACAAGAGGGGAATAGTGCCCTGTCATTGGTATTAGTGGGAGGAATGGTGCCTAATTTATCTCCGTGGGAGGAATGGTGCTCCATTGCTGGTGTCAGTGGGAGGAATGGTGTCCCATAATTGGTTTCAGTGGAAGGAAAAATGCACCATTGTTAGTTTTCAGTGAGAGGAATGGTTTCACCTTTTTGGTAATAGTTGAAGGAATGGTGCCCTTTTGTTGGTGTCTGGAAGAAATGGTGCCCCACTGCCGGTGTCGGCGGGGAGAAATGGTGCCCCACTGCCGGTGTCGGCGGGGAGAAATGGTGCCCCACTGCCTGTGTCGGCGGGGAGGAATGGTGCCCCACTGCCGGTGTCGGCGGTGAGAAATGGTGCCCCACTGCCGGCGGGGAGGAATGGTGCCCCACTGCCGGTGTCGGCCGGGGAGGAATGGTGCCCCACTGCCGGTGTCGGCCGGGGAGGAATGGTGCCCCACTGCCGGTGTCGGCGGGGAGGAATGGGCCAGAGGCAGGCTGGCAATCGGAATTTTTAGCATTGGTAAAGTAGTAGTGGTTTTTTTTTTTTTTTTTTTTTTTTTTTTTGGGGGGGGAAGGCGTGGATATTTTACTATGCTCTGTAAAACACCACAGAAAATGTTAATGAGCATTAATGAGTTTATGGCTGTCAGGCATGTATTTGTAGCAGTGCACAGAGCACCGCCGTACCGTGCATGTTCATCCTGAGCAATTAGCATTCCCGGAGAATGTGGTAATGCCGTACAGGTGTGTGCCCTTTGTAGAGTCCCACACCCAGAGCCGCACCAGTCTGAGCTGTGTATACCACAAACAGACAATTCTCTGTATACAAATCAGATCTGCAAGTCTCGGGTAGTGAACACTGCTGCCTTGTGTAGATTTACTGCTGTGGAAGGTTGGCAGCCCTTGTCTTGATGAATGTTGCATTGCCTGTACTGCAGGCTTGTGGGTAGATGAGGGAGTAGATTAATCTTCCATGCCATGCCCTGTGTTTAGATATACACATGAAACGCATGAATTACCCAGAATTGGGAGGCAGTGCCCTCCTTTATTGCTATCTTTTTGGATTTCATTTTTTATTTTTTTATTCTTGTTTTGTTTAAGCAGACCTGTCATGAAAATGTCTTTTATTTGATTTCATAATGTGACTGTGTTACCAAATTACTTTATTAAATTAAAATGTATCCTTCCTACCATGAATAACAATCTGCAGCTGTTGGTGATTAAATCACATGGATGGAAGGAGCATTGTGGCTGTTTCATGGCATTGAAGACTACAGAGTTTTAATAAGGGTAACTCCACTTTCATGGGGGGAAAAATTGCAAATAAAAAAATAAATGAATAATATAGCGTATACAAGTACTACACAAGTCATATAGTAATTTAATGTTATTAAAAAATGACCTTTTTGTTTTCAATCTGCAATGCTGTAATGTTTTGTAAAATGCAATATGGCTACTTGGAGGTGTAAGGAACGCCCCCTAGATGTCATTTCCTGCTTGTGTGATTGGCTCACTGATTTTTCCCAGAAGTCTACACTAAGATACAAGTCAGATTTTTGTCAACCCCCCCCCCCCCCCCCCCCGCAACAAAAATGTCATTTTTGGGGAGTGTCATTTTTGGTGAGGTGAGACACTCCCAACAGGAAATCACGTCTGCCGATCCTGCAACTTTCCTCATTTGAACCCTGCAGGTGCAGCAGCTGATTTATTATAAAGTCACTCACATTTACTAGACACATTTCTACAATAACAAAGTTTGTTAAAATATTTGCAATGTACCAAGATCACCCAGAGGGGGAATTTTTTATTTTTTTTCCTCAACAGAAGTGGAGTTACTCCTTAACCCCTTTCCGACCAGGCACTGTAGTTTTACTGCTACATTGGTGGGTTGGCTGCGTAGAATCACGTGTGAATTTGCATTTCCAGGTAGGGGGCGCCGGCGCACGCATATTCACCCACCTGGCTGTGCTGTTACTGGCTTCGGCACACGCCGATCACCCGTTCCTAGCCAATGATTTCTGTCCAGGATCCGCTGATCGGCAGAGTGACTGACCGAAGAAAGAGCTTTGTGTATGTAAACACAGCACGCTCCCCTGACAGTGGTGATGTGCCATTCTTTGTTTCCCAGCAAAGCAAGGAATAAAAACCGGCACGTCTTTTAGTAAAAGCACCTCACAGTACACACTTTACATATAGTTAGGCACACGTTTCAACTTTGATTGCCCCTAGATGTTAACCCCTTCCCAGCCAGTGTCATTACAGTGACCGTGTATATTATTAGCACTGATCACTGTATTAGTGTGACTGACAGTTGGCCAGTTTTCACAAAGTGTCAGTAAGTTAGTCATGTCATGTCAAATCAGCCCGATGTGAACAGGGAGTTGGTGTCAGATTGCCTACCGTACTATCACAGTCCCTCTAAAAGGGTCCTTTCACGCGGGCTTTCCGCTCTGCGGACTCCGTTTTGCTCAGCGGGGATCAATCCGCCGATCCCTGCTAAGCAGGTGGGTGACAGCTCCATCTCCGCTTACTTTGCAGAGACAGAGCTGTCAGAGCCCCACTGTTCTCTATATGAGTTCGGATGAAAACGGAACCACCTGTCCATTTTCTTCTGATCCTCAAGATGGACCGAAACTAGGGTTACTGGATTTCACGGACAGGATCGCATAGCAGTGGGTGTCAGCGGAGATATCACTGCTGATATCCGCCGCTCCATAGAGGGTGTATGGAGCATCCAATCGGGTCTGCCTGAAAAACTGACAGGTAGACCTGATGGGAAAGCCTGTGTAAAATGGGCCTTAGGGCTCTTTCACACGGGCGGTCCGATCAGATCCGCCTGTCAGTTTTTTAGGCGGATCTGATCGGATGCCCCAATTAGCTCTATGGGGCAGTGGATGTCAGCAGTGACATGTCCGCTGACACCCGCTGCCATCCGCATCCGATCCTGTCCGTGAAATCCGGACGGATGGAAACCCTATTTTCCATCCGTCCTGGGGATCGGATGGGATTGGATGAGAGCGGACAGGCGGTCCGCTCTCATCCGATTCCCCATAGAGAGCAGCGGGGGCTGTGACACCTCCCTCTCTGCACTGCAAGCGGAGACAGAGCTGTCATCCGCCGGCTCAGCGGGGATCGCGGATCGATCCCCGCTGAGCAGCACGGATCCGCCTACAGAGGCGGACCGTGTGAAAGAGCCCTTAGTCTCTGATCGCCACCATTACCATTTACTAGTATAAAAAAACTTCAGTATATATCTCATAGTTTGTAGACACTATAAGTTTATAATAAACACTTATTGGAATTTTATTTTTATTTTTTTTTATACCAAAGACATGTAGCAGAATACATTTTGGCCTAACTTTTTTTTTTTTTTTTTTTTTTTTTTTTCTCAAAATGTATGAACTGTTTTTCGTTTTATAGTATAAAAAAAAAAAAAGTGGTGAGCAAATACCACAAAAAGCTTGATTTGTGGAGGGGGGGGGGGCTGGGGGATGATTTAAAATTTTGAGTACAGTGTTGCATGACCAAGCAATTACCAGTTAAAATAGCGCAGTGCTAAATGGCAAAAAATGGCCTGGTCATGGATGGGGTAAAGTCTTCCAGAGCTGAAGTGGTTAAGGCCGGTGTTCTAAAATTTTCTCGGACCCGTGAAAAAATCGGACCTCGTCACTTCCGGTGATGGGAGTCTCAAGTGCGCATGCGCATAAGACATTATCTTGGTTTGGTAAACTTATAACACATAGTGGGCAGCTGAATGAGAGGAGGCGGGGCTGAGGTGGGACGGAAGACACCACCGCGTCATCTGCAGAGCTGAATAGAGGAGGCGGGACGGAGGTGCGGCCGTGTAATAAATGCAGGACTTTAGCGACTCTTTGTTTTATTATCTTTACTAATTATCGTATTATTTATCCTTAGGATTTCATTACATTTACTTTAATTGCTAAAGATAATAAAACATAAAGAGTCGCTAAAGTCCTGCATATATTACACGGCCGCACCTCTGTCCCGCCTCCTCCACCAGCTCTGCATATGTGTCCTCCGTCCTCCGTCGCACCTCAGCCCCGCCTCCTCTCAATCAGCTGTCCGCTCTCTGTTATAATTTTGCCAAACCTCGAAAAATGTCTTCTGCGCATGCGCACGGACGACTCCCACCCGCTGTTTTGTGATGCTCTATCACCAGAAGTGACGAGTTCCGATTTTTTTTCACGGGTCTGACAAAATTTTACAACACCGGCCATAGACCATGCAAATTTCAGACTGTATTAATGTTGGAATCCCTTCTGCCGAGAAATCGTCTTCTCCTGGCGGGTAAAGACAGTGATTATCACTAGCAGCCGCTTGCAATAATTGCAAGCGAATCCAGCAAGGCTGGTTGTACCCAAGTTGATCGATCAATCAACTTGGTACATTCAGCCTACCCATTAATGGTTCAAATCTCGGCTAAGTCAGCAGGAATTCAAACCACCTATGGTCAGCCTAAGTCAGGCAAATAGTATCTAGAAGACTTGCAGGGAGATTAGAGGATCATAAAGGCACAATATTGTGCAGCACTACTAAATGGGAAGCACAACCTGTAGATGTAATAAACCAGCATAGCTGCACCCAGGTACTTATATCGTTGCAATCTGTATGTAGACAAAAGGTAATAAAAGTATTAACTTAAAAAAAAAAAAAAAAACCTCATTAAAGTGTTACTAAACCCACAACAGTAAAATCAGTGTGTAAATGCAGTAAAGCATGCTTGTTATACTCACTGTGGAACCTAAGGGGGTAATCTTCCACACTGTGTAAAAAGGTTGTTTGATCCTGTCTTCTCTGATCCTCCCCTCCTTCCACTGTCCCCAATCTATCTCCTGATAGAACAGAGGCTAGGGGACATGCTCAGTTTGGTGTGTATTGCTAGAGATTTTTTCTTGGGAGTGCATGTGATCAGCACAGGGCCAATCGGCACTGTCCATACAGAATGTCAGGGGTCCTGCAGCCTCATAGGACTGTCAGGAGAATGAAAACTCCTCCTACAAGCTTTAACCAGACACTGATAGAAGTCACAAGACTGCTATATACTGCTGATGAGAAAAGATATTTCTCTGTCGCTCATTGACAGACGTAGTCCTCCTTGATTAATATCAACTCGGGTTATACTGCCCTCTACAGGAGTAGGACTAGACAGGAAAGAAAACGTTCTGGCCACACCCTAGGGGCAGTCCCAGAGGGTATATCCTCTCACTTCCTGCTACAGCAAATCAGTTTTTTTCTGTCTAGTTAGGAGTAAGGACCTAGATTCCTTGCTGGGATCTTCGGTCCTGGCAGGATTTTTTTTTTAGAAATACTTTTTTAGACAGCTTTTTTTCTCCAGTGTTCCTGTGAGATCTTCAAGCAAGTACGCTGAAACTGGGCGACGGGCTGGATGTTGAGATCCAGTGGTCACCCCAGTTCAGCCTACGAGCGCGTGCAGGCCCTAGCTCCGTGCTGGGTCGGCCGCGACATAGTGCCACTGGACGGGGACTGACCCTGCGAGTCTCACCTGGACGCCAATGACCAGCAGAGTCACGGCGTCCGTATTGGTCGACAGCCCCCCCACCCCGGTGGAGAGGGGTTCTGTCAGGAGTTGGCGCCCGCCTGGTTCCGGTATGGTGAGTAGAATGTTCCCCCTCTCCCCCTGTCAGGTTTTGTTGGTGGACGCGGGCCCCTCTCTGGGATGGTTGGACACTCAGTTTCTGGGTCTCCCCTCTATCCTATAACAGGTCACAGATCCCCCAATTTTGAGTGTGATTTTGTGAATAGAAACCAGGAGGCTTGGTTTTGGAGCTGACGATCTAAAGTCACTATATGACTGGAAGGGTGACTGAAGTCAGTGGCAGACTACTAAAAGGCATTACCATGAAGATAGAGGTATCCTACCTGTCATAGTGTGTACACAGGCCGATGCCTATGCCTGAGTACTGCAGCCACAGATCGCTATCCCTCCAGAAAGCTGGTCACTTCCACAGGCCGCACAGCCTCCCGCAGTCTCTCTCGATCTCTCGATCTCGATCTCTCGATCTCGATCTCTCGATCTCGATCTCTCTCGATCTCGATCTCTCTCTCTCTCTCAAAAAAAAAAGTTTTTTTCTTGCAATTTTTTTGTTTGCTGGCAAGTGTCTTGTTACATGAACCCTGCCACACATGTATCCCCACCTGATCCCCTCGGGCTGGCCGCAGGACCCTCCAGTACCCCATTTGTGATGATGCATTATCAGCAGTTTTGGAGTCTTTGGTGTCAGGGACGGGGGTCAAGAAGAGCGACCCCCGCCTAACCCTATGTCATCTGATACTTCAGATACGGATTCTGAGCTGGTCATTGCAGCCCCTTTTCTGGGGTTGTTGTCTCGGGTACGGTCTCCTCAGACAGTGAGGAGGACGCTTCTGCCTCCGCCATAGCACAAGAAGCGTTGGTGGAAGCACTAGTTGTCTGTCCGAATCTTGAGGTTACACCGGCAGAGGTAGCGGAGACTCATATTCCTTTTTTGGTACTAGCAAGCCTACCAAAATGAAGGGTTTCCCTTGCTCAAATGGGGTCGTCCGTAAACGAGCCCCTGCTATTTCCAAACGCATTGCTAGGCGCTATCATTTTGAGGAATCCCTCATTGCAAAGATGGACGGTACCACCAATAGTGGACTCACCGATTTCCAGACTAAATAAAGCCACTGTTATCCCGTTGGATTGACAGAATGGGCCCCACCCATCGCTAGGGTGGGGGGACGTCTTCACCGGTTTCCGGATCCAGGGCTTTCCAGAATCCCGGATAAAGGGGTTCGCAAGGTCATATGGTCTGGATACAAGATCGAGTTTCGATCACTTCCACCGGTGCGATTCTTCCCTTCCAATATTCGACATCCCCGGGTCGCTTAAAAAGCTTTGCGGGGGACAGCTTGATGCAACAAGCAGTGGTAGTTCCCATTCCTTGGAGGAGTTCTAGTCGAACCTGTTCACAATGCCCAGGAAAAAGGGCTAGGTGCGTCCAATTCTGGTCTTGGAAGAGATGGAGTCCATCCATACAGTGGTGGCCTCCCTGCATCAGGGGGATTTCCTGGCGTCCATAGACCTTTAGGATGCCTATCTTCATATCCCCATCTTCGCAGATCATCAGCGTTTTTGTTGCTTTTCCCAAAGATCATCCCTGGTTCCCACCAGGAGACTGAACTATCTGGGCCTAATTTTGGATACATCCTTGGCAAGAGTGTTTTTCCATGCGGAGAAACTCCAGAAGATTCAGTCAATGATTCGGATGTTGCTGTCCGTCAACTGGCTGGGATTGATGGTCGCCTCTTTAGAGGCAGTACAGCTTGCCCAGTCTCGTACCCGAATTCTCCAAAGAGGAGATTCTTCTCATATGGAATCGGAATCCCGATTCCCTGGACAATCTGATCCGATTGAGCGACCGGACCAGGGAGGCTCTGGTCTGGTGGCTTCGGTCTCCGATGCTCAGCCAGGGGAAGTCATTTCTTCTGATAAATTCCAGGTTACCGATAAATGTGTTGGAACTGAGAGCGATCAGACTTTGTCTCATTTACTGGACCGAGCAGCTCCAGGGCAGTCCGGTTCGGATCAAATCGGACTATGCCTCGGTCATGACTTATGTCGATCACCAAGGGGCACCAAGAGTGCCCTGGAGGCCATAGAAGTGGCCAACATTCCTATTGGGGGAACAGTTGTTCCAGTTCTCTCCGCAATATTTATCACGGGGGTGGCCAGGCCGTTAAAGCCAGCGACTGTAAAGCACGATGGAAGATCGGTCCTTGAGATTTCAGCCGTCCGATTCTGGATCAGGAGGAATAGTCTCTTCATCCAGAGGTATTTCACCAGCTGTCCCTTCATTGGGGCACCCCGGAGATGGATCTGTTGGCAGGTTGGCTCAATAGGGCTCGCGCCCGCGATCCTCTAGCGGACGCAGAAGACGCGCTGAGCGCCCCGTAGGGGAAGTATCAGCTACTGTATGTCTTCCCCCTTCTCAAGTTACTGCTGAGATTTCTCCGCAGGATAGAGGTGGAGGGAACTCCAGTTATCCCGGTATTCCGGGCTAGCCTCGTCAAGCCGGGTACGCCGACTTGGGCAAGACTAGTCGCGGACGCTCCTTGGAGACTTCTTCTCAGGGAGGATCTGCGGTCTCAAGGACCGATCTTCCATCGTGCTTTACAGTCGCTGGCTTTAACGGCCTGGCCATTGAGACCCAGGTACTGAAGGACAAGGAATTGTCAGCTTCAGTTATTCCTACTCTAATTAAAGCAAGAAAAGCGACTTCCAGCAAAGTCTATTATCGCACATGGAAGGCTTATATTGTGTGGTGTGAATCGTAGGAGTTTTCCCCCCACGTACCTATTCGGTGACCCGAATCTTGTTTTTTTCTGCAAAAGGGGGTTGAGCAGAAACTATCCTTGAGCACTATCGAGGGTCAGGTTTCAGCGTTAGCAATCTTCTTCCAGAAGCCTCTGGCTACTCATTCCTTGGTGCGGAATTTCATCCAGGAGGTGCAGCACTTGGCTTCGCCAGTGCGCGCGCCCTTACCACCCTGGGATCTTAATTTGGTGTTGTCGGTTCTTCAGAAACCTCCCTTTGAAAATATCAGGGAGATTCCCTTGCTTACATTATCCCAGAAGGTGGCCTTCTTGGTGGCTATCACTTCTGCACACAGGGTGTCAGAACTGGCTGCATTATTGTGTCATTCCCCATATCTGGGGATTCATAGGGATAAGGTAGTTCTTCATCCGAAGTCATCTTTTTTTTTTCCTAAGGTGGTTTTCAGACTTTCATCTGAATGAAGATATTGTGCTACCTTCCTTGTGTCCTAAGCCCAGTCATCCTCGGGAATGTGCGTTGCATTCCTTGGATGTGGTGCGGGCAATCAGGGTATACCTGAAGACTACGGAATCAATTCCGTAAGACGGATTCACTTTTTGTGATCACGGATGGCCCCAGAAAGGGGTTGCCTGCATCTGCCGCAACTATCTCCAGATGGATTAGACAGACGGTGGTACAGGCTTATTCTATTAAGGGTCGGAATCCTCCGTTCCCTGTTAAGGCGCACTCCACTCGAGCGCTCAGTACTTCCTGGGCCTACCGCCATCAGGCGTCAGTGGTCCAGGTGTGCAAGGCGGCTACCTAGTAGTCGGTGCATACCTTTACAAAATTTTATAAAGTTGATGTGATGGCATCGGTGGATGCCTCATTTGGCCGCAAGGTTTTGCAGACCGGAATTTGAGGAGACCGGTGGTCTACCTCGAGGGTTTATTTTTCCGTTGGAATTTCTGTTGAGTCTCATCTTTTGATTGATGAGCCTTTTAAACTTATAGTTGGCACTGGTTGGGCCTTCTAGATTGGATTTTGATTTCCATTTTCCCACCCCTCATTTGTGGCACTGCTTTGGGACGTCCCGAGTTGATATTAATCAAGGAGGACTACGTCTGTCAATGAGCGACAGAGAAAAATGGATTTTTGTAAAATCTTACCGTAAAATCCTTTTCTCTTAAGCTCATTGACAGACGTAGTACCCGCCCCTCTGTTTTTGAGTTGGGTTGGGTTAAATTCTCTAAACACTGCTTTGTGACATAACTGATTTGCTAGAGCAGGAAGTGAGAGGATATACCCTCTGGGACTGCCCCTAGGGTGTGGCCAGAACGTTTTTTTTCCTGTCTAGTCCTACTCCTGTAGAGGGCAGTATAACCCGAGTTGATATTAATCAAGGAGGACTACGTCTGTCAATGAGCTTAAGAGAAAAGGATTTTACGGTAAGATTTTACAAAAATCAATTTTTAGCAGTTTATATTTATTTAAAAAATTGCATTTCCATGTTGTGTACTGTGGGAGACCAGATATAGTCTCCTGGGTTAGGTAACACTTTAAGCTTTTACAGGTATATTTTATAGCTTAGATACCCTTAACCACTTTACCACCGGAGGATTTTGCGGTCTTACGTCTGGGCCACTTTTTGCGATTCGGCACTGTGCGACTTTAACTGACAATTGCGCGGTCATGCAACAGCATACCCAAACAAAATTTACGTGCTTTTTTCCCACAAACAGAGCTTTCTTTTGGTGGTATTTGATCACCTCTGCGATTTTTTTTTTTTTTTTTTTTTTTTTTTTTTTTTTTTTTTTTTTTTTGCGCTATAAACAAAGGGCAACAATTTTGAAAAAATAACAATATTTTTCACATTTTTTTTATATGAAATTCCCCTTAATAAAATGTAAAAATATAAATTTTTTTATCATTTTAGGCCAATTTTGTTTTCTGCTACATATTTTTGGTAAAAAAAAATCGCAATAAGCGTATTTTGATTGGTTTGCGCAAAAGTTATTGCGTTTACTAACTAGGGGAAAGATTTCTGTCTTTTTTTTTTTTTTTTTTTTTTTTTAAACGGGACTGCGACATTGCGGCGGACAGATCGGATCCTTGACTGACATTTTTGACACTTTTTTGGGGGTACCAGTGACATTACTACAGTAATCAGTGCTATAAATATGCACTGTTACTGTAGTAATGACACTGGCAGGGAAGGGGTTAATTTTTATTGGTGATCAAGGGGTTAATGTATGCCTGGTGCTTACGTGTGGGGGGAGGGGACTATGTGACACAAGGACAGATCGCAGGTTCACCTATGCCTGTCACTTAGGAGATCCGCCTGCTTGTGTTTACACAAGCAGGCGGATCGCCACACTCGATTCCCCGACGATCGGGGAAAAGCAGCGGCGATCGCCGCCGCTCCTCCCCTGGCCCGACTCCCGCTGTGACTTAATACAGCCGGAGCGAGCCTTTGGCGCCGCGCACCGCCGAGAGAGGGGAATGTCTAGCGATGTAGGTCTACGTCGCCAGACGTTATCGAGCTACTTTGCCACAGTAGAGCTCTAGTGAGCAGCGGTAAAGTGGTTAAACATAATGAACCGGTTTCAGCAAAGCACATACCTTTACAGAAGAGGGGGGGGATGCTTACCTCTTTTGATGCCCATGCTGCGTCTTGATGCGTTTTTGGAGCGGATTTCATTTTGATGCATGTAATGATTTTTAATGGCTGAATGCACACCCAGATATTCAGCATCTAGGTGCATCCAGTCTAGCTGCATATGCAAGAGATAGGTTTGTCCATGGTTTTATGCAGCTTAGGAGAAATTGAGCATAAAGGCTCAATCACATAGTGTACACCAGCATTTCTTTTTGGCAGGTATGCACAGGTGTGCGTTTTAAGCATGGCAGCTGTTTGCATGTAAGCGCACATCCAAGCAGTTACATGTGATAAGAGACAGATGATCAGCCCTGGACGCAGGCCGCTTGTTTCCAGGGTCCCTCATCTGTTCTTAATTAAGAAATCAAGGATTCATCAGCCCTGTCTAGGAACACCAAACATTAAATGGAGCCAAGGAACACAACTTTCAGTCACTGCAAATCTAAAATAAATACGCTTTATTTTTTTATCGGGTAATGTTTTTGGGGTTAATCTTATTTAATGTTCAAATCTTTATTTCTTTCGTCCATTGACGGACACAGCTCCTTATCTTCTTGACAGTTGGGTTATGCTGCCCCCTACAGGAGTAGTACACTAGGCAGGAAAAAGCTTGACTACGCCTATGACGCCTATGAGGCAGTCCCAGGGGGTATACACCCACTCTCCGCTATAGGCATTCAGTTTTTTTTGTCTAGTCAGGAGTAAGGACCTAGTTCCCTGCTGGTCCTGGGAGTTTTTTTTTTTTTTTTTTCTTTACATGGAACTTTTTTCCAATCTTTGCTGTTTTGTTGCTGTGAGAATCTATCAACTGCCGGACTGGGCAACGGACTGGCTAATCTAGATCCGGAGGGTCCCCTCGGTCTGGCCAGCGCACGCAGGCCTCACCCCCGCGCTAGGTCGGCTGCGACATAGCCCCACTGCGCGGGGGCTGGCCTGCGAGTTAATCATCTCGCGAGGACACTTATGACCTGGCCTCGGCCTGAGTCACAGCGTTCCTCCTACCCAACAGCCACCCCTATTCCGATGGAGCAGTGGTCTGTCGGGCATAGCCCACCCTGTTCCTGGTATAGTAAGTAGCTGTCATCCCCCCCAACCCTGGAGGTTTTTGGGGTGGACGTGTGCCCCTCCCTAAGACGCTCGGACCCCTGAATTGCCCTCCTTTCCACGCAGCATCCTTCCCTTCTCGTGGTCCTCTTCTGACTTGTACCCCCCCCATACCTTCTGGGGTGTCGGACTAGTGATGGGGGGGGTGCGGACGGTCGTCCTTTGGGAGGGGTCAATACCTGGTGGGGGCTCCTGCCAGGGCCCCTCTTTCTGCTGGGATTTTGTTTAGTGCTCCTAGGGTCCCCCCTGGGCCCCCGGGAGCTGTGAAGTGTCGCCATTTTCTTGGGGCCTTTTGTGCTGGATTGGCTGACTCCTGGATCTTTCTCTTCCTGATCGCCGCATGGTGTGTAGTTTTGTCTGGTGCTGTAAGTGCCTGATCAGTGGTGGTGAGTCTTTTTGTGGGGTTTGCTCTCCCTCTCTCTGCTATAACAGTGGTGAATTGATGCTCTGTGCTTGGCCCTGTGGTGCCGCCAGCACGGTGGGGGTGTCCTTAGCAGTGTCAAACTTTTTTTTTTTTTTGTGGGTCCCCCTCTTCACTAATGGGAGTCCCTGGAGCACATTTCCCCACCTGATTCCCTCTGAAAGGCTGCTGGGCCCTCCGGGTCCCATCAATCCCTTACTGCACTGACAGCGGTCCTGGAGTCCTTAGTGTCAAAAGTGGATTGGGTCCTGGTAAAATGGGCTAGCAAAAAGCGTCACCCCGCCTTCACCCGCTTCATCTGTATTATCAGATCCTGTATCTAATTCGGTTGCCGTGGATGCAAGTTACCCTTCTGTGTCTGCGTCCACGCACTGTGCATGCTCAAAAAGGGAGGAGCATTCCTCTGATCCTCGAGCCGCGCATGAAAAGGTGCTGGTGGATGCACTGATTGTGTCCGTGCGTGAAAATTTGAATGAGGATGTGCCCGAGGCGCCGGTCCTTTTTGGCACCCACAGACCCGCCAAGGCGGCGAGGGTGTTCCCTTTCGTGTTATCCTTATTAGAATTCCCTGCTTTAAAAGTGGACGGTACCATCTGTAGTGGACTCGCCGGTTTCCAGGTTAAATAAAGCCACTTAACCACTTGCCGACCGCCCGCCACAGATCTACTGTTGTAGGCTGGCTCGGCTGCACGAACCATCGTATGGGTACGTCGGTTTGCGAGAGAGCTCCTGGGGGGCGAATGGCGCGCGCCCACCCCCAATAGGCAGCGGGGATGCCGATCCACAGGACCGGCGGCAGCGATTGCCACCGGGCACTCGCGATCGCTTACTGTTGAGAGAGAACGACGGTCTGCTGATGTACACACAACAGACTGTTGTTCTCTCTGAAATGATCAGAGCGCCTGTGATCCTCCTATTTAGGATCACAGGTCTCTGTTAATTTCACAAGTTCCTCCCCCATACAGTTAGAAAACACCTGCTAGGCTCACACTTAACCCTTTGATCACCCCTGGGTTAACCCGTTCCCTGCCAGTGTCATTATTACCTTAACAGTGCATATTTTTAGCACTGATTACTGTAGTAATGTCACTGGTCCCCCCCAAAAGTGTCAAATGTCAGTTAGGGGTCCGATCTGTCTGCTGCTATGTCGATGTCCCGCTAAAAATCGCAGATCGCCGCCATTACTAGTAAAAAAGACATCTCTCCGCTAGGTTGTAGACTTGCTAACTTTTGCACAAACCGAACAAAACATGCTTATTGAGACCTGCAGACAAGGCTTCCTCTGCATGAAGGGGTGCCCTTATCTGAAATCTGGGGTGGGGGGTGGGATGTCTTCGCTGGTTTCTGGACCTGTGGACCTCTGGTAAGACAAGTGGGTCCACAAAGTCATTTGGTCTGGCTACAAGATCGAATTTCAGTCTTATCCTCTGGAAAGGTTCTTTCCTTCTAACCTGCGCTTGTCCCTAGTTCGCTTATGGGAGCTCTTGGGGCGGTGCAAGACTTGTTACTTCAAGGGGTGACTGTTCAGGTTCCGACTTTGGAACGTTTTCAGGGGTTTTACTCAAACCTGTTTACAGTTCCCAGGAAGGAAGGCAAGGTACTTCCAATTCTGTACCTCAAGGCGCTAAACAGCTTTGTGCGGGTACAGAATTTCCGAATGGAGTCCATTTGCACGGTAGTGGCATCCCTACATCAGGGGAATTTTCTCGCTTCTATCGATTTATCAAGGACACCTACCTTCCCATTCCAATATGTGCCAGTCACCAGCGCTTCCTCTGCTTTTCAGTGGGCGAGGAGCATTATCGGTTTGTGGCATTACCCTTTGGTCTTGCCTCCGCTCCCCGGGTCTTCACAAAAATGTTGGCCCCGGTACTAGCATTGTTGTGACAGCGGGGGAATTGTGGTACTGGGGTACGTGGAAAATCTTCTGCGAGCGGAGTCTCCGACTGCTCTGATGGACAGCTTTGAGATTACACTGCAAACTCTTAGGGAGTTCGGGTTGATTCTGAACCTTCAGAAGTCTGCTCAGGTGTCCATGAGACTGGACTATCTGGGTCTGACTCTGAACTCAGTCTGACTCTGGACTCAGCCTCAGCCAGAGTGTTTCTTCCTCTGGAAAAACTCCAGAAATTGCAGGAGGCAATCCAGCTTCTGTTGTCCAGCAGATGGTCATCCCTCCGGGCTTGCGGGTGCTGGGCCTGATGGGGTCTACCTTCGAGGTGGTTCAGTTTGCAGAGATCTCGTGTGAAACTGTGCAAAGAGAGATCCTGGTGAAATAGGGCAAGAATCCTGTCTCTAGATCATCTGATCCTGTCGAGCCGGGGTACGAGAGGGTCCCTGATCTGGTGGCTTTGTTCTCCGACAGGGAAAATCCTTTCCCCCCCCCCCCTGTACTGGACGGTTGTCACCATGGATGCCAGCTTGTCCGGGTAGGGGGGTGTCTTCGGCACAGATTGTGCTCAGGGGGTCTGCACTCTAGAAGAGTCCAGACTGCCGATCAATGTACTGGATCTCTGAGCGATCAGACTTTGTCTGGATCATTGGACAGTTTGCCTTCAGGGGTGTTTAGTACACATTCAAACAGTGCCATGGCCTATGTCAATCACCAAGGAGGCACAAGAAGTGCCCTGGCGGCTTGTGAGATGGCCAGTATTCTAAGGTGGGCAGAACGATTTAGTTCTAGCCCTATCTGCTGTATACATTCCAGGTATGGAAAATTGACAAGCAGATTATCTCAGTCGATAGGCGTTGGACTAAAGGGAATGGTCGCTCCATCCAGAGGGGTTTCATCGGCTGTGTCTACGACTCCCGAGGTGGACCTGTTGGCCTCGTCTCAACAGGAAAGTACAGAGGTTTGTGACACGGTTCCGGGATCCTCTAGCGGATGCCACAAACCCCTTCATGGCTTCTTCGAGCCAGTATCGTCTGCTTTACACCTTTCCCCCTATCAAACTTCTGCCATGACTCCTGCCCAGGATCAAAGCAGAAGGGATTCCAGTAATTTTGGTGTCTCCAGACTGGCCTCGCCGGTCTTGGTATGCCGTTCTGGTATGGCTGGTCGACACTCCTTGGAGATCTCCTCTCAGGGAAGATCTGCTGTCCCAAGGGCAAATCTTCCATCCTGCTTTAGTCACTGGCTTTAACGGCTTGGCTGTTGAAAGCCAGGTGCTGAAGAATAGAGGTTTGTCTGAATCGGTGATTCCTAGACTTGTAAAGGCTAGAAAATCTACCTCTAGGAAGATCTACCATCGTACTTGGAAGACGTACATTGCATGGTGAGTCTCTTGGGGTTCACCCTTGCTCCATTTCGGTGGCTCGGATATTGGCTTTCCTCCAACAGAGTTGAGCAACGCCTGGTCTTGAGTACCATCAAGGGCCAGCTTTCAGCCTTAGCGTCTTTTTTTTTTTTTTTTTTTTCAGGTGACCTCCAGTTTATGGTTGAGCTCTGTTCCCGGGTTGGCTAAGGTTTAGCCTTGGGATTTTTTTCTTGCTGTTCCCACCCCCCATGTTTGACACTGCTTTGGGACATCCCAACTGTCATGAAGATTCTGGAGCTGTGTCCATCAGTGAACAAAAGAGTGGGATTTTTGGCTTACCGTAAAATCCATTTCTCTGATGTTTGGACACGGCACCCACCTCTCTGGAGTTAGTTTTCTTCTGACTGCTTGTAACAAAACTGAATGCCTATAGCCGAGAGTGGAAGTATACCCCCTGGGACTGCCCCATAGGCGTAATCCAAGCTTTTTTTCTGCCTAGTGCCTAGTTACTCCTGTAGGGGGCAGCATTTTACGGTAAGCCAAAAATCCAATTATTTATATACAGTACAATCTTCGGTTTCACAAATAAACATTTAATGCTTGGCATAGGATTCCCAGCAATGAGTGCTGAAAGACTGCACAGCAGGAGCAACTTGATTTGGGGCTGGCTTTGTCTAATGGAAATTGAATCGAATTTCGATCCATGTATGGTCTAGCTGCTTGTATTGATCGGCTTGTGTACAACCAGCCTGTTGGGTTTTTACCCAAATAATCAGTGGCCCTTGCTATAGGCAGCCACACTAATCATTGTATTTTGCCAGTGGGGAAGGCTCCCTACTTGCAGTACAACAGCTGACACCTCGAACGTGTGGATGATGGGGGATAGGCCTATTTTTGTGTTTTTTTTTTTTTTTTTTTTTCGTTCAACCTGAAAATTATGTATTGCCTCCGTAGTAGTGAGTCCTCTGATACTACTGATCAGAGTGCATATGTGCAATCCAAAAGGAGAGTTCCTATCAGACCAAACAAAGTATTTAGTATTGTGGACATTTTCATTGTTTTGGCCCCCACTTCTGTATTTCTACACTTTGAGCCCCAAGGATCAGTTATCTAGTCCTTGTGCAATTTGCAATTTAAATGCAAAGTTCTGTAAATTTAGTCAGCTGTCTGTGAAGATACGTCTCTAGTTAGATGATTTCCAATGTGATTTTTTTCATGCGATTTTTTTTTTTTTTTTTTTTACACTCACTGGACCAAAGTCGCATTAAAAGTAGTGTACACCAAAGTAGTGTAGGCACCTTTTCAAAATCACTGCGACTTAAGTTGCACCGATTAGAATGGGTGTGATTTGCAAACAATGGGCTGCAACTTGTCCAGTCCAAAGTTGAATAATAAAGTGTGAATGGGCCCTTAGGCCTCTTTCACGCAACAAAAATGTTCCTGCGGTTGGATGGACAGGTGGATGCAAATAGTTACTGTCCCTGAGCCTGTACAATGGCAGGCCAGCGGTGGCTGCAGCTGTCTACAGGTGTTCAGATGTAATGGGTATAGCCAGTGATTACCTGTGAATAGGGACAGATGATCACTCCTGGACATAACCGGTTTGCATCCAGGGGTGATTATCTGTCCCATCCAGGGGTTATAAATCTGTCCCATCCAGGGGTCCAGGGGTGATCATCTGTCCCATCCAGGGGTGATCATCTGTCCCATCCAGGGGTGATCATCTGTCCCATCCAGGGGTGATCATCTGTCCCTAATCGCAGCTCTTGTCAAAGGAATGCTCGTGTCTGAACACAACAGTAAGGAGTGAACTGGCCTTAAAGGAATCCTGCACCTTACTCCGGTAGGGCCACAGTAGCTGTTGCCATAAATAGACATGCTGCTGCTGATGTAGCTCCAGTGCACTAGATTTCCATAATCCCACCACCCGACTCCATTTTTGGCATGCAGGCAGGGAGTGTGCACCGCACGTGTGCCACAGGAAGTGTAATAAAAAGATTGCTAAGGGACATCTCCTTTGCCAAAAAGTTCTACTTCCCCAGCAATTTTATTTTCAGACCTCCGTTTTGCCTAAAAGATAAATGTGGGATGCCATTGTTGGCCTCTGCTTGTGAACATGCTAGGTGCTTGGCTGCCCTGCTGTGATTCTATCCTGGAGCTGGCAGATCAGAGACTGATCTGGCTGCTTTCTTGTTCCAGGTCGATTATTGAAAGTATTGACACCAGAGACTTTGCCAACGAGCATTTTCATTGGAGGTTGGTGATGGCAGCCAGTCTGTGCAGATTCCCTTTAAACTGCACTATTTAACCCCCACATGATGAGGCTTTACCTAGCTTATTGGCCTGGTGACAAAGCATGCTGCACTCTCAGAAATATTCCATCAAATTGTGTTCCACTTTGTGCAGCTGACAGCTTCTGTCGGCTTCCTCTGCCTTCACTTTCACTGTAGTTATTCTGCTATTTTAGGAATTTGAGAGAAGTTGCTGCTCTGCATTATGTATAGCCGGCTCAAGGCTAAGCAAGGCTCTGTGAGGTGAACTTTCAGCAGTCTGTAAAATCCAGTCTATGCATCCACTTAGGTGCCAAATGCCATGCCTGACTGGGAAATGGAGGTAGAGGAAGCCCCATAGAAATTGAACTACAAGGTGTAAAGGTGGCCCATGTGTGCAAAAGACTAAAACGCCCCCAGAATTCCCTGAGTGTAAAATGTCAAAGCTTGCCTTATAAATACATGTGTGTTTTCACATGCAGCCAAGTGACTGGGGCTTTGGTTAGCACCACTGGGCCTGCACATGAGGAAATGTGGGGTGTCCCCATGTACATTTTATAATTATAATCTATAGGTGGAAACCAGGTAATTATTTTTAGCCACTTTTTTTTTTCTTTGTTTTGGTTGAATGAGAGAAAGCTAAAACTCCTGTTAGGTTTTACGGCTATCTAGCAGTGTTGGAGAGATTTTACCTTTTTGTTCTGGGGACAGTCTTTTACTTGGCAGGAATTGCAACAGGGAAACCCACCATAAAAAGCGCACTGTGGTTCTAGTCTTCCCCTATTTAACCTAAAGAGGTGTTAAACCCAAAAGTAAAGCCCCGTACACACGCACAGATTGTTGGCCGTAAATTGTTGGCCAACGTCCGATCGGCCGATTGTCGGCTTGTTAGTATGATGCTTCCGACAACCAACTGCGAATTTTCGGCCGAAAAAAATCTGGTGTGCATGCTATAAAATTTTTGTTGGCCAACAAAGAACGGCCGATTGTTCCTCAGTCAGTACAGATTTCGGCAGAGAAAAATCAGGTGAGCAAGACTGGGCATGCTCAGAGAAGAAAAAACATGGAAAGTCAACCATCACATGACATCACTTCTGAAGTTGGTTTTTGTTGGCCAACAAAAGTCCAGTGCAAGTCTAGAGCACATTTCAACCAACAAACACTGGACAAAAGATGGCCGATCGGTTGGCCAACAATCTGTGCGTGTGTACGGGGCTTAAGCCTTTATTTTATTGCAGCTTACCAATTCTTAGGCTCGGTTCACACATCTGTGATGGCAGAGATCGTATGTGACACTGCTCTGAAAATCACATGCAATGTCGGTGCGATGCAAATTCAGCCATACAGCCATACAGATAGTATGGCTGAATTTGCATCTGATTTGGCACAAACAAGCACAGGACCCTTTTTTTGAGTCTGCAGCAGAATCGGATCGCATGGTGGTTCACACCTATGCGAGCCAATCCATGCCCGAATGTCTGATCGCACTGCGATATGTGAACTGATCTGGGGTTGTCGTTAACTTTGAATTGACACCCCCAGCGATTCACATATGGCAGTGTGAACTGCCTGTGTTGGGAATGTGATGCACAGTAGATTCGCAGGGTTCCCACATCGCATAAGTGTGAACCAGGACTTAGATGTGATGTCTACATTTTTGTTTTTCTATTTTACTCTTTCCTTTTTTATATTCACCCCGTGATCTGGCCAGCAAGTCTGTTTTCAACAGAGCAAGTTGTCCTGCTGAAGTAGAGGGTTGAGCATCTAACACTCCCCTGACAATGCTGATGTCCATAGGTGTCTCTGTTGCTCCTTCATCCAGAGTGTAGGCACCCTAATGCAGGAAACAATATTGGCCAGGTCATCAGGTGAAAACAGAGGGGGAAAAAAAACCCAAAAAATACACCCACTACACTTTGATTGGTACGCTGCAATATATTACATCTTTAAGTTTTAATACCGCTTAAAAAAAAAAAAAAAAAAAAAAAAAAAGGTAAAACTTTAATGAACTAAAGGTTTTCCCAGGATGGGAAGTGAGGGAAAGTTTCTTACGGAGCCCCAGACGACAGTAAAACCTGACAGATTTTGCCCTTAGATATAGATTAAGCAGATGATGGGGTTTTCCTACATTGGGCTTCCTCAAGTCTATTACACCTCTTTGTCATTAGATGGTGTGGGCTAATATCTGCATTCCTCCAGAGCTCTGTAATGCCTCGTTTCCACTGAGCGGAACGGTTCAGTTCGGTACAGTTTGGAAGGGTTAGAATGGTCTGGTCTATTCAGGTGAGCGTTTCCACTGCAAGTCGGGCCACCAGGGACCATGTGGGGTTTACACCAAATGAGGTGTTTGTTTTGCTCTTTCATTTGACGTAAGCATTGAAGTTTTCCTGTCCGCCAACCAGTGGAATCTATCGTGTGACGCCAGTAGCTCCTTACCGTACCATACCATTTCCTATGGCCCTACATCTGAAGCAGGACCAGGAATGGTGCGGTTTGGTTCGGTTGTATGGGCCACTTTCATAATGGAAACACCCAAAATAGCGCACCATACCGATCCGAACCGTTCCGCTCAGTGGAAACGAGGCATTATATGACCATTGACACACAGTTGACCAGACTGTGCCTTGGATTACATGACCAATGCCTAGGCCTTGATCATGTGACGATCTACCAGATAAAGGTCAAAGGCAGCCTATAGAGATCTCTACTGACCCAAGTATAATTATGGAGGGCAAATGTGTATACTGTATGTGCTTTCATTGTAGGTCTTGTGTTAAGATGGTTATTTTTACTTTTCATCTTGGCTTTAGATTCTTTTAGTTTTCTGTAGCATATAAGCTAAGAGCTTCTCATAGACCTTGACCTCAGAGTCTGTTTTTGACGCCATTCTAAACTCCAAGGGTTCATTCATTCCCACAAGCCTCCATGCTGATGTGCATTGTGTGTGTGTGTGTGTGTGTGTGTGTGGGGGGGGGGGGGGGGGGGTCAGTGAGAGAGGTTACCCCATCTCATATTGTTTACTTTATTATAACTTTGTCAAAAGGTGGCACTTTTATGTTTACTCACCATGGCGTGTTGCGGTGTGCTGGGACGAGTGTGTACTAATGAAGGAATGCTGCACCCCTATGCAGGGATTTGGGGTCTTGTAGGAAGCAATTGTATCTGTGGACCTTTGTGCTGTGGGAATGATCCTATAAAGGGTCATTATATAGGGTCCTATATAGGGTCATTAGCAGATGCTGCTATTCAGATTTGACAGGACAGGTTTAACTCATGCAGTTGGTGATTTTCCCCTCTCACATCTCCACCATGCCTTCCATCCCAGGCTAAATCTGAACATCTGCCGTACAACTTTTCTGTCTAGGGACCTGGCGGGCGGCATAGATGGCACAGGGTGGTCTGATTGTGTGCAGAACCACAGACTTCTGATCATTGCTGAAAGGAATATGCCTGCTATAGTCTTTTATAGGTTTAATTTCGGTTGGTAAATGTGTCTTGCCTTTTGCAGTGCAGTTTTCAATCAATTTTTGCTTTGCGCTTCGCCTTAATGAGGTTGCTCGGGGTAATGTCACATGAACGAACAGTGACAGTTTGGTGAAGGCACGCCAGCCTCGGGTTGCTTATGACTTTATCAAGTTGCTCTTTGTGAAATAGCTTTCCCTTTGCACTGATTAAATTCTAACCGAACGTTGTCACATTTTAGGCATGCTTGTATTGGTACCATTGTTTGCAAAGACAGTGATGATTTTACAATCCAGTGGATTGGGTGACATCTGTGCCTCATGCTGTGTGTGAAGATAAATGCACAGCCCAATCATAGCTGAGAAGACCCCACCTCCCCCCCCCCATTTTCTATACTGTTATTTATGTCAGTGGCAGTACCTCTTTGCGGCCACCGGATGGCTCCTGGGAGCATTAAGCAGCAGCAGTGTCTGCTGCGGCCACTGGAGGGAACCTGAGTACCCCTTGTATATTTATCTTGGCTGCAGTCCCTCTGTCACTGTCAACAGCAGTACCTCCCTGCTGCCACTGGAGGGAGAATTTGTCAGCAGCAGTACCTCTGTGGAGTCACTGGGGGGAGCCTGAGCTCCCCCTTCTAAACTGTAAATGTTTGTCAACTGCAGTGCCTCTGTGTTGCCGCTGGGGGAGCCCGAGCTCTTCTATAATCTTTAATGTTATTTATGTCAACTGCAGTGCCTCTGTGTGGCCGCTGGGGGAGCCCGAGCTCTTCTATAATCTTTAATGTTATTTATGTCAACTGCAGTGCCTCTGTGTGGCCGTTGGGGGAGCCCGAGCTCCCCTTCTATACTGTTAACGTTGTTTATGTAAGAGGCAGTACCTCTATGCAGCCACTAGTGGGAGCTCGAGTTCCCCCTTCTATACTGTATATGTGATGTCAGCAGCAGTGCCTCTGTACAGTCACTAGGGGAGCCTGATTACTCCTGTATGTTTATGTTGGCAACAGTGCCTCTGTGTGGTCACTGGGGGAGCCCGAGCATTTCTTCCATGCTGCAGTATCTCTTTATGGCCACTGGGGAAGCTTGGGAGCATCTTTCAGCGGCAGTACCTCTGTGCGGCCACTTGAGGGAGCCTGGGAACCCTGCCTTCTACATTGTGTAGATTTGTCAGCGGCAGTACCTATGTGTGGCCACTGGAGGGAGCCTGGGAACCCTGCCGCCTTCTAATATTGTATATATTTGTCAGCGGCGGTACCTCTGTGCGGCCGCGGGGGGGAGCATGGGAGCATTTCTGTCGGCTCCCTCTCGTACACTGTATATGTAATTGATGTCAGTGGCAGTACCTATGTGCGGCCACTGGGTGGAGCCTGGGAGCAGCCGCCTCCAGTGTCAGTCTCCTCCTCTCCACGCTTTCCTCCCTCCGATCTCTCCGAGTCTCCTCCTCCCCCCTCCCTCGCAGTCTTCCTCTCCGTCCGTCGCTGTGACGGCGCCATTTTGCCCCTCTCCTCCCCAGGATCCAGTGCAAGATCCGGGGGGGTGGAAATCGCCGCAGTCGCCCCCCCCATCGGCCCGATCTGTTCCTGGCACGTGGACAGAGGGGGCTCTCCGCACATTCTGACCCGGGGGGGTCCTTCGAATTCTTCTTCTAAAAACTCTTTATCTTTTTTTTTTTCCCCCCCATCACAGCACATTTTTTTAAAAAAAATTTGCTGCCCCCCTCTCACGTTTCCTATTGCCCCCCCTGAAGGGGGGGAGGGTAATAATAAAAGGAATTGGTCACCTGACTGAAGATTTAACCCCTGCAGGGGGGATCCTGTGAACTGGACACTCACCTCCCCCCCTCGGGGGGGTCATCCTGTGTAAGTCTGACTTTTATTTCCTTCTCTCCTCCACCTGGAAGAGTTAATGCCCCCCCCCCCAATTTAAAGGTCCTCTTAAAGGGCCCCCTATACTAGTAACCCTTTCCATGCCACCGCCCTGATCCTGAGCAGGAAAGGTCTATTTATTTCTATGGTGTGTATGTGTGTGTTATATATTGGGGGTTTGTATTGATGATGTGTGTCATGTGACAGATGGGACGGTGAGCGCTAACGTTTATATTTCCCACACATACGGACACTTTACTAGTCTGCGCTTGTGTATTAATGAGGCTGCAGCGTGCTGACCCCCCCCCCCCTCCCCCTTCCCTCCCGGTATTCACAACCTGACATTGTTTTCATTACGTTCTCTTCCTAGCCTGACCCCATTCCTCCCCCCCCCCCCCCATAGTTCTTCCCAATGCTGATCACACTTTTCTGGTCTTCTCTGTCTTCCGCATATCACTCTGTACCCCTCACCCGCCCCTCTCTCTCTCTCTCCCTCTCCGCTCAGGTCCTTTGTGTGCTGCCTTCATCCTTCCTTCGTCCTCTTTCCCCCCTGGCTTCTCCTTCCGTCCTCTTCCCCCCCGGCTTCTCCTTCCGTCCTCTTTTACCCCCCGGCTTCTCCTCCTTCCGTCCTTTTACCCCCCCCCGGCTTCTCCTCCTTCCGTCCTTTTACCCCCCCCCCGGCTTCATCTCCTTCCGTCCTTTTACCCCCCCCCGACTTCATCTCCTTCCGTCCTTTTACCTCCCCCGACTTCATCTCCTTCCGTCCTTTTACCTCCCCCGACTTCATCTCCTTCCGTCCCCCCCCCCCGACTTCATCTCCTTCCGTCCCCCCCCCCCGACTTCATCTCCTTCCGTCCTTTTTCCCCCCCTACTTCATCTCCTTCCGTCCTTTTTCCCCCCCCGACTTCATCTCCTTCCGTCCTTTTTCCCCCCCGACTTTTTCTTCTCCCCCCCCCCCCCGACTTTTTCTTCTCCTAACGTCCTCCCCCCCCCCCCCCCTTCTCCTTCCGTCCTTTTACCCCCCGGCTTCTCCTCCTTCCGTCATTTTACCCCCCGGCTTCTCCTCCTTCCGTCCTTTTACCCCCCCCCGACTTCATCTCCTTCCGTCCTTTTACCCCCCCCGACTTCATCTCCTTCCGTCCTTTTACCTCCCCCGACTTCATCTCCTTCCGTTCTTTTACCCCCCCCGACTTCATCTCCTTCCGTCCCCCCCCCCCGACTTCATCTCCTTCCGTCCTTTTTCCCCCCCTACTTCATCTCCTTCCGTCCTTTTTCCCCCCCCGACTTCATCTCCTTCCGTCCTTTTTCCCCCCGACTTTTTCTTCTCCCCCCCCCCCCGACTTTTTCTTCTCCTAACGTCCTCCCCCCCCCCCCTTCTCCTTCCGTCATTTTACCCCCCGGCTTCTCCTCCTTCCGTCCTTTTACCCCCCCCCCGACTTCATCTCCTTCCGTCCTTTTACCCCCCCCCGACTTCATCTCCTTCCGTCCTTTTACCCCCCCCGACTTCATCTCCTTCCGTCCTCCCCCCCCCCCCCCCCCGACTTCATCTCCTTCCTCCCCCCCCCCCCCCCGACTTCATCTCCTTCCGTCCTTTTTCCCCCCCCCGTCTTCATCTCCTTCCGTCCTTTTTCCCCCCCGTCTTCATCTCCTTCCGTCCTTTTTCCCCCCCCCGACTTCATCTCCTTCCGTCCTTTTTCCCCCCCAACTTCATCTCCTTCCGTCCTTTTTCCCCCCCGACTTCTTCTTCTTCTTCTTCCATCCTTCCCCCTCCCGACTTTTTCTTCTCTCCCCCCCGACTTCTTCATCTCCTTCCGTCCTTTTTCCCCTTTTTTCACCTTCAATGCTTCCTTTCACTGCGCCGTTTTTTTTTTTTTCTTTCCCTCCCAGTAATTTAATTTTGGCTGCAAGCCTCACCTGGGTTTATAGGAACCTGTTTCCCCTCCCCCTCCCCATATGTCTGTCCGTGGCAAGGTGAGCAAGGAGCCTCCTATCTGTGTGTACATTCTCCATCCATCCCTGCACCTTCCAACCATTCCTACAACCTCCTTCTACTCGTAAGCTGAACCATTCCTTGGATTTGGGTAACAATGTTGGCGGGGGCATTGATTGCTGTGCCGTCTCCTTTAAGCTGACCATTCACTCTACAATCTGACTGTACAGTCTCCTTTAAACTGACCATTCACTCTACAATCTGACTGTACAATCAACTTGAGATTTACAAAGACATACAAACGCATACCTAATCTATCCAATCACACAGGGCCTTTTAGTACATCAATATAAAAGCTATAGTACAATCAGATTGTGTAGTGCATGGACATCGTTGGACGTAAATGTAATGGGCCATACACACTATAAGATTTTCTGAAGACTTTTTCCTTTAGACTTACCAAAACCATATACTATGAGGTCAAACCTAAACACTTTCAATTTGTATGCAATCTGGCAGGCCTTTGCACTACATAGAAAAGGTAAATCTGAAGGAAATCTAACCACAAAAGTTGGATAGTGTGTATCCAGCTGAAGGGACTGTGACTGGATCCATGTGGACACTTTAGGTCTGTCCTCCTATTACATGGTACATTTTTATAGGAGATTGTTCAGTCAGATTGTAGTGTGTATGACCATTGCTAAGCTCACCACACAGATTACCATCTGATTGTACAACCTTTAGATCCACTGCAGAGGCCTACGTTATTGGATAGTTTAGGTGAATCCTCGTATTAAATGGTTTTGGTAAGCTGTAATTGAAGTCAGATTGTGACATGTATGCTGCCCCTTGGATTGTAATCTCCGGTGACCAGGCTCATCCTATCCCTCTCTAATTGGTGTCTCCTTCATATTGTAATTTGCTGCATAAACCATGATGATATTGTGACCCTCTGCTTTGATTTCCTGTGTGAGTTGGGGCAGATTGTCCATACGGGATTGATTTGTATGGGGGGTCACATGACAATGCTGTTTTAGGTACAGGAAGAAATCTTGTGCTGTGTGAGGCCCATCATACAATGAATAGAGGGAGATGTGATGAGAGATCTGCTGGCTTGGCAGGAATCATGCACAGGTGGGGCTGGCCTTCCTCTCTCTCTCCCCGGCTCAGCTGGAGTTTGGTATCGGCACACGTGCAGTAAGGGGGGGGGGGGGGGGTCATTGTCTACGAGGAGAAGCCGGTCATCAACATTTGGGGATTGCTTGTTCTTCCTCCCTCCTGATAATACCCACACAGCACATGCATTGCAAGGGTTGTGTGCATTGATCATATCGCTTGTAAACCTCAATCGGCCGCCCTCAGGCCCATTCACACTAAAGCAATCCTTAGTGGTGCATTAACATAAGTTTATGGGGGGTTTTCTTTGTTTACTTTTTAACACATTGAGCACAATTTAAAATCTATTCCAGTAAAAACTATTTGTTAAAATTCTTACCCCCAGCACTTGCATTTTGCAACTTTTTCAATGCTGCTCATGCTTTTCCAGTGCTGCTTCCCTGAGCTTCTGGCCTTCACGGGAAGGGCAAATAGTGGACAGTGCAGTCTCCAGCCAATCTACTTAAAGTGTTACTAAACCCACAACTGTAAAAACAGTCTGTATATGCAGTAAAGCATGCTTGTTATCCTCACTGTGGAGCCTAAGGGGTTAATCCTCTGCATTGTGTAAAAAGGCTGTTTGATCCTGTATGCACAGACCCTCCCATTCTACTGTCACCATTCCATCTGATAGAACAGAGCCTTGGGGCGAGCTGCACATTCTCAGATTGGTGTGCATTACTAGAATTTTTTGTCTTTGGAGGGTGCATGTGGTTGACACAGGGGCAATCGGCACTGTCCAGACAGAGGGTCAGGGGTTCTGCAGGTAGGACAGTCGGTGCAAAATAAAACTCCTCCTGCAAGCTTTAACCAGACACTGATAAAAAAAAAAACTGCTATATACTGCTGATGAGAAAAGGTATTTAGCAGTGTATATTTACTAAAATAATTGCATTTCTGTGTACTGTGGGAGACCAGATATAGTGAATGCAGGGTCCTGGGTTTAGTAACACTTTTGAGGTAGTCTGGCTTGGGAAAAGTAGGAGCTGGGGGTCGCCTTGCCATCCTGGACTATGGGGTTGTGTGTTTCTATTGCTGCACACAGTGTAGGGAGGCGCAACACTAGTCCCTGCATACAGGGGTGACTCCATTGGATGCTGCAAGAGAATGGAGCCACCTTTTGAAGCAGGAGACCTGAGGTACCAGCTTAAACTCAAACACAGGGAAAGAAAAAATGATAAAGAAGCAGCATTCTTAGTAAGGGGCTGTGCACCACAGCAGCTGTGCTAAAACATACCGTGCTTTTCTTTGGTGCACAACACGGTAACATGAGGGTGAGAACTGGTCTGGTAGTAGACAAGGTTTTTTGCCCTGTGTTGCACTGTGCAGTTAGAGGGATTGGACAAGCTTTTTACTGACTGGTGCTTACAATGATCAGCTTTTAGTAAGGTAAACTCTTTATCCCAAAAGGGAAAAGAAAAAAGAACTTGCTCTATCGTTCATTGACGGACGCAGTGCTCTCTGATTCATATCAGTAGAGTTATACTGCCCCCTACTTGAGTAGGACACTAGGCAGAAAAAATTTCTGGCTACGCCTACAGGCAGATTTTTATTTTTTTTTCTCAAACGTTTTCCCTGTGAGATCTTCAAGCATATCCAGTGGTCACCCCAGTGTGGACATCGAGCGCGTGCAGACCTTGGCTCCACGCCGGGTCTGCTGTGACATAGTCCCGCTGGACGGGGACTAGCCCCGCAAGTTAAACGTCTCGCCAGGACGCATACGACAGGGTCTAGGCTGATGTCACAGCGTTCCTATTTGGCCGACAACTCCCTACTCCGGTGGTGTGGGGTCCTGTCATGAGATGGCGCCCGCCTGTGTTCCCGGTATGGTGAGTAAACATCCCCCCAACCCCCCCCTCCTTAGCTGGTGGATTTTAGGGTGGACACGGACCCTCTCTCTGGGATGGTCGGATCCTCACACTCCTGGGTTCCCCTCTGTCCTTTTGTGACCCTCCCCCTTCCCGCGTGGGGGACTCTTTTGGGCCCGCCTGAGGTTGTGGCCTTGTGTGCAGGCTGCATGGGGGGCTGGGAGGTGCGCCGCCCGGTCAATGGTTTGCCCGGTCGGGCCCTCCAGAGCTGGATGGTGTAGTAGAGCTGTCGTTCCTATTGCTGCACGGGGCTGCTCACGGGTGGGCCAAGGTCAGTATCGGCTGCCGTCTACCTTTCCTCCTCTCAAGTTGCTGCCAAGCATTCTTCATAGGATCTAGGCGGAAGGGATTCCGGTCTTTCTCGTGGCTCCGGACTGGCCTTGCCGAGCTTGGTACGCCAACCTGGTCAGGCTAACTGCGGACACGCCATGGAGAATTCCTCTCAGGAAGGAGTTCCAGGGCCAATCTCCCCTCCGACTTGTGGTCTCTGGCTTTGCCAGCTTGGCTGTTGAAAGCCAGGTGCTGAAGGACAGGGGATTGTCTGCTTCAGTGATTCCCACCCTGCTTAAAGCGTGGGAAGCGTTTTTTTTTTTTTTTTTTTTTCATCCGAGACAGTTGTATGTTGTGTGGGCTCTCCCTCGCTTTTACTCGGTGGCCCGAATCTCGGCTCCCTTCAACAGGGAGTTGATCAAAGGTTGGCCTTGAGTACTGTCGTGGGTCAGGTTTCGGCTTTGGCTATTTTTCTTCTAAAGGCCGTTGGCTGCCCGTTCTCTTGTGCGTAACTTCTTCCAGGGGGTGCGACACTTGGTTCTTCCTGTGCGACCTCCGTCACCAACTGGGGACCTTGATTTGGTGCAGTTGGTTCTTCCAGACCCTCCTTTTTGGCTACGTTCACATCTTGGCGTTGCTATTACAGGCGTTTTTATGGGCGTTTTTTTTCAGGCGTTTTTGCAGGCGTTTTTAGATTGAATAGAGACCAATGTAAAACGCCTGTAATCTGCCCAAAGAGAAGCTCATGTACTTTTTTGGGCGTTTGCTCATGGCGTCAAAACGCTCAGATGTGAACAGGGGCCATTGAATTGAATAGGATTTGTCTTGTTGGGCGTTTTGAGAGCTGATCCTAGAGCAGAAAAACTCCCCAAAACGCCTACATGTGAATGGAGCCTTTGTGATTATCTAGGGTATCCCCTGCCTACCTTATTACAGAAGGTGGGCTTCGTGGTTGCTGTCACTCTGCACGCTGGGTGTGGGCACTGGTGACATTGTCCTGTCGTTCTCCCTATATGTTGGTTCTTGGGGCAAGGTGTGTACTTCGTCCGGATCCGTGGTTTCTAGTGTTCACTTGCACAAGGACATTGTATTGCTATCTTGTGTCCTAAGCCCCCTCATCCTACTGAATGTGCGCTGCATACTCTGGATAGAGTTCGGGCACTCAAGGTGTTCTTGGCGACTACGGAGTCTTCCCGTAATGCCCCATACACACGTGCAGATTATCTGCAGACTTTTGCACATGATTAAAAAAAAAAGTTAAAATTGTGCATGTGAAACGGCATTAGTACCCAACATTTTCAATACGCAATGCTTTAAATACCTCTACAGGTCATTAGTTTATAGTGAACCTGAATAATGGTCCTGGGGGTATTGCTCCCATCTGTAGTGTAATCAACGGTTTTATACTTGGGTGCCCCTGACAGGTGTTTATGTTCATATATAGGTGAGGCAAACAGATTTTGCAATGACAGGTCCTCTTTTATAAGACAAAAGGGGTCTGTTAGACCCCTGATGTCTCGCCTGCGTTACACTGAAGCCAGTAGCGCACTATTGGGGTTTGTGGAAGGGATCACAACTTTAAGGCCGCAGGATCACTTCCACCGGACAACCAGCAGTCACCCTTGTCAGATTTGCATGTGTGTAAAACTGCCTGCTGCTGCCAACATATGACCTACTTTACTTGCAGTGAGGGGGTTAACTGCTCTGACTTGGGTGGGACAGAAAAAAGGCCTTGTGGTTTCTACCAGTTCTAAGGTCACAGGCCAATTCTGAGTGTCTGGTCTTGTAAATCAGATAATTTGCATATTCCTAATCCTGGCATCTGTACACTGGAGGCCTTCTTTGGATTGGAGGCCTTTTTAAGTGTATTGACTTTTATCTGCCATTGATTACTAGTTAGCTTCTATTTCTTTGGTTTAATCCATCATTCTTACTGTCTGACCATTAATTAAAAAATAATTCTCCCATAATTCCTCCTTTTCTCCCTATTTAGATTGCAGGCATCGCTTAAATAATTGCCCATGTTATAATGACTGCTTTAAAGACTAAGGCTCCATGTACACGGGACGCTGGAAATGGCCGTTTAGGAGCAGTTGGGCGTTTTTTTTAGAAGCCCCTGAACCCATCTACATTTTATCTTATCTGTCCATGTACACCAGGTCGTTTGCGGGCAGTTGCGTTCAGGGACTTTTTTTAGAACGCAATTATTTGCGTTCGAACGTGTGTTTCCCGGCGTTTCAAACGCAGAAACGCGACCGAACGCGATGACCCGCGTTTGGCGTTCGTGTTTTTCCATTTTAAAGGGGAATCATTTTTTTGTTTTGACCTCTAGGAACGGTTCTAAACGCGGGTACAAACGCGACCGAATGGACGTTTCAAACGTCCTAAAAATTCCAGCATTCAAAGGGACTTTTAACAACGTCCCGTGTACATGGACCCTAAAAGTAAAAATGCGTTATATTGAAACTTACTACACCTTATATGCGAGATCTGCATGACTTTTCAGGCTTATTAGCTCTTATATTTTACCTGGTGATCCTGCTAGTAACATGCTTACTACCTGTCCTGTGGTGGCATCTAGGGGTCCCCCCAGAGGATTTAGTCACAATCTTCAACTTTACTGTATCTATGGAGGATCAGCATTGTTATTCTAGGCTTGCTTTTCTTAGAGTCGGTTCACACTAGCGCGACTTGTCAGGCGACTTGTCAGCCTGACAAGTCGCGGTCTATTGACCGCTACAGGACCCGTTCTAATAGGAGCGACACAAGTCGCTCCGACTTAGAAAAAGGGTCCTGTACTACTTCGGGGCGACCTCGAAGCGGCTTGCATAGACTTCCATTATGTGAAGTCCCTGCAAGTTGCTCCGAAGTCGTGGTGCAATGTAATGCAAAAGTCGCCCCCGAAGTAGTAAGGAGTCGTGTCGCCTCAGTGTGAACCGGCTCTTAAAGTGGAGTTCCAGCCTTTTCTGTGTTTATTAAAGTCCGCAGCTACAAAAAGTGGCGATGGTTTCTCGTTTCTCCCCCTGAGCTGTGAGTGGCAATTGGTTGGTCTCCCCCTGAACTTGTTTTTTTTTTTTTTCCACACTTTTTTGTTTACATCTTTCCCCCTGCAAGACGAGAACAATAACAACGTATGTTTCTCTCCATTCAGAGAAGAAAGGAAAAAACGGGGCGGGCTGCACAGTGATCAGCCAATTAGAGGCTATTGCAGCGATCAGGTGACCGGGAGTCCTGGGTCCCAATCATTAGTACAAAGTCCCTGGGGCACTTGGCAATAGCCCGGTCTCTGTGCTGGAAGTGTGCTGTGCAGTGTCCTCCTAGCACAAACACAAGAACAAATATATGCGCTGCCCAGGTTTAAAGCCCACCTCCTGGACTGATATAGATATATATATATATATATATATATATATATATATATATATATATATATATATATATATATATATATTATTACTGTGTCATTGTGGAGTAAAGTACTCTTATGCATTTATATAATCTTCTTCTACAGCAGGGTTCAAAATTGGGAAAATGAGGGTGAGTGCTGAACCACTCTAGGCCCATGGCGCTATTGCCTTGCATAGTGCTGTCAGTCAAACACTGTGAACGTGCTTACAGGAGGTGATGCAGGGATGAACTCCAATGTCTGAAGCTGTTCTTCCTTTTTTTTGTCCAGTAAATAGGAGTCCATGACTAAGCTGGATTGCTGTAACTGCAGTATAGCGAGATGACCTGCCTTTGCTGTGTGGTAAGGTTGCCTGGATCACAAAACAGCTGAGCAGAATTGGGAATGCTGGTTGGTAAGACAGTTTACCAGCATGCATTACTTACATCTGAGTGTGTTTGGAGGTCAGCTGTAAGCAGTTCGGAATCGAAATATGAGGCTGGACTTGAGTCAAGTAATATTGCCTTTTCCCTGGAAATAAGGGAACCGTTCTTTCACCAGGACTGGTGGCCATGTTTCTGGGTGAAAGTTGCTTTAATAATGGGGGTGTGGCATCAGTTGGTGGCAGGTCTTGTTCATCTCTTCATATTGTACTAGCAGTGTGTAAAATGAGGGGGATTTTTTATGTGCTGAGAATTTATTAGATTGATTTCTTAGACAAAAATCATATTGGTTTGGCATTCCGGCTGCATTTTAAAGCTTTAGGACTGTAAATCAGATCACAATTGAAGTACGTATATGCTAACTACCTTATCAATTTGAAACTCTCAGGTTTGCAAACTAGTTTTTCCTGGCAGGCCGTATTGCTAAAGCCTGACATAGATGGATCAAATCTCGGCCAGTTCAACAGGGACCAGCTGAGATTCCATTCGTTTTTGCAGGCTGGTTGTAAGTGGATCCATTCATTGATTGGCTTGGCTACGACCAGTCGGTCAGATTTTTTTACATGCTATTCTAGCCGGCGGCTATAGCTGCTAGCCGTAATAATTGGGGTTCATTTACTAAAACTGGAAAGTGCAAAATCTGGTGCCACTCAGATTCTAACTTCAGCTTTTTCTATTAAAGTATAACGAAGGCTTCATGTATGCGGGACATTTGAAAACCTTTGCTTAATGCTGGAACTTGACAGCTAGAAACCGACGGTTTAAAAAAAGGCCATTTTGCTGTGTTTATGTGCCTTTAGCAACGTTTACGGTTAGAAGCGTTTTTATATTGTAAAATGGTCAGAAATGTGTCCCCGTTTAAAATTGAGTTATTGCGTTTAGACATGCCTGCACGCTATTACAAGCATTTGGTTTTCCAAATGCCAATAAACTTCCGTCCTGAGTGCAATTTTTTGCTTTAAAGAGGTTGTAAACCCACTTTTACATTTACCTATAGCTAAGCCTACATTAAGGCTTACCTAGAGGTGCTATAAATATCTCCTAAACTTGCACGGTTTAGAAGATATTTACAGTGCATGCAGCCGATGACGTCATCGGTGCATGCGCTCTGAAGGAACGGCCACCCGTGCCGTTCCTTCAGATCCCAGTGGTGTGAACGGTGGCTCATGCGCGGGAGTGATGTAATCGCACCCCCGGCCAATCAGATGGCCGGAGGACGAGATCCAGGAAGCAGGATGGCCTAACATGTCGGCCATCCTGTCTGCACTGAGGGGGCTTCGTTTTTAGGTAAGTACTTCATAATGAGCTAGTAGATGAATTATTAGACCACACATTATATATTCACCCTCTCTATTTGTCTTATTGTCAATGAAACTGAAAGTAAAAGAAAATCGGTAATTTTGGGTTTTCCCTAGAATGGTAATAGAGGGGAAATCTTCCAATGGGGTCCCCAAGGAATTCCTTTAATTCACAGGGATTTCCTCCCACTTCCTGTTTGGCTATGGGAGAGAAAGTGAAGGGAAATCTCTGCAATGACACAGGTGGCGAAAAAAAAAATCTGACAGGGGTTATAACCTTCCCTTCATACAAAATGAAGAAAAATTGCCTATAGTTCTACTTTAAGCTATGACAAAATAAACAAAAAAAAAACTGGAAGCAGATTGATTTCTGTGCAGAGCTGCACCAGATTTTTTTTTTTTTTTTTTTTTTTTTTTTTTTTTAGTAAATCAACCCCACTGTTTTGTGCTGGCAGGAAAGGCTCCCCGCCAGCAGAACACAATAGCACTGCGGGAGGGATTCCCCCTTCATACTGACTGTGCTGATAGGGCAATCAAGCAATTTTCCTTCCTTCCACCCAAGGTGGAAGTTAAAAAAAAAATTGAATCTATGGTCTGCCTAAGACTGGTGACCTCGCCCCCCCCCTTCTTTTTTTTTTTTTTTTTTTTTTTTTACCCCCCCAATTGCAGTAACTGCTTTTGTTACCCCAGCGGTTCATATTCCTGATATGTGCCTGTACTTGTATAAAGCAGTCTCCTGTTCTCTTTTCATTTTCATTTGTGTGAAATAATATATGGTGTTCCTGTCACCCCTCTTTCCTATTTAAAAAGTGACCACACTAAGCGGGAGCGCACAGCATGGTCAGTTCTCTAGCTATGCTGGGAACTCCGTGTACTCTCCTCCAATGATCTGGTTTGTCCTGACATGCCTCCCCTGCACAGCCATTCACTGCTGCTCCCCCCCCCCCCCCCCCACAACTAATTTTATGCAGCTGAGAACAAAGGAAATGTAATCACACACATTATATATATATATATATATATATATATATATATATATATATATATATATATATATATATATATATATATATACACATACACATATACACACACACACACACACACTAGCTCATAAAAGTGAGTACACCCCTCACATTTTTGTATATATTTTGTTTTCATGTAACACTGAAGAAATGACACTTTGCTACAATGTAAAGTAGTGAGTGTACAGCTTGTATAACAGTGTCAATTTGCTGTCCCCTCAAAACAACTTAACACACCGCCATTAATGTCTAAACCGCTGGCAACAAAAGTGAGTACACCCCTAAGTGAAAATGTCCAAATTGGGCCCAATTAGCCATTTTTCCTCCCCGGTGTCATGTGACTCATTAGTGTTACAAAGTCTCAGGTGTGAATGGGGAGCAGGTGTGTTAAATTTTGGTGTCACTGGAAGTTCAACATGGCACCTCATGGCAAGGAACTCTCCAAGGATCTGAAAAAAAAATTGTTGCTCTACATAAAGATGGTCTCTAGGCTATAAGAAGATTGCCAAGACCCTGAAACTGAGCTGCAGCGCAGTGGCCAAGACCATACAGTGGTTTAACAGAACAGGTTCCACTTGCCATGTTCGCCCAAAGAAGTTGAGTGCACATGCTCAGCGTCTATCCAGAGGTTGCCTTTGTGAAATAGACGTATGAGTGCCGCCAGCATTGCTGCAGCGGTTGAAGGGGTGGGGGGTCAGCCTGTCAGTGCTCAGACCATACACCGCACACTGCATCAAATTGCTCTGCATGGCTGTCATCCCTGAAGGAAGTCTCTTCTAAAGATGATGCACATGAAAGCCCGCAAACAGTTTGCTGAATTCAAGCAGACCAAGGACATGGAATACTGGAACCATGTCCTGTGGTCTGATGAGACCAAGATAAACTTATTTGGTTTAGATGGTGTCAAGCGTGTGTGGCAGCAACCAGGGGAGGAGTACAAAGACAAGTGTGTCTTGCCTACGGTCAAGCATGGGGCTGGGAGTGTCATGGTCTGGGACTGCATGACCAGTGCCAGCACTGGGGAGCTACAGTTGACTGAGGGAACCATGAATGCCAACATGTACTGTGACATACTGAAGCAGAGCATGATCCCCTCCCTTCGGAGACTGGGCCGCAGGGCAGTATTCCAACATAACAACCCCAAACATAACGACCCCAAACACACCTCCAAGACAACTGCCTTGCCAAAGAAGCTGAGGGTAAAGGTGATGGACTGGCCAAGCATGTTTACAGACCTAAACCCTATTGAGCATCTGTGGGGCATCCTCAAACGGAAGGTGGAGGAGAGCAAGGTCTCTAACATCCACCAGCTCCGTGATGTTGTCATGGAGGAGTGGAAGGACTCCAGTGGCAACCTGTGAAGCTCTGGTGGACTCCATGCCCAAAAGGGTTAAGGCAGTGCTGGAAAATAATGGTGGCCACACAAAATATTGACACTTTGGGCACAATTTGGACTTTGTCACTTAGGGGTGTACTCACTTTTGTAGCCAGCGGTTTAGACATTACTGACTGTGTGTTGAGTCCTTTTGAGGGGACAGCAAATTTATACTGCTACAATGTAAAGTAGTGAGTGTACAGCTTGTATAACAAAGTGTATTTTCTTCAGTGTTGTCGCATGAAAATATAGAATAAAATATTTACAAAAATGTTGGTGTACTCACTTTTGTGAGATACTGTAAAAGATCTATACACAAATGTTTTACATTTTCATTTTAAACTGAATCGGTTATTACAAGGTGATCCGTTTACAATCACTTGTAAGCCATAGAGCTTAGTCACTAACCTGAAGTGTAGATTAAAGGAACGCCTCCTCCCTTGTGCGGTCTTCCTTCAGAAAGCTCCCATTGTTACATTTAGTAACACTTTAGTACAGTAGAGCATTTTGGTAAATTCTCTTGGAAGAGGAGTTTCAGCCATTTTTGTGTTCATTAAAATTCAGCAGCTATAAAAACTGTAGCTGCTGACCTTTTTAATAGAGATGCTTACCTGTCTGAGGATCCAGCAATGTGTTGACCCAAGCCACCCCTTTTCTTGGCCTTCTGTCCCTGGCCCCAGCATCTTAACTGTGGGCACCCAGCTGTGAGAGCTTGTGACTTTACAACCAGGTGCCCACTGTGCAAGCCACACTGCGCATTGTGACTGGTTCCAGGTGACTGCGGGGAGGGAGTGGGAGAGGAGAGCTCTAGGCCTGGGATCCTCAAACTACGGCCCTCCAGCTGTTACGGAACTACATATCCCATGAGGCATTGTAAAACTGTCATTCACAGACATAACTAGGCATGATGGGAATTGTAGTTCCTGAACAACTGGAGGGCCATAGTTTGAAGACCCTTGGCCTAGACGATCTGATTGGAAGTGGGAGCGGTTGTTGAAGGCCTTAGGCCCCTTTCACACTATCCGTCCGGATGGACTCCGTTTTTCTCAGCGGGGGATCGAGCCGCCGATCCCCCGCTGAGCAGGAGGAGGACAGCTGTGTCTCTGCGCTGTGTGCGGAGACACAGCTGTCAGTTCCCCATGCATCTCTATGGGGGAAATCAGATGGGAACGGACCGTTGGTCCGTTCTCATCCGATCCGCTGGACGGATGGAAAATAGGGTTTCCATCCGTCCAGATTTGACGGATCGGAGCGGATGTCAGCGGACATGTCTCCACTGACATCTGATCCTCCATAGAGATGCATGGGGGGACCGTTCAGATCCTCCAAAAAAAACGGACAGTCGAATCTGAACGGTCCGCCTGTGTGAAAGGGGCCTTAAAGTGAAACTTCCTCTGAGTGGAGCTCTGCTTTAAGACTGCATTCTCTTCCTGTTCCTGACAGGACACAGGCTCTCCTCTCCCCCTCTCTGCTGGGATCTTCATTTTCTGGCCTAGTCTTTCAAAAATCTTACCAGTTGCTGCACCATACTTTGTCCCTTTTTGGCATGAGTGGATGCTGCAACATGCAGGAGTGGGAGAAGCGGGGAATTACAGGCTGTGCAGCACAGAGCCCAGTAAGTTTAGTAATAGTGGGCTTACACCTTTAGAAACTCATCTGACCTTGACAAGTCCCCTTTTACGGAAAAAAAAAAAAAAACATAAAAGTGATTTTAATATGTGCATTAAAGAGGAACTTTGGTCATGTATAAAAACAAAAATGCTGTAGTTGCTGACTTTTAACAAAACACACTTAGTGCCGGTTCACATTTGTGCGATGCAAATATACAGTGTGTTCCCGCATCGCATCCGCATCCCTGGCAGTTCACACTGCCATATGCGATACGCTGGGGGTGTCAAAAGTTAATGACACTCCCAGATCAGATCACATATCGCAGTGCGATCTGAAAGTTTGCACAGAATCTGATCGCACTAGTGTGAACCACCATGCAATCCCATTCTGCTGCAGACCAAAAAAAGGGTCCTGTGCGTGTTTTAGTTTTACAAACTGGCTGAATTTGCACCTCACAGAGATCTCATGTAATTTTAGGAGCAGTGCGCTCCGAATTACATGCAATCTCTGTGATCGCACAAATGTGAACCGGCACTTAGTAGCACAGGAGTTCAGCGATGTCTTCACTCAGGCCAGTTCTTTGCCAGTCTTCGAGCACCTGGTGCCACCATCTTTTCTTTGGGAAGCTGGCTGTGACTTCCTTCAGTTTCACAGCCAACTCCCCACTGCTCATGTACACATTTCTTTCTTGGATGTTTCTTTAGATTCCTAGGCTTATCTGTTTTTTTATAAGTATTCATTTACTGATCTAAAACCTGAAAAGCTAACGCTGCTTCTAACCAATAACCTTGCAGTGCTTCTTGCTGAGTGCACAAGCCATGTTCATGAACGCGACCAAATCCTTTGTCATTAGAGGTTGTTTCCATCAAAACGGTCTGTGTTTTTACTCTTGGGGTAAAATCCAATTACAGTACAAACTGTATGGTGTGTGTGTGTTTGTGTGTGTGTGTGTGTGTGTGTTTTTGTTTGTTTATTTATTTTTAAATATGGCACATTCACATTTTAGTAGTGGTCCTTTCTTTGCTTTTAAGTGCCGGTTCACATTTATGAGATGCGGGAACGCTGCGATTATACAACGTGTTCCCGCATCAGCAGCACAGGCAGTTCACGCTGGGGGCGTCAATTCAAAGTTAATGACACCCCTAGATCAGATATCTCAGTGCGGTCTGAGAGTTCGCACAGAATTGGATCACACTAGTGTGAACCACCATGGAATCCGATTCTGCTGCGGACCAAAAAAAGCGTCATGTGCGTGTTTAGTTGGATTGCGGTGTGAATTCAGCCATACAAACTGGCTGAATTTGCACCGCACAGGCATCGCATGTAATTTTAGGAGCAGTGTGCTGCGAATTACATGCGGTCGCTGTGATCGCATAAATGTGAACCGGCACTAAAGCTTAGATAGACACATTTGCGGTGTGGAAAACGCAGCACCGCATTGTAATTGCACTGTTTGCAATCGACTGTGGGTATAAATACATAGTTAATAACACCCCAAAAGGATCGTAAATGCACTGTAGTTTGTCCACACTGGATCACATGGTACAAATAAACCATGCGATAGGGTTACGCTGTGGTTCCAAGAAAGGTGGTTGCACTTTTTTGGTGTGATGCAGTACGATTTGAGCCCGGATCACACCACACTGGATCACATGTGAATTGCACAGGAATGGTGGGCTTCCTGTGGGATTTACATGCAAGTTGCAGTGTGAACCGGGGATAAGTGTTAACTGTTGCATAATTTTATTTGACTTTGGTATTTGTCTGACCTCTCATGGGCAAAGTAATGTTATGCTTTGGATCCTTATAAACTCTTGTTTCTCTTTTTCCTATAGGTGTATCTCCTTGGAGTTGCCCTGGGGAGGTGTGGCCAACTTCACCCTCCCCCATTGGGGAAGCACCCCCCTCCCCTGCCCTCTTCCCTGTGCTGAATGGCTGCGATGGCACCTGCTCTCACTGACCCTGCCCCTGACGCCCACAACCTGCACTTCAAGCTGGCGCCCCCATCGTCCTCCCTCCCCCTTGGTGAGACCAACGGCGGCTGTCTTCCTCCACCGGCCCCACCAGACCTGGTAACGAACTACGGCGGAACACCTGGAAAGGAGACCCTGAAACTGGGTGGGGTGTATACTCCACGGTCGATCTTGTCTCAGTCACTCTGCAGGGGGCGTTCCTCCATTCTGGAGTTCAATCTGGAGGAGCTGAGAGGCATTACCAATTCCAGTAGAGGAGGCCAAGGTGGACCTCTAAATGGACTGGCTAAAAGACCTGCAAAGCCAGCAGTGGACAAGCCCCTGAGTCTTGCTATTCCTACGCTGGAGCCTTGGGTGAAAGCCCCACTGGTTCCTCAAGGATCTCCCGATGAGGAACATGAGCAAAAGGGCTCTCGGGTGGAGAATGGCTCCGATACTCGTCTTAAAGCCTTGTTACAGCGCCATGGGGAGATGGAAAAGAGGGCGCGGTCTATCCAAAAGCGGCTCCAGGTGGTCCAGGCAAAGCAGGTTGAGCGCCATCTCCACCAACAGTTAGGTGGTTTAGTCGGGGCTGCCTTTGGCCAGAACACTGAAACGTCTCGTTCCCGATTGACTGTGGTAACAAGGAAAGCTGATGCTCAGCGCCGAGGAGAGGCTGGAAGCGTCGTCTCAGAAGCCATCTTAAAGGGAGCAGCAGCTGAACTTGAAAGGTTAAGCTGTTCTGGCAGCGCCACTCTGCGGGCCTGTGAGCGAGGCTTTGACTCGGACGCCACAGAAAGTAGCTCAGGAGGCGACTCGGATGTGGAGGAGGATGAACTGGGCCAAGTGGACACACTGCAGAGCCATGTACCGCTGTAAGTACACTCTTACTTACTCCTATTGTGTAACAGATTTTAAGCACCCACCTTAGGACAACGAAAGGTGGCAAAATCTCTATGAATGTTTGCTTGGAATGAAGTTACCACATTTAAGGCGTTTGTATGATTTGACCAGATCAGTTTCACTTCAATCTAAGACGTTGTCCTCTCAATATTTTTTAATGATTAGTTTAGAGAAAATATTGAAAGTAGGAAATATGAATGTTGTAGTAATCAAGTGTATTCAAACCCATGAACAAAAATGTAGTATACTGCAGCTTACCAGTCCTTAAATGTGGTGGCTGCATTCGTTTTCTAGGCTTCTTTTTCCCTTTTGTTTTCACCTGCCAGTAACACAATTCCTGTCCTTGGATGACAGCACTTACCATACTGTATCTGAGGAGGAGCAGCGTTGTCTCCGTAGGACAGGACTAAAGAACGCCTCTCCTCTTCCCCATAACATAGTTCAGGTGCCTTTCAGCCAAGGCAGGCAGACTAACCACATTTCTAAAGAATTTTTCATTATTCTGAGAGCCTCTGGTTAATTTTTTGGAGCACAAAATACGCTTGTGTTGACTGCAGTGGGTAAGTACACCAGCAGTAAATGCTTTTTGCGTTTAGTTTTGTGTTAATCTGGCTCCTGGGATTTATCCAGTCCCGTCCTCGGAGTTGCCATGTGTAACCAGATAGCTAAAAGCAATGCAGATGGTTTGAGTGTTGGAGTGATTGGAAGGTCTATGACCCTTGTGGGAGTAATTTAGAAAGCAATATGAGTGTGTTGATTAATCAGATGACTTTAAAACAAACCTGTGCTCAAGGGACTTGAAGGTGACAGTTGCTGTTCTTCCCTTCTACAAATGCTAGTTGTCTGGCTTCTGTGCGGAGTCAATGGCTTTACTATTTCTTGCATCTTGGACCCCAACATGTGTGCATGTCAGGAGCTCTAATTTCCCTTGATGCATGCTTTTTCAAGATCGGTAACTCCAGCTATTCAATCCAGAGACCTAGAATCTGCAGAAAGAGGTCCAATAGGTTACACTGATTAGAGATGTACTTTTGGGTATTGTCCACTGACCATATGCGAGCTGTTTCTCATTTCTATTGAGTGGTAAGGTTGCATTTTCCCCTGTAGGTGTGCTGCATCCATACTTGTGTTGGTGAAAGATTATGGCATGAAATGGGAATATATCTTCACCTCTTTGTTTTTGGTTGTGACATATGCCTCCTGGAACCCTTAGGGCTGGTGTCGAAGGACTTTTGTTTGCAGGAGGACGGCTTCTCTCCCCATACAAGTCAATAGAAATGCAAAGCATTTTGAAGCAGGTTGATGCAGCTTAGAATATCTAGGGCAAATTCCCATTTACACAAGCCCAAAGCCCATGAACGCAGTCCCTTAAAGCAGATTTTCACTGCATCTGAGCACCACAAACCAAAAACACTATCTAATAATAACACTAATAATTATTTTTAATATTTAAAAGCAAAATTTGTAAAATACCTGTCTAGCATTTGTGGTCGTGGACATCTTGAGTAAGAGTAAATGATTAATGTAGCATTTACTGCTTGGAATCCCTCTGCCCTTAGCTCAAGCATGTATGCAGGAGAGTGCTCTTAGCTGAGAGAACCCCTCCTCTGCTCTTTCCCCTCCTCTGCCCTTTCCCCTCCTCTGCCCTTTCCCCTCCTCTGCCCTATCCCCTCCTCTGCCCTATCCCCTCCTCTGCCCTATCCCCTCCTCTGCCCTATCCCCTCCTCTGCCCTATCCCCTCCTCTGCCCTATCCCCTCCTCTGCCCTATCCCCTCCTCTGCCCTATCCCCTCCTCTGCCCTATCCCCTCCTCTGCCCTATCCCCTCCTCTGCCCTATCCCCTCCTCTGCCCTATCCCCTCCTCTGCCCTATCCCCTCCTCTGCCCTATCCCCTCCTCTGCCCTATCCCCTCCTGAAGACTCCCAGAATGTATGACATCACTTGCATAGGCCAGAAACCAGGATGTAACTGAAGAAATGTTAAAAAAAAAAAGAAAAAAAAATAGGTTGAAGTAGATATAATATACATTCCTATCTATCTATTTACTAATGCTAACCGCAACAGGAAAAATAATCGATGATTCAGAGAGAGTGAACTTTTAACATGATCCTTTGCTTTGCTCTGCTCATGCAGAGCAAATGTAACAGGTTTATTTTATTGGCAGCCCCACCTGCTATTTCACTTTTGTTAATTTTTATCCCCAGCTGCTATTTTGCCATGGATGTAAAGTGACATACTTAGTACTTTATAGGTGTTACTCTCTGTGGTCCTTGCAGCCCTGATCTTCTGTTTTCTGCTCCTGTGTTTTGTCATCACCTTGCCCCCTCATTCTGTCTAATACTCCATGTGCTTCTGTGTGTCCTCTGATAGTAAGAGTGCGCCTCTATGATAAGCACACATATCTACACAGGTGGGGTCATCTCCATTGCAGCATATTGGATGCCACAACTGCAGTAACCATATATTGAAATGTACATTACTGGTAGGGTTGCCACCTCATCCATTTAAACCCGAACACATGTGAATTACAAAGATTCTGAGGTTAATTTAATGCAGATAAGGCACAAAGTGAGTTTAATTAGTACCTTAATCAGTCACTGTGAAATAATGTGTTTGGTTTTAAGGCCCCGTTCACACTTGTGCGACTTGTAATGCGATTTGGGACTGCCAAATCTCATGACAAGTCGTTCTCCATTATTTCCAATGAGTACCAATCATATCTGTGCGACTTGGAAGTCGCACCGACTTCAAAGTGGTACCTGCACTACTTTGGCACAATTTTGATGCGTTTTGAGGCCAAAGCCATTCAAGCACAGTCAGTCGGGGTAAAATCGTGCAAATTTGAAGTCGCACAAGTGTGAAAGGGGCCTAAAGGGATGAGGGGGCAACCCTAATTACTGGACATGCACATGTGATTGGGTGGCTAAAAAGTTTCACTTCATGAAAATCGGAAAGTAAAAATGTAAACAGTCCTGGCTGCCATAGCGGCTGGGATTTGGTTTACATGCCATGTAGTAGTTACATTGGCAGCATTGTAGAATTTTGGATCTTTCTCCCATCTTCCAGAAGGTTTTTTGGTATGCAAGATTTCTCAGAAAAGTTGTTGTATAGGTCTGGATTTGTAGCTCCTTGTCTGCCACATTATCAGTCATTGGTAAAGAGAGCTTTGTTTTCTGTAGGTGCAAGCAGCTGCCTCATATCTTTTGGCTTTAGATCTTGTAGGTTTATGATAGAGACTACCCTTTATCTGTTAAAGTGCAGACCTGAGGAAAGTCGATCAATGGCACTTCCTGTGTACTATGTGACCAGCCGTGATTGGACATGGCTGGTCACATGGTAAAGAGCCTACGTCCGAGATCAGAGATGCGGTGTGTAAGTGTGACACTCCGCATCACCGATCGCCACGCGCGCAGAGCACATTATCCTGCCGCCGTCATATGACATCCGGTCAGGATAATGCAACCACATTCCCGCCGTCAATCGCCTATAGGGCGGGCGGGAAGTGGTTAAGGAACGGCCACCCGTGCCGTTCCTTCAGAGCCTTATGTTGTGAACGGCAGCTCCCGTGCGCATGCGCGGGAGTGATGTAATTGCGCCTCCGGCCATCTGCGATTACATTGTGATCCAGGAAGCAGTATGGCCGAACATGTCGGCCGTCCTGTCACTGATCGGGCGGCACTGTGAGGGCTTCGTTATAAGGTAAGTATTTCATAATGAGCTAGTATGCGATGCATACTAGCTCATTATGCCTTTGTCTTAACAGGTTTTTTTTCAATTTTTTTTTTTTTTTTGAGGGTTTACTTCCTCTTTAAGTGATCCTCTGCATTGTGTAAAAAGGCGATCCTGTATGCATAGATCCTCCCCTCCTGCAAGTTCACTCTGTGGATAACTCCAGATAAGCACAGTAAGTGTAGCTCAGATGCACATGCTCAGTTTGCGCTCTCTTGCTCAGAGAACACTTCCTGGTTGTAGCTGAGCTATTCAGGTCATGTGATATCACCATCACACATTTGAATATGTATACAGATCCTAAATGACAGCCCAGTCCCTCCCTCCTCCTCCATGCCCAGTAACTTAAAAAAAGAACAGCGGGTGGGATGTCACATCTTTATTGATGGAGAATTTTTTCTTGGGATGATGCATGTGATCAGCACAGGGCCAATCAGCACTGTCCAGATTGTTCAGAGAATTAAGAGGGTATTGAAGCCTGATGGAACAATTGTGGGAGAAATGAAAGTTCCTCCTACAAACTACCAGCACTCAGATACAAGTCACAAGATTGCTCTAACTGCTATACACAGCTGATGAGATGAGAAAAGGTGTTTATCAGTTTATAGTTACTAAAATAATTGTGGGAGACCAGTTATATAGTGCATGCAGGATCTGGGTTTAGTAACACTTTAAAACGAGTCCTTGAGCTCCAGCATTTTCTCCTCTCTCCCCCAATGATTAGATTGCAGCATTGTAATTGGAGCTTCACCGGAATTTCGGCAGCCGAAACAACATATCGTCCATAAATGGTGTTATCTGCATTTTGCCGATTAGGAGGGAAAGGTGCCGATACTGCAAAGGATTTTGCGGCACTTATGTTTTTTTTTTTTTTTAAAGGTCATGTGACATCAAAAATTTAATACAGGTGTGTTATTGATGCATTCTTGCTGCGCGTTTAAGGTTTTTTCAACGAGGAGGTGCTGTTGCTGTTTTTTTTTTTTTTTCCTTCCTGACCAAAAAAAGCAGCAAGCTAGATTTTTAACACCACAGCGGAAGCGTCACAAACCAATGTGAAGACATGACATGCATAAACTTTTACCACTCACACCTGTCTACCTCTTATGGACCAGAGCATTTTTCAGATTTCTGTTTATTCAGTGATCACTTCGTCATTACTTAAGATAACTATATATATATATATATATATATATATATATATATATATATATATATATATATACATTTTCTTGCTTTCTTTTTGTGACTGTTGTCCTGCATTAATAAATTTTTTTTTTGCTATCCTTGGATAAGTATATGTAAAAAAAAAAAAAAACGAAACAAAAGGCTTCTTTTTTTTTTTTTTTTTTTGAGCAGTGTTAGATTAAACATAAATAGTATTACTGTTACTACACATAAGTGTGCATTTTATTCTGCAAATTATTCTGTAAAAGCAACACTAAAATTATGATTTTAGTAGAAAGCATTGCAAACTTATTTACAAATGAATTTAAGTGGGATTTTTTAAATTTTGCACTTTTCCAGTGTGATATATATATAAATGAACAAGGCAAACAAAAACAGTTGTAAAGGCTCGTGTGGTGTTTTTTTTTTTTTTTTTTTTTTTTTTTTAATTTAATTTATATAACAAACATGTTATACTTACCTGCACTGGATGTAGTGGACATGCCCTGTGTACAATAATGACATGTTTTTGGTCTGAAACTGGTTAAAGGGATGCATTTTTCTTCCGCTAAAGGTGCCAATAATGGCCCACAGTAAATTCATATTCATTTAAATTCATGATATGACTCAAGTCGAATATAATAGTTTTATATATAAAATTTATGTTTTTTTTAAAAAGTAGTTTTCGGCCAAGTGCATCCTGCATTTTCGGGTTTCGATAACAAAATTTCCATTCGTGCACCTCTAATTGTAATGTAGCAGTCCACAACGTGAGGGGCTTCAGTGATCTGTCAGGCATTTGTGGTTACAGCCAAGAGCTGCGTAGATTTTACGTGATTGTGTGGTCTCTGAGCCGACATCTCAGTCCAGGAAATAGTTGGTGACCCTGAATGATGAACAAAGCTGTCCTTCTACAGGGAGGAGAGAACTGAGGCACTGGTGGGGAAGTATTGTTATCTTGGAGAGGTAATAAATGCCTTTAAGTGTTACTCATGCACATTGCACATTACTTGGCATGCATGCAATTAAACAGCCAGGCGTTTTTTTTTGTTTTTGTTTTTTAATGGCAGAACAGAAGTGCAAATGTATTCCATGGAAAGAGTCAGGATTGAGCAAGCAATTTGTTCTGATGTAAATGGATGATTAAAACTCTTAGATGGCGGTGTAGTATAACACACTTTAATACTGTGTGTAATATGTTTTCATTATTGGGGAAGTGATGGCCGGTTCTTTGTTGGACCGTCTTGTGCAGAGCTGTTTTTAGGTCAGACTTGCCCTCGGAAAAGCTGACACTTGTTGCTGCTTTGAGTCGGTCCCGCCTCTTTAGTAAAACTGTGAAAACTGAAAATATTCCACCCTTGTTATTCATTTGTAAACAAGTGTGTCTCTGACAGCTGCATAAGTGTAAATTTGGGATTTGTAGTTCTACTCTTTTTTTAGGTTGGCTAAAAGAAGAGCAGTGTGTCTAAGGTACACCTACCCTGTGGGGATTGGGTATGTGTATGAGGGTTGTGTACCTGAAGAGAAGACTAAAGAGTCTACCTTTTGGAACAGTGAATATAGGTGGGGGGTTTTAGTTGGAGAAAGAGGCGGCAGCAAACTAAGAAGGAAAAGTATCAAAGGGGGAGTGGGTTGAAGAATAAAATCGGTTTGTGGGGCAGGTAGACACAGGGGTGAAAGAATAGTGGGGTCTAGGCAAAGGAAGAATTAGTGTGGGAATATGGAGGGGTGGCTAACTGGTTAGATGGGGTTGGGATGGGAAGGTAGCACCACTGGGGCTTCACCTCTCCTCTGTACAGGTTTAGGAGTTCCAGAGCCTCTGATATTCCAACTTAAAGCGGTAGTTAAGGTTTATAAAGAAAGGAAAACCAACCCTGCAGGGTAAAGCTACAGCGCTGAAGTTCGCAGACTGCCTATGATGGAGAAAGGAGTAGTGTGAACCAACCCCTAGGCTGGCAATGGACATAGCGAATTTCTGCCCCTGCTGAGCCATTGGAGAACAGTGATTATTGCTAGCAGCTAGAATGCCACTTGCAATAATCGCATGTAAAATCCTTCAGGTTGGTTGTACCAAAGTTGATCTATTGAACATTCGGTCATACATTTAGCCTGCCTGTACATGGTTCGAATGTCGGCCAGTCACCTCTCCAGCATTTCTTTTCTCCTTCCTTATTCTATAGTCTGTCAGCACAGTCTGTCATTGCTGTTGCTTTCCTTCCAATTCAGCAACAGTAAATCTTAAATCGGTCAGCTGATCGGCCTCTAGTGCCTCTGATTTTAGGCACAGTGCCAAGAGTAGGTAGCAACTGAGCATGTGCATTGAAGGATGAGACTGGTCACCTAACAAGTCGCGGTCGGTCGCCCGCCATTGAATAGTACAGGACCCGTTCTAATAGGAGCGACACAAGTCGCTCCGACTTAGAAAAAGGGTCCTGTACTACTTTGGGGCGACCTGGAGGCGACTTGCATGGACTTCAATTATATGAAGTCCATGCAAGTTGCGCCGAGGTCATGGTGCACGCTGTGCACGCGACGTCACAGGTCACCCCACCAAGTCGTGTCGCCGCAGTCTGAACGGGGTCTTACTGGATTTTAAATACTTGCCACCCAAGCAAATTCAGACATTTCTCTCCTACATGTAAAAATCTAATTTTCTTACTACAAAATTACTCAGAATCCCCAAACGTTATACATTTTTTTTTTTTTTTTTTTTTTTTTTAGCAGAGTCCCTAGGGAATAAAATGGCTTTTTTTTTTCTTTTTTTTTTCTTGGGGGGGCGGAAGAGAGAAAGAGAAACCTTTTAACTTAAAACAAAACACAATGTTTACCCCAATTTTTTGTACAATGTGAAACCTGATGTTACACCGAGTAAATAGATACAGAACATGTCCTGCTTTAAAATTGCACACACTGGTGGAACAGCGCCAAACTTTGGTTCCTTAATATTCTCCATAGGCTACGCTTTTATAATTTTTTTACAGGTTACCAGTTTAGCATTACCAAGGAGGAATAGGGCATGACAGGTCCTCTTTACAGAAAGATATGCCTCTACACTGAGAACTGAGCGATCAAACACTGCCGATCACTCGGTTCTCACAACTCCCCTAGCAGAAAGCTGCTGACTATCAGCAACTCTCTGCTCTGCTTCCTCCTCGCTTATTAGAGTGCTGGGGTGGGGAGCAGCCGGCTCAGACTCTCAGCAGCACCTAGAGGATCCAGACTCCCATGTCGTGGTGCCTGGACCCACTTATGTGACCTCAGCAGAGTGTGGACTTTAGCCTGCTTTCTGCTGAAAACGGGTCACAGGAATGCAAAACTAATTGCACCCCTGTGATCCATAGGTGAAGTACAGCCAAACGAGCTTTGGCTAGATTTCTCCTTTTTTTTTCTTTTTCTTTTTTTTCTTTTTTTTCCCCCATACCTATGCCTGCAAAAGGGGCCAGTATAAAGTGAGATATCAGGACTTTATTTTCTGATTAAAGTTCCACTTTCAGCATCACTAGATCACATGCAAGGCCCTAAAAGTCCATCTACTTTCCTTAGTATATGGTCCTATAAGCAAGCCTATCATGAGCGAATTAATGTTTTTGTGGCTGAACACGGCCTAGTTGACTGTTATTCTAAACCTCTGCCTTCAATACTTTGAGTCGCTGGAGGAAGACTGAGAAAACTATTGATCTGCTAAAGAATGCCTTTTAATCAGATTGTGCAGCCTGCTCCCCCCACCTAAGATGTGCCTTTTCTTTAGGGTACTGTCAGCCGCCTCTTGCTCATGTTAATGTGGAGATGTGACTCACAAGCTGAAAAAACTTGAGGACCCTTCTTAAATAATGCACATTGTTGTTTTTTTTGCTTATTTTTTTCTCCACTAAAGCTTTTAAGGTCTTGTTCACCTCTTTGCACTTGACAACCGCACTTCTGCTTGCTTTTCAAGTACCTTATTTGGGAATTTGTGGTTGTGTTTAAAAAAATATATAGTCGCAGTGCTATGCTCTGTCACGATGTAAAGATTGCGTGACCCAGGGCTTTCACCCGGGCAGGTCGAGGGACTCGGGGGATTTTGTCATTCAGAGGAACCTGGCTTTTTAGTTTGCCATCATTTTAGTAAAATCCGTTTGGAACCTGAAGCCCACGGAGATTTGGTAGTGATCTGGGAGGGATGAAATCTCCAGTCCTTGGTTCTGGTTTTCGGCTTAAAGTGGTTGTAAAGTAAGGTTTTCTATCTTGATGCATTAAGGTAAAAAGCCTTTTGTGTGTAGCAGTTCCCCTAATACTTGCCTGAGCCCCCCCTCTCTATCCAGCGATGTCCACAAGTGCCTCAGCTGCCCAAAACTCTCCTGATTGGCTAAGACACAGCAGCGGGGCCATTGGCTCCTGCTGCTGTCAGTCAAACTTAGCCAATAAGGAGATAGGGACGGGGTCGAACAGCAGCTCCCTTTCTGGATACACGGAGCTGCAGCTCAGCTTGGGTGCCCCCATAGCAAGCTGCTTGCTAAGGGGGCACTCAACAGGAGGGAGGGGCCTGGAGCTCCAGCCAGGGACCCCAAGAAGAGGAGGATCTGGGCTGCTCTATGCAAAACAAACTGCACAGAGGCGGTAAGTATAACATGTTTGTTATTTTAATAGAAAAAAAAAAAGAGACTTTGCAATCACTTTTAGTTCCAACCGACTGCAGAGCTGATCAGTGTTTTCTGAAGGTAAATGAGTCCTCACCATTAGGCTACAATGACACATCGGGGAGGATTCCCACATCCACCTTTTAATGTGTGAATGGGAGAATAATGTAGTAATAATTTCTGGTCAGCAACTTAGCCATTCGGTGAGCAAGATGGCCAGGGAACTTGCATTTTCAGAAAAAGGTGAACAGCGTCAGCTTCCATCTCTCTAGCTGAGCATTTTTGTGAATATCTTCAAAATCTGTGTATATGCCTGCTTGTGAATGCAACATGTGCAGAAGGGGGTTCATCTTCTCGCTGCATTCATGCCCACTGTGTGTCTGGGAGGCAGGCATTACTGCCATGGAAACCTGCATCTCTATGCCAGCCAGTAATATCATTGGATTCCTTGGCATTCCTTGAATTCCAGGAGGGGAGGGGGGGTTAACCCTGTCATGGCCACTTTAAATGCATTCATCTACCTGGCCTAGGTTTTTGTTGTTGGGAAAACAAAGCTGCCTGGGCATACGACTGGCTCAGTGCTATTTGGTGACAATGCCAGCGTAGGACTTTTACCCCTGAAGGGATTAATGCAGATATTGCACAATGTATCCTGACAATAGCTGCAAAGAGTGCGTACGATAGAACTGGGAAATTCATATGTTGTTGTTCATTGATCATGCCAGCCAAGATAAGCCATTTACCACTTTGATGGATTCACCCGACTTGTGCTACATGGTAGATGCATGCATCAGTAGGTGAAAGCCACAAATTGTTTTGAGTCCCTTGTGTGTGATAATCATCTGGACAAACCGGTTACGTGTTGAATATTGGAGCTTGTCAAAACCAAACCTCACTTAAAGAACCATTGTAGACAAAATATCATCTGTTTTTTTTTTTTTATTAATCAAAAATAATTAGTAGCTAAACCTGTGTGTAAATTTGCTTAAAGAAAAAAAAAAAAATTATGTTATGACTGGGAGGAGGGGGTAGGCAGTAAGAGAATATAACACATGGAGCTTGCTGATTGGAGAGGAGAGCCCAAAGATGAACCTCATCAGTTGGCTGCTGCTCCTTCACCTTTCTCCCCCTGCCCCCACTATTATAACCAACGTGGGTTGGAGAATCGCAAACAAAGAAAAATTTAGCGTATACAGTTGTCATATTGTAATTAAATGTTATTTAAAAATTTCCTTTCAATCTGCAGCCGCTGAAATTTTCTAAAAATGCAATATGGCTACCTGGAGGTGTTCTGTACACAGAATGACCCCCTGAAACAATATTTCCTACTTGTATGATTGGCTCACCAATTTTCCCACAAGTCTGCACGAAGATGCAAGTCAGATTTCAGGCATCCCCGCCTACAAAAATGTAATTTCTCTTTCGTTCACTGACTGACTGGCTCAGCTCCTGATATGCATAACCATTGGGTTATACTGCCCCCTACAGGAGTAGGACACTTGCCAGAAAAGAATTTGGGCTACACCCATGGGCAGTCCCAGGGGGCATACCCCTTCTCTGCTATAGCTGCTCTACTTTTTTTTTCTGCCTAGTCAGGAGTGAGAACCTAGTTCCTTGCTGGCATCTTTGGTCCTGGCAAAATTTTTTTTAGATGGAACTTTTTTTTTTTTCTCAATTTTTTCCAGTGCAACGGGCTGGGTAATCTAGATCCAGTGGTCACCCCAGTCTGGCCAGTGAGCGCACGCAGACCTCAGCTCCGCACTAGATTGGCCGCAACATAGTCCCACAGGACGGGCTGGCCTGCGAGTTAAACGCCTCGCGAGGTCGCATACGACCGAGTCTCGGCCCAAGACACAGCATTCCTCCTGGCCGACAGCCCACCCCCATTTAGATGGAGAGGGGTTCTGTCTGGAACGGTGCCCGCCTGGTTCCTGGTATGGTGAGTAGCTGTCCCCCCTCTCCCCTGGAGGGTTTTGTGGTGGATGTGGGCCCTTCCTTGGGATGGTCAGACCCCCGGGGTCCCCCTCTTTCCCGCAGGTGACCAGACGATCGATTGGGGGGGGGGGGTTGTACCTGGTGGGGGGCTCCTGCCAGGGCCCCCTGTCCTGCCTGGTCTCCCTCCTGGTTCCCTGTAAGCCTCGTGGTGCCGCACTGGGCCACCATTTTGTTGTAGCCTGTGTTTATATTCACGGGGGCCATGTTTGTGTAGTCCTGCCATTTTCTTGGGGTTTGCCATTGGAAATAGCGGTGGTCATGACAGTGGAGACCTGTGGGTGGCGATTTTGGTGGTTGGAGCCCCTTTTCATCCCCCTGGTGCTGACTCCTGGATCATTTTACTTCCTGATCGCCGCACGTGTAGTGCAGATTCTCCTTGTGGCTGCAGGTGCCTGTTTCTTTGGGTGGGGAGTCTGGTGGGATCTTCTCCCTCTCTGCTGAAGATCGCTTGGTGCTTTGTGCCTGGGGGGGGGGGGGTGCTGCCAGAGTGGTGGGGGTTGTCCCTTTAGCAGTTTAAACTTTGTGGGGTCCCCCTAGTGACTCATGGAGTCCTTGGAGCACGTTTCCCCCACCTCATCCCCTCTGAGGCTGTGGGGCCCTCCAGGTCCCAACCATCCATCCTTACATGCACTGACGGGGGTCCTGGAGTCCCTTGTGTCATGGTTGGAGGTGGCTTTCGGGCAACTTGCTAGCAAAAAGCTTTCCACTGCCTCATCTGTCTCATCAGATCCTTAATCTGATTCCACTGCTGCAGCAGGGCGCTGGTAATCGCACTGATTGTAGCTGTGCGTGGGGCCCTGAAAATGGAGGACCGAACTGAAGCTGCAACGGAGGCGCAGGTGCCCTTTGGCACTCACAAGCCATCCAAAGCGGCAAAGGCGTTTCCGTTCCCTTCCCATTTTGACAGAATTGTTGCTAAAGAGTGGGGACAACCAAAGCGATCCCCGTGGGGTCCCTAAGCACTTTAATAGGAGTTACCCTATGAGGAGTCCCTGCTTAAGAAGTGGACTTTGCCACCAGTGGTGGATCCTCTGTTTTCCAGGTTAAACAAGGCAACCATGGCTCCTGTTAGAGTCCCTGGCCTTCTGACCTGGCTGACCGGAAGGCGGAGGCTGTGGCCCGCACGATGTACACTCTGGCTGGTTCGGCAATGAGGCCAGTATTCCCCATTGCTCTAGTGTCGCAAACTCTGACCGAGTGGGCTAAGCTCCTACACATTGACCTGGAGGGGGAACAGCTTCCCCCTCCCTTTGCTGAGCTGGCGGACCAGGGGCTGCAGTTTCTGTGATGCCTCTTTGGATGCGGCTCCCCTGATGGCTCGCCTCTTTGTTTTGGCAGTGGTCCTTCGGCGTGTTTTTTGGCTCAAGTGCTGGTCTGCGGATCTGACTTTAAAAAAGGCCTTGACTGTTCTTCCTTTTCAAGGAGATCACCTGTTTGGAGCTACCCTGGATGACATTTAAGGTCTCCCAGGGGAAAGAGTACTTTTCTTCCACAGGCTAGTAAGGGACCTTGTGGGGCCTTCCTTCTCAGCTCAGAAGACGTTTTTATTCATCCCTTAGGGTCGATTGACAAGGGCTCGAAGCCATTCAGGGCCTCTTCTGGAGGATCCAAACGAACCTGGTCTGGCAAGCCAAGATCTGGCTTCTCCAGACCTGGGGACAAGGCTCCTTCTGCATGAAGGTGCGCCCTCACCCGTATCGGGGATGGGGAGGACAACTTCGCTGGTTTCTGGAACCGTGGACTTCCCGGATGCAAGACAAGTGGGTCCACAAAGTAATTTGATCCGGCTACAAGACGAGTTTAGCTCTTGTCTCCCGACAAGGTTTTTTGCTTCTAACTTGCGCCTGTCCCCAGACCGCTTACAGGGCCTGTTTGGGGTGGTACAAGACCTGTTCCTTCAAGGGGTGATTGTCCTGGTTCTGACCTCGGAATGTTTTGAGAGTTTTTAATCAAACCTGTTCACAGTTGCCAGTTGACTGTCCTTTGAGGCTGCAGGACCTTTGACCCCCTCTGTCTGGACAGTGCTGATTGGCCCTGTGCTGATCACATGCACCCTCCCAAAAAAAAAAAAAAAAAATGCTCTAGCAATACACACTAAACTGAGCATGTACAGAGTGACTCCAAAGTCTGTCTTATCAGGAGATGGATTGGGGGCAGTGGAAGAGGAGGAGGAGCTGGTAAGACAGGATCAAACAGCCTTTTTATACAATGCAGTGAATTGCTCACGTTGGAACCTAAAGGGTTATCACAAGCATGCTTTACTGCATATACAGATTGTTTTTACAGTTGTGGGTTTAGGATCACTTTAAAGCTAAACTCTAGTCAGACTGCTAAATACAGTTTGAATAGGCATCTATTCCAGCTATGGACCGATCTGGGCCTTGTTATATGTCCAAAGCAAAAGTTGTTTGATTTATTTGATTGGGTTGCCATTGCAGGCAGCTACCAGGGTGCTGCCCCTCCTCGAGCTAAAGGAGAAGTGCAAGGAACAACAGGAGACTGATATGAAGGCGGATTTGAAATGTTAGATGTATGTAAAGATGCATTTCATTGGCTGAGAGCTATTAGGCCATGGTATACGGTAATTTATAGCTGAAGTTTTAATCTGCTTATATTTTAGCTTGGCTTGTTTCAGCCCCCCAGTGCTGTTGTGGAAATGGAATGTTTGTCAAGCTAGCAGGCTCTCCTCAGATAGTATCTGTTCTTTCTAATAATCTGTGGCATGTGTAGGTATTTTAGCAAAAGGTTACCAGTATTTAATTGGACATTGATGAGGCAGAAGCAAGGGGCCATTTATATGCCCGGTTGATGGTTCTAGCTTGGCTCCGTTGTAGACATCCAATTACCGATCTGCACAGTTGCAGCCTGTGTCCTTATTCTGTTCTCCAGCATGATAAATAGCTGCCTAAGCAAGTCTGGTGGAAGAAGGAAGAAATGCAGCATGCCGCAGTTGGAAGTGCATTTCAGTCGTGTAATGTCAGTGCGTCTGTTACTCCTTCTCCATCTGCTTCCTATCCAGTTCCAGGCTTCCAGCGACCTAATTCTCGCTCCTACCCTCCCCCCTTTTACCAAGACATTCCCACAACCTTCGATGAGACTGGAAGGGTTTCAGGGCAAGGTTAGAAGGGGATACTGTGTATTCTATGGCTCTCTGTCTGCTTCGTATTGTGCTTTTGCTTCTCTGTGCTATCATATTTTGTCCACATAGAACTGAACTGAGCTCTTTTACATCTGTATGTGGAGCGTTCGCTGCATAAGCCACCTAGTCTAGTCTTGGATCTGGGGAAGGTTTTCTTTCCTTGACCATAGGAAAAAAAAAAAACAAACGTGGTAAAGAGCTAGTTTACTCAATATATAGACAGATCTGAGTCTTTTCACATGTCCACAGCAAGTCAACTGACTGGGCTGCCATTACAGTAACGGTGCATGAAATAAAGGGACCTATTGTCTTATGGTAGAACTAAACTGACCTCTTCTAGATCCATAGGTGGACTGTTCACTAGAAGATACAAACTCCACAAAGCCCAGGATCTGTGGAGGATTTTCTTTCCTTGACCGTAGAAGAAAAAAAAAAACCAAACCTGTATAGAGCCATTTTACTCCATCTATAGACAGATCTGGGCCTTGTTATAATGGTGTCCAAAGAAAACGTTATTTGACTGGTTTGCCATTGCAGGCAAGCTACCAGGAGATGTAATGAGGCTTGAAATGAAGCGACTCTTGTATCATGGTAGAACTGAATTGACCCCCTCTAGATCCATAGGAGGACAATTGAATACAAGATACAGGAGGTCCTGGGGAAAATTTTAATTCATTGAAAGTAGAAGAAAACCTAAACCAGTTTACACCTGGTTACTCCAGAGCAGAAGTTATTTGAAGTGGTAGTAAAGTCCACTTTTTGATTTATACCTACAGGTAAATCTATAATAAGGTCTAGCTGTAGGTACAGTAAATATTTTGTGCACCATTAGGAGATATCTACCTCCGTAGCAGGCGGTGGCATCACTGGCACATGCCGTCCATTCAGAGCTCTGTGTTGTGGCCGTAACTCCCGTGTGTATGCGCGGGAGTGACCTCATTGCAGCTTGGCCATTTAAACAGCCAAAGCCCACGAACCTAGGAGGACCGGTGAGGATGGAAGCCCCAGCAGCGGTGACCGCATGCTGCTGGAGGACTTAATTTTAAGGTAAATCTGTCATAATGTGCTAGTATACGATGCATACTAGCACATTGACATTTATCCTGCAGGGGCCCAATTTTTTATTTGCCGTCTACTACCGCTTGAATCCTCCCAGTTTTGTTCTAGCGAAAAGGTTCCCTGTCACCACCTGGAACAGGCAGAAAATTCTAGGCTGATCAGTGCCTGCATCCAGTCTGATGCGGTTGCTGTTAGGTATTTAGCTGTCAGAATACAATAGCTGGCATCTGTGCTTTGTAGCATGGATGGGAAGGTTCAAGTGATTTCCCTTGTTAAGCCAAGGCCTAGGCCAGAATTGACGTGTACCTGGTCCTGCAGCCTCTTGGGATATTTGCATCACATGTCACAGGAGGCTACAGGATCAGCATACAGAGTGGCCGAGTGGCAGGTCTGAAGCACCATCACCTAGAATGGCAGCCAGGTGAGGAGGACCAAGATGGAGGTCCAGGACCCGCTTTGTGGTGCCCAAATAGTGGATTGCAGTGGGATAACGCCGAACTTGCTGTGCGGCTGATTATGCACTTTGAAGAGCACTGGCGGTGATTTGGTGTAAAATCATGGGGGGAGTGGAGTACCCCTTTAACCACTTACCTACAGTGCACTTTCACCCCCTTCCTGCCCAGACCGATTTTCAGCTTTCAGCGCTCTCACACTTTGACTGAGAATTACTCAGTCATGCAACACTGTACCCATTCAAAAATTGTGTCCTTTTTTTCACACAAATAGAGCTTTCTTTTGATGGTATTTAATCACTACTGGGTTTTTTATTTTTTGTGCTATAAATAAAAAAAGACTGAAAATATTGTGAAAAAACGCATTTTTCTTTGTTTCTGTCATAAAATTTTGCAAATTAGTAATTTTTCTTCACAAATTTTGGCCAAAATTTATACTGCTACTTATCTTTGGTAAAAATAACCCAAGTAAGTGTATATTATTTGGTCTTTGTGAAAGTTATAGAGTCCACAAGCTATGGTGCAAATCATTGAAAATTGATCACACTTGATCACACCTGATGTACTGAAGGCCTATCTCATTTCTTGAGACACTAAAAAGTCAGGAAAGTACAAATACCCCCCAAATGACCCCTTTTTGGAAAGTAGACATTCCAAGGTATTTAATAAGGGGCATGGTGAGTTTTTTGAAGTTGTAATTTTTTCCCACAATGCTTTGCAAAATGAAGATTTTTTTTTTTATTTTATTTTTTTTTTACAAATTGCCGTATTAACAGGTTATTTCTCTCACACAGCACATGTATACTTGCAACTACACCCCAAAACACATTCTACTACTCCTTCTGAGTATGGCGATACCACATGTGTGAGACTTTTTCACAGCCTGGCCACATACAGAGGCCTAACATCCAACCAGCACCGTCCGGCATTCTAGGAGCACAAATTTCACATATAATTTCCTGACAACCTATCGTACTTTTGAAGGCCCTGGAGCACCAGGACAATGGAAACCCCTATAAAATGACCCCATTTTGGAAAGCAAACACCCCAACGTATAATTTTTGAGGCATAATGAGTCTTTTGAATATGTCATTTTTTTCCACAAGTTTTTGGAAAATGTGGAAAGAAAATGAAAACACATTTTTTTTTTTTTTTACACAAAGCTGTCCATTTATGCAATATTTCTAACACATAGCATGTACATAGCAAAAATTGCACCCCAAAATACATTCTGCTATTCCTCCTGAGTATGGCGATACCACATGTGTAACACTTTTTCACAGCCTGGCCACATACATAGGCTTAACATCCAAGTAGCGCTTTACACAAAGTTGTCCATTTATCCACTTTAAGACTGGGCCTATTTTTGACACTTGGTGTTTACAAGCTAAAATCATTTTTTTGCTAGAAAACTACTTGGAACCCCCAAACATTATATATTTTTTTTTTTAGCAGAGACCCTAGAGAATAAAATGGAGATCGTTGCAATATTTTTTATCACACCATATTTGCGCAGCAGTCTTCCAAATGCGATTTTTTTTGAAAAAAAATCACTTTTTTGATCTAAAAAATAAGAAAACAGTAAATTTAGCAAATTTTTTTTCCATAATGTGAACGATAATGTTACGCCGAGTAATTAGATACCCAACATGTCATGCTTCAAAATTGCGCATGCTCACAGAAAGGCGCCAAACATTGGTACTTAAAAATCCCCATAGGCAACATTTTAAAAATTTCTGCAGGTTACTAGCTTAGAGTTACAGAAGAGGTCTAGGGCTTAAATTATTGCTCTCGCTCTAACGATCGCGGCGATACCTCACATGTATGGTTTGAACACCGTTTACATATGTGGGCGGGACTTGCGTATGCGTTTGCTTCTGCGCGCGAGCTAACGGGGACAGGGCGCTTTAATTTTTTTTTTTTTTTTTTTTTCCTATTTATTTTATTTATTATTTTTTTATTTTTACACAGTTTAAAAAAAAAAATGTTTTGATAATTTTTATTCCTATTACAAGGAATGTAAACATCCCTTGTAATAGAAATAGGCATGACAGGTCCTCTTTATTGTGAGATCTGGGGTCAAAAAGACCTCACACCTCACAACTACACTAAAAAAGAAAAAAAAAAAAAAAATTGTTGAAAGAGGAAAAAAAAAAAAGCAAAAAAAAAAAGCGGCCCTTTAAACCGGTTGCTAGGCAACGTCTTTTGACGTAGCTCCGGTCCTCCAAGACCATAGAGTTGAGTGAGGGCCATCTTGCCCTCACTCGACTTCCTGTCTCTGAGGATCCGGGACCGGATAGTTTTCCCCGCTGCCGGCGGGTCCGGTAAGCTGGGACGCGGCAGGAGGGGGGGGGGGCACCTCTTCCCCTGCACCGTAAGGGTAATTCCGCGGCGAATCCGCCACTGGGACCACCCTTATCTGAAAGCCGACCGCCCGCCGTTTCAAAAAATACCGGGGTTATGGGGGCTATCTTCTGCCATAACCCCAGTATTTAGCTTTTAATGGCCGACGCATATAGTCGTTAGGCGGTCAGTAAGTGATTGCATGTATATGGCAAACAGGTGACGATGACTGATGGGGTGACAGGTGACGATGACTGATGGGGTGACAGGTGACGATGACTGATGGGGTGACAGGTGACGATGACTGATGGGGTGACAGGTGACGATGACTGATGGGGTGACAGGTGATGATGATTGATGAGGTGACAGGTGACGATGATTGATGAGGTGACAGATGACAATCACTGACCGGGTGACATGTGACGATGATTGATGGGGTGACAAGTGACGATGATTGATGGGGTGACAAGTGACGATCACTGATGGGGTGTCAAGTGACGATGATTGATAGGGTGACAGATGACGGTGACTGATGGGGTGACAGGTGACGGTGACTGATGGGGTGACAGGTGACGGTGACTGATGGGGTGACAGGTTACGATGACTGATGGGGTGACAGGTGACGGTGATTGATGGGGTGACAGGTGACGGGGCGATGGTCACTGATGGGTGACAGGTGACGGGCGATGGTGCACGGCGGTACTGATGGCAGTCTCTGGTGACCGGTGAACTTTAGGCTACATTCACATGTGAGCGTAGCGATCACGGGCAGAATCACTGCGATTCTGCCCGCGATCCAGAAATCATTGCAAATGGCGGGACGCCTGTGCGTTGCCCGCTGTGCGATGTTGCTGCGATTTCCGCCTGCCGAATCGCGGTAACATCACGCAAACAACGCATGACGCCCCAAAGAAACTCTTGTACTTTTTTGGGCGTCATGCGATGTTTGCGCGATGTTACTGCGATTTGGCAGGCGGAAATGGCGGCAACATCGCACAGCGTTTGGGGTGCTATTGCAAATCACGGGCAACGCACAGGCGTCCCGCAATTTGCAATGATTTCCGGATCGCGGGCAGAATCGCGGTGATTCTGCCTGCGATCGCTGCGCTCACATGTGAACGTTATGGGTGTCAATTTCTGGGCACTGATGAGGTGACTGTTGGGTGACAGGTGACATTGGGGGGGGCTGGGGACTGTGTGGGGACCTTTATTACTGTGATTTTAGTGTGATTTTACTTTTTACATGTTTACAAGCTGGGAAAACGTCTGGGACGCGGCAGGAGGGGGGGGGGGCACCTCTTCCCCTGCACCGTAAGGGTAATTCCGCGGCGAATCCGCCACTGGGACCACCCTTATCTGAAAGCCGACCGCCCGCCGTTTCAAAAAATACCGGGGTTATGGGGGCTATCTTCTGCCATAACCCCAGTATTTAGCTTTTAATGGCCGACGCATATAGTCGTTAGGCGGTCAGTAAGTGATTGCATGTATATGGCAAACAGGTGACGATGACTGATGGGGTGACAGGTGACGATGACTGATGGGGTGACAGGTGACGATGACTGATGGGGTGACAGGTGACGATGACTGATGGGGTGACAGGTGACGATGACTGATGGGGTGACAGGTGATGATGATTGATGAGGTGACAGGTGACGATGATTGATGAGGTGACAGATGACAATCACTGACCGGGTGACATGTGACGATGATTGATGGGGTGACAAGTGACGATCACTGATGGGGTGTCAAGTGACGATGATTGATAGGGTGACAGATGACGGTGACTGATGGGGTGACAGGTGACGGTGACTGATGGGGTGACAGGTGACGGTGACTGATGGGGGGGTGACAGGTTACGATGACTGATGGGGTGACAGATGACTATGACTGATGGGGTGACAGGTGACGGTGATTGATGGGGTGACAGGTGACGGGGCGATGGTCACTGATGGGTGACAGGTGACGGGCGATGGTGCACGGCGGTACTGATGGCAGTCTCTGGTGACCGGTGAACTTTAGGCTACATTCACATGTGAGCGTAGCGATCACGGGCAGAATCACTGCGATTCTGCCCGCGATCCAGAAATCATTGCAAATGGCGGGACGCCTGTGCGTTGCCCGCTGTGCGATGTTGCTGCGATTTCCGCCTGCCGAATCGCGGTAACATCACGCAAACAACGCATGACGCCCCAAAGAAACTCTTGTACTTTTTTGGGCGTCATGCGATGTTTGCGCGATGTTACTGCGATTTGGCAGGCGGAAATGGCGGCAACATCGCACAGCGTTTGGGGTGCTATTGCAAATCACGGGCAACGCACAGGCGTCCCGCAATTTGCAATGATTTCCGGATCGCGGGCAGAATCGCGGTGATTCTGCCTGCGATCGCTGCGCTCACATGTGAACGTTATGGGTGTCAATTTCTGGGCACTGATGAGGTGACTGTTGGGTGACAGGTGACATTGGGGGGGGCTGGGGACTGTGTGGGGACCTTTATTACTGTGATTTTAGTGTGATTTTACTTTTTACATGTGTACAGAGCAGTAACTCACTATTTCTAGCTCTTCTCCCCTCATACTGGAAACTGTATGAGGGGAGAAGAGCTAGTAACAGTCAGTTACTGCTCTGTGTTTACATTTTGTGATCGGCTGTGAATGGATTCACAGCCGATCACTTAGTAAACAGTCACTGTCAGTGACTGTTTACTACCCCCGGTGACAGCTGTATTCCTACGGAGCACAGTGCCACCGACATGACCGCGCTGCGCGCTCCCGATCGCGCATGCGCGGTCATCTCCCGGCCGCCTCCATTGTGATCGGCTGTGTCATTGGAACACAGCCGATCACGTGGGAAACAGCCATGCCTATTGGCTGTTTCCCCCCTGCCGGTGACCGGCTGTGTCCCGGGGACACACCGACACCGGCAGTGCACGGCGGCGCGCCCGCGATCGCGCGCCTGCCGTGCTTGAATGGGCGGACGTCATATGACGTCCGCCCAGGATAATAGCCGCACCGTCCCGCCGTCATATGACGGCGGGCGGGCGGTAAGTGGTTAAGCATGGGTTGGTGCCTTTTTTGTTGTGTAATGTATCTGTAGAGAACTGAAATAATAATCTTGAAATGTATTTGTCTTCTTTCCTTATGCTTGCAAATGCAGTGTTTAAGTAGGGACCGATTTATGGATTGCTTGGATACGCGTGAGTTTGATTTACTAAAAGAGGAGAGCATGTTCACTTCTCTTAGTGAATGGGATGAAACAAAGTAAAGGTTCACTTCTGCAAGGAATACTCCAACCATGCAATAGAACAGGGTTTCTCAACCAGGGTTCCTCCTGAGGTCGCTACTGGTTCCTTGAGCAATGGGAAATGTCTGCCTCTCAGATAAGTACCCAATGACATCATTGTTCCTTTTAGCTATCTGTGAGGGGGTAATTCTTCCCAATGATAAGAGTAAGGAGCGTTCTTCCCACTGACTGTCGCACTTTTAGCCGGGGTTCCCTGAGACCAGAAATTTCTTTCAAAGGTTCCTCTGTGTTGAAATGGTTGGGAAAGGCTGCAGTAGATGTTTGCTTGCAAATGATTAGAAAAATTGTTTATCACAACTTCACCTCCTTCACTTAATTCTGAGAATTTTAATTTTGGAATGAGGGGATCCCCTCCTTTTTTTTTTTTTTTTTTTTTTTTTATTTTGCACATGATCGAGTATTCCTTGTACTAAGATTCACTTTTAAAGTAATCATGCTGTGATTGTATCTAGCGGGGCAGATATTGGCATGATTAAACATGCCCTAAAATGACTGGAAGGTTTTTATTTTGTTTTTTTTATTTTTTTGTTTGGGCTGGGGGGAGGGGAGCAGTGTTTTATACCATCTTGACAATTTAAATCTTTTAAGGATATATTGCTTTGGATCAGTCTGCATTTTAATGGTAGGTGCTCTTTTAATGTTGCTTTTCATAAGGATGTGTAGGCTGTGTGCCTGAGTACTATTTCAGCAACAGCTGCTGCAGCTTCAGTAGGATGCTGGTTTATATATAGATGGAAATTGTTATACATGGTGTCACTTTAAACGTGGTTGTGGTGCTTTGATGGGGACTTGTTCGTAGGTTGCAGCGCTCTATTTGGTAGTTTAGCTATGCATCATGTAGTGGAGATGTAAAAAAAATAAAAATACTCGCTCTGAGCACTAATAATGCAATCTCCTTAGTGCTTATAGTATTGATCGTCCTGAGGCGGTAGACCTGCCCATTGGTACCTATTGATGTATGGAACAGTGGCTGCACCTGATTGGATGTGACTACTGATCGGCCAATAGTATTGCAATTTGCTTCTTTGATTTTATTCAATCTGGGGATGTCGGGTTGGAAGGGCAACAGGGCCACCCACTGATTAGATTCGTCCTGTTTATCAAGAACCAGCCAAAATTCATAGAGCGGCCAGCTTTAGGCTCACAAAGGTTTTGGGGGTGTACAAAAGAGGAAAAAGTTATCTGAATGGTTAATGGAGTCTACGGAACCTCTCCCTTTGCCAACCTTACTGTTAAGGTCTGTGCTGTGGGAATGTTTTATCTTGTAAAAGCAGCAGCCATGGTGCTATGAACTGATAAAATGAAAACACCCATCTCATTCAGTTGCAGTCTTTCCCAAATATCTGAACATAGCCCACATTCATGGACACTTAGGCTCCATTCACACCTTTGGGCTCCAAAAACGCTAAAAAAAAACACGTTCCAAAACGCCCAACAAGTAAAACCCCATTCATTTAAATGGCCCCTGTTCACATCTGAGCGTTTTGCAAAACGCCTGTAGCTGAAAAAAGTACATGAGCTTCTTTTTGGGCTGATTTCCAGCGTTTTTGATAGATGTCAATGCCTGCCTCCAAAAACGCCTGAAAAAAAAAAAAAACTCCTAAAAATCGCGGTTAAAAAACACGG